>NC_086447.1:74503220-74863220 GCF_028390025.1 Pseudophryne corroboree
TTTCCATAGCATCCTGCTATGGAAAGCTGTTCACCCCCGCTGACATCGCTGGACAGGGGGGAAATCGCTCAGTGTGTATGCACCTTTAGCCCGTTCCCCCCATTAGTTAGATGGTGTACTTTTGTTGGGTAGTGTATGGCAAGCATTAATCAGCACACACTTTTGCTTCAGCAAATCCAGTCTGTCTGCAGATAAATGAACTGCTATAAATACATTCTGATCAGATTTAGGGGGAATTAAATTATTGGTGAATTGGGTGGATTGCCATTGCTGCCACATAACTGTTATCAGAAATGTTTCTTTGCAGAAAGGATCTCATCTGTTACATACTCAATCAGTAGGCACACACTGGGAAACTCTTGCGGGATCTATACAGTATATATAAAATTATATGTATGTATATATGTTCCAGCATAACTCTGGAATGCCTGGAGCAATTTACATCAAACTTGGTACACATATGTCTTACAATCTGGAAAGAAATACTGCAGGGGTAAAACATCCCTAGCACCCCTAGGTGTGGGGGTGGGAAGGGGGTGACATGTAAAAATACATAGTTTCTCTTACGTCCTAGAGGATGCTGGGGACTCCGTAAGGACCATGGGCATAGACGGGCTCCGCAGGAGACATGGGCACTTTAAGAAAGACTTTAGGTTTGGGTGTGCACTGGCTCCTCCCTCTATGCCCCTCCTCCAGACCTCAGTTTACTACTGTGCCCAGAGGAGACTGGGTGCATTACAGGGAGCTGTCCTGAGTTTCCTGAGAGAAAGTATATTTGTTAGGTTTTTTATTTTCAGGGAGCTCTGCTGGCAACAGACTCCCTGCAGCGAGGGACTGAGGGGAGAGAAACAGACCTACTTTAATGATAGGCTCTGTTTCTTAGGCTACTGGACACCATTAGCTCCAGAGGGATCGGTACGCAGGTCTCACCCTCGCCGTCCGTCCCAGAGCCGCGCCGCCGTCCTCCTCGCAGAGCCGGAAGATAGAAGCCGGGTGAGTATGAGAAGAAAAGAAGACTTCAAAGGCGGCAGAAGACTTCAGATCTTCACTGAGGTAATGCACAGCAGTAAAGCTATGCGCCATTGCTCCCACACACCTCACACACGGCAGTCACTGTAAGGGTGCAGGGCGCAGGGGGGGGGGGCGCCCTGGGCAGCAATATATCCTCTTTTTTATGGCAAAAGTAGTATATACAGCTAGGCACTGTATATATAAAGAGCCCCCGCCAGGTTTTTCAATATTTGAGCGGGACCGAAGCCCGCCGCTGAGGGGGCGGGGCTTGTTCCTCAGCACTCACCAGCGCCATTTTCTCCACAGCACAGCGCTGAGAGGAAGCTCCCCGGACTCTCCCCTGCTTATCCACGGTGAAAGAGGGTGTTAAAGAAGGGGGGGGGCACATATTTGGCGCAAACATTATACATTACAGCGCTTCTGGGTAAACATATTGTGTGTTTTTTCCTGGGTCATTGGTGCTGGGGTGTGTGCTGGCATACTCTCTCTCTGTCTCTCCAAAGGGCCTTGTGGGGGAACTGTCTTCAGATAAGAGGGTTCCCTGAGTGCGTGGTGGGTCGGTACGTGTGTGTCGACATGTGTGAGGTAGAAGGCTCTCCTAAGGAGGAGGTGGAGCAAATGTGTATGGTGTCTCCGTCGACAACGCTGACACCTGACTGGGTGGATATGTGGAATGTTTTGAGCACAAAAGATTAGACAAAGCTGAAGCTAGGGAACAGCCAGGGAATCAACCCGTGTCTGTCCCTGTGTCGCAGGGACCTTCGGGGTCTCAAAAGCGCCCACTATCCCAAATAGTAGACACTGATACCGACACGGATTCTGACTCCAGTGTCGACTACAATGATGCTAAGTTACAACCCAAATTGGCTAAAACTATCCGATATATGATTATTGCAATAAAAGATGTTTTGCATATCACTGATGACCCCTCTGTCCCCGACACGAGGGTACACATGTTTAAGGGAAAGAAAGCTGAGGTAACCTTTCCCCCCTCTCATGAACTGAATGAGTTGTGTGAAAAAGCGTGGGAATCTCCAGACGAAAAACTGCAGATTCCCAAAAGGATTCTTATGGCGTATCCTTTCCTGGCAAAGGACAGGATACACTGGGAATCCCCCCCTAGGGTGGACAAGGCGTTGACACGCTTATCTAAAAAGGTAGCGCTACCATTCCAGGATACAGCTACCCTCAAGGATCCTGCAGATCGCAAGCAGGAGAGTACCTTGAAGTCCATTTACACACATTCGGGTACTTTACTCAGACCGGCGATTGCGTCAGCATGGGTTTATAGCGCTGTAGCAGCGTAGACAGATACCTTATCAGCGGAAATTGAAACCCTTGATAAGGATACCATTTTATTGACCCTAGGACATATAAAAGATGCTGTCTTATATATGAGAGATGCTCAGAGAGACATTAGTTTACTGGGTTCTAGAGTCAACGCTATGTCGATTTCTGCTAGACGTGTCCTATGGACCCGGCAATGGACAGGTGATGCCGACTCAAAGAGGCATATGGAGGTTTTACCTTACAGGGGTGAGGAATTGTTTGGAGACGGTGTCTCGGACCTGGTCTCCACAGCTACAGCTGGTAAATCTAATTTTTTGCCTTATATTCCCTCACAGCCTAAGAAAGCGCCACATTATCAAATGCAGTCCTTTCGGTCACAAAGAAACAAGAGAGTACGAGGTGCGTCCTTTCTTGCCAGAGGTAAGGGCAGAGGAAAAAAGCTGCACAACACAGCTATTTCCCAGGAACAGAAGTCCTCCCCGGCCTCCACAAAATCCACCGCATGACGCTGGGGCTCCACTGAGGGAGTCCGCCCCAGTGGGGGCACGTCTTCGAGATTTCAGCCACATCTGGGTTCACTCACATGTGGATCCCTGGGCAATAGAAAATGTTTCTCAGGGTTACAAGCTGGAATTCGAAGAGGTGCCGCCTCGCCGGTTTTTAAAATCGGCCCTGCCAACTTCTCCCCAAGAAAGGGAGACAGTGTTAAATGCAATTCACAAATTGTATCTTCAGCATCTGGTGGTCAAGGTTCCCCTACTCCAACAAGGGAGGGGATATTACTCAACCCTGTTTGTAGTCCCGAAACCGGACGGTTCGGTCAGACCCATTTTAAATTTAAAATCCCTAAACTTATACTTGAAAAGGTTCAAGTTCAAGATGGAATCGCTCAGGGCGGTCATCGCCAGCCTGGAAGGGGGGGATTTTATGGAATCTCTAGACATAAAGGATGCATACCTTCATGTTCCCATATATCCACCTCATCAGGCGTACCTGAGATTTGCGGTACAGGATTGTCATTACCAATTTCAGACGTTGCCATTTGGGCTCTCCACGGCCCGAGGATTTTCACCAAGGTAATGGCGGAAATGATAGTGCTCCTGCGCAAGCAGGGTATCACAATTATCCCGTACTTGGACGATCTCCTCATAAAAGCGAGATCACGAGAGCAGTTACTGAACAGCGTGTCACTTTCACTGAAGGTGTTACAGCAACATGGCTGGATTCTCAATATCCCGAAGTCGCAGTTGGTTCCTACGACTCGTCTGACCTTCTTGGGCATGATTCTGGATACGGACCAGAAAAGGGTCTATCTTCCGATGGAAAAGGCTCAGGAACTCATGACTGGTCAGGAACCTATTGAAACCAAAACAGGTGTCAGTGCATCACTGCACTCGAGTCTTGGGAAAGATGGTGGCATCTTACGAGGCCATTCCATTCGGCAGGTTCCATGCGAGGACCTTCCAATGGGACCTACTGGACAAGTGGTCCGGGTCACATCTACAGATTCATCAGTTGATCACCCTGTCCCCCAGGGCCAGGGTATCTCTCCTGTGGTGGCTGCAGAGTGCTCATCTTCTAGAAGGCCGCAGGTTCGGCATTCAGGACTGGGTTCTAGTGACCATGGACGTGAGCCTCCGAGGTTGGGGAGCAGTCCCACAAGGAAGAAACTTCCAGGGGCTTTGGTCAAGTCAAGAGACTTGTCTTCACATCAACGTCCTGGAGCTATATACAACGGCCTTCGCCAAGCGGAGACCTTGCTTCGCGACTTACCAGTTCTGATCCAGTCAGACAACATCATCGCAGTGGCTCATGTAAACCGCCAGGGTGGCACAAGGAGCAGAGTGGCAATGGCGGAAGCCACCAGGATTCTTCGCTGGGCGGAAAATCATGTAAGCGCACTGTCAGCAGTGTTCATTCCGGGAGTGGACAACTGGGAAGCAGACTTCCTCAGCAGACACGAACTGCATCCAGGAGAATGCGGACTTCATCAGGAAGTCTTCGCACAGATTGCAAGTCAGTGGGGCCTGCCCCAGATAGACATGATGGCGTCACGCCTCAACAAAAAGCTGCAGAGGTGTTGCGCCAGGTCAAGAGACCCTCAGGCGGTAGCTGTGGACGCTCTAGTGACACCGTGGGTGTTCCAGTCGGTCTACGTGTTTCCTCCTCTTCCTCTCATCCCAAAGGTGTTGAGAATAATAAGAAAAAGAGGAGTACAGACAATTCTCATTGTTCCAGATTGCCCAGGAAGTGTTAGGTGCCGCGGTCCGCGGCGCCGCTCGGTCTGCTTCCGAGCGACGCTCACGGCCGCCGCACCTCCCTCGCTGCCCGCCCGGCGCCTAGCAACGCCAGGACACCGTGCGTACTGTAGCCGCTGGGTCCCTGGCAACGCTAGGACGCCGGGCATCCTCAGCCGCCGGGTCCAAGGCAACAGGGACGCCATTGGCGGACCGCGTTCCCCGTTGCCAGATAAGACTGATTAGTTGTTCTTGCAGCAGGGCAGCTGCACGGCAACTATTAATTAGGGTCTGGGGGCTGGTCTTGCTGGCCCTCCTGTCATTGGCCAGCAGGGCCTTTTTATGGGAGCCAGCACACTGCAGCCTCGCCGGTGATAGCTTCCTGTATGCTGTTCCTGCCTTGCTAAGTTTGTTCCTGGTCTGCTGTATCTGGTCGATCCTGCTCCCCGTGCTCCTGAGTCCTGGAGTTCTGAAGCCGGTCATGGGAATCCTTCCAGTCCAAGTGAACCTGTTGCAGTCATCTGGGGGTTCTTGCTTGTTGGGGTTCTCTCCCGGTTTCGTGAGTAGCGGCTTCTGCCGCGTGTTGCGGCCTAGGCTGCTTAGTCCTTGCGTTTGTTTTGTACTGGTGTTTTAACGGAGGTTTCCGCTTTTCACTGTCCTCCCCGGTACACGACGGTGCCGTGTGGGGTGTGGACAGTGGAATCTTTTGTTGTTCTTTTCCTTTGGCGGCGTGCCGCACATATATTTAGTTTTAGGGTTGTTAGTGGCCCCTAGCCTTCTGTTGTTTTAGTTAGAGGTCCCCTTGTTATTATCCTGTCTCGGTTCACGCCTTGTCTCACTCTAAGACCTGGGGGCATCGGAGTTGGGCAGACCTAATCCGCCCTTCAAACACGGCTGCCGTGGGCCCAAGAAACCATAGTCACGCAGGCGTGAACTGACCACACGGGTGAAACAATGGAGGTAGGGTGCTAGGGGCTATTTCCATACCACACCTTAATTCAGCGTCACGTCCTGGTGCTCTGGACTCACTACGCAACATCTCTCTTGTTCTGAGCACCAGGAACGTAACATTATCACCGGCCCAAAAAGAATAAAGAGTTATTTGTATTTGGTGGGCCTTGAGATTCGGCCTCATGAATCCGGCAGTATTAGGACCGAATCCCAGCCAACTATTGGCCAACCAGATTCAGGAACTAACTCAGATGGTTCAGGACCTTACTCTTCGGGTGAGATCGCAGGAAGATCTTTTGCGAGCCTCCCCAAGTATGATTCCAGAACCAAAGATGCATCTTCCTGACCGTTTTTCGGGTAACCGAAAGGATTTTTTTAATTTTAAGGAAGCTTGTAAACTTTATTTTCGGTTAAGGCCCCGATCCTCTGGTACTGAGTCTCAACGGGTCGGGATTGTGATGTCTTTGCTTCAAGGCGACCCGCAAACCTGGGCTTTTGGGTTAAAAGCCGATGACGCAGCCTTGCTATCGGTAGAAGCCTTTTTTAAGTCCTTAGGCCTTTTGTATGATGACCCTGATAGAGAAGCGTCGGCTGAGAGCCACCTGCGTGCACTTAAGCAAGGGAAAAATCTAGCAGAGGCGTATTGTACCGAGTTTCGCCGTTGGTCGAACGACTGTGGCTGGAATGACCCGGCCCTGCGCAGTCAGTTTCGCCTCGGTTTGTCTGAAGTTATTAAAGACAGTCTTCTTCAGTACCCCGCTCCAGAGACTTTAGACAAACTCATGGAGCTTGCTATTAAAATTGATCGTCGTCTCCGGGAGCGGAGGGCTGAAAGAGGAGCTAGTTTCAGGCCTAGTCCATGTGTGTATACTTTCCCTGAGGATGTCGAAGAGCCCATGAAAATGGGTCTCTCCCGACTGTCCCCAGAGGAAAGAACCAGAAGGCTAAATTCTGGTCTCTGCTTGTATTGTGGTGGCAAGGGACATGTCGCGCGCAATTGCCCGAATAAGCAGGGAAACGCTCTGACCAAGTGAATTGTGAGGGGGTTCACTTGGGTCTGCAATTGATCTCCTCTAATGATTCCTTATTAGTTCCTGTAAAAATTTCCTTTGGTAGTCTCAGTTCGTTGGTGTCAGCCTTCGTCGACAGTGGAGCTGCGGGAAATTTCATGGATCTTGGTTGGGTTCAGGCTTTGGGCGTTCCACAGATACCTTTGGATAAACGTATCACCATGCACGGCTTGGATGGTGGGCCGCTTTCTAATGGGGTAATCACTCACCGCACACCTCCAGTACAACTGACAGTGGGGGCCCTACATTCGGAGAAAATCGAGTTTTACCTTACCCATTGTCCGGCAGTCCCCGTAGTTTTGGGTCACCCCTGGCTTGCCTTTCATAATCCCACCATAGATTGGCAGTCTGGGGAGATTTCCCGATGGGGTCCCTTTTGTGTTAAGGAATGTATTTCCCGCCCAGTCCGGGTTGCGGCAGTCACCCCAGAACTTATTCCTTTGGAATATCAGGACTTTGCCATTGTTTTCTCCAAGGGTAATGCGGATATTCTGCCCCCTCATCGGTCCTATGACTGCGCCATTGACTTAGTTCCCGGTGCCTCTTTGCCTAAAGGGAGACTATATGCCCTGTCTGGGCCGCAAACTACGGCAATGGATGAGTATGTACAGGAGAGCCTGAAGAAGGGTTTCATTAGGCCCTCGAGATCTCCATTGAGTGCAGGGTTCTTTTTTGTTGAGAAAAAAGATGGGTCGCTCAGACCATGTATTGATTATCGGGCTCTGAATAAGATCTCTGTAAAAAACACCTACCCCATGCCACTGATTTCGGTACTATTTGATCAGCTCCGTACTGCCGTTATCTTTTCCAAAATCGATCTTAGAGGGGCTTACAATCTCATCCGAATAAAATCTGGGGATGAGTGGAAGACGGCTTTCAGCACACAGTCAGGACATTATGAATACCTGGTGATGCCGTTTGGGCTGTCTAATGCTCCTGCTGTATTTCAAGATCTCATTAACGACGTCCTTCGCGACTTTCTAGGAAAGTTCGTAGTCGTTTATTTAGATGACATTTTGATTTACTCTGAGTCCTTTGAACAACATATTACCCATGTGCGACTGGTCCTTCAGAGGTTACGGGAAAATCATTTGTACGCCAAACTGGAGAAATGTGATTTCCACATCACAGAAGTGTCCTTCCTGGGGTATATTATTTCTCCAAAGGGGTTTTTCATGGAACCAAAGAAACTCCAGGCAATCCTAAATTGGGCATAACCCACGAACTTAAAAGCAATCCAGCGCTTTTTAGGGTTTGCAAATTATTATAGGCGTTTTATTCATACCTTCTCAGATTTGGTTGCTCCTATTGTGGCATTGACTAAAAAAGGAGCGGACCCTTCCAATTAGTCGCCTAGAGCCAAGTCTGCCTTCCTGGCCTTGAAACAGGCCTTTGTCTCAGCTCCAGTACTCAGACACCCTAACCCGGATCTCCCGTTTATTGTCGAGGTAGATGCCTCAGAGGTTGGAGTGGGGGCTATCCTTTCTCAGGAAGACCCGGAGTCTCGGGAATTACACCCATGTGCCTTCATGTCCAGAAAATTCTCCTCCGCAGAATCCAACTATGATGTTGGTAATCGAGAATTGTTGGCAGTTAAATGGGCTTTCGAGGAGTGGAGGCACTGGTTGGAAGGAGCAAGGCATACCATTACTGTGTTCACTGACCACAAGAACCTGCAGTATATTGAGTCAGCTAAATGGCTTAATGCTCGACAGGCACGTTAGGCGCTGTTTTTTACTCGTTTCAGGTTTATCATCACCTTCAGGCCCGGTTCCAAGAATACGAAAGCCGATGCCCTGTCACGTTGTTTTCTTCCGGTTCACAATAACCACTCGGCTACTACCCCCATAGTCCCATCGTCTGTCATCCGGGCTGGCCTCACACAGGATTTATTTACACAGCTGGCCCAGCTTCAGCAGCAGGCTCCCAATGTCACTCCTGCAGATCGTCTCTTCGTCCCCGAATTTCTGAGAGGCACTGTTCTAGCTGAGTTTCATGATAATAAGGTTTCTGGTCATCCGGGTATCATTAAGACCTTGGAGTTAATATCTCGCTCAGTGTGGTGGCCTAATCTTTCTAAAGATGTGAGGGAATTTGTCCGTTCCTGGCAGGTTTGTGCTCAGTACAAGGTATCTCGATCGTTGCCGGTCGGGCAACTCATGCCTCTAGCCATTCCTCTCAGGCCATGGTCACATATATCCATGGATTTCGTGGTGGACCTTCCTCTTTCAGCTGGGTTCCGAGTCATTTGGGTGGTAGTAGACCGTTTTAGTAAGATGGCCCACTTCATTGCTCTTCCCCGATTACCCTCCGCTCAGGGGTTGGCAGTTTTGTTTCTCCGCCATGTCTTCAGGCTCCATGGTTTACCCATGGATATTGTCTCTGATCGGGGACCACAATTCATTGCCCGTTTCTGGAAACGTTTTTGTGCCTCATTAAATATGAAACTCTCTTTAACATCTGGGTACCATCCACAGTCTAACGGACAAACTGAACGTGTTAATCAGTCATTAAAACAGTTTTTACGACTATATTCGGCCAAACTTCAGAATGATTGGTCTGAATTTCTTCCTTTGGCCGAATTTGCCTATAATAACTCTTGTCATTCTTCCACCAAGGAGTCTCCATTCTTTTCGGTCCTGGGCTTTCATCCTAGAGCCAATTCTTTTTACCCTCATTTTCCAGTCTCTTCGTTGACCTTAACTTCCCGTCTCAGAATGATTTGGAAAAAGGTGCACCTTGCCCTTAAGAAGGCTGCCTTCCGAGGAAAGATTTTTTCAGATAGGTTCCGACGCCCATGCACTTTTAAGGTGGGAGATAAGGTGTGGTTGTCAACCCGCAACATCAAGCTCCGACAACCCTCGGCTAGATTAGGACCCAAATTTATTGGACCGTTCCTTATCGTAAAGAAGGTCAATCCAGTTGCTTTTCGGCTACGCTTGCCTAAATCACTCAAAATTGGCAATACTTTTCATTGTTCCCTTCTGAAGCAATATATTTCTTCCAGGAGATTCCCTCGGAAAACTTCTCAGGGTAGACCTCCGGTGGATGTTCAGGGGCAACAAGAGTTTTTGGTGGAGAAGGTTTTAGATTCCAAAGTTTCTCGAGGCCGGCTGTATTTTTTGGTTCACTGGAAAGACTAAGGCCCGGAGGAAAGGTCTTGGGTCCTGGATAAGGATCTACATGCCCCTAAACTTAAGAAATTATTCTTTTAGGAATTTCCTCTGAAACCCGGCTTTAGGGGTTCTTTAACTCCTCCTCAAGGGGGGGTACTGTTAGGTGCCGCGGTCCGCGGCGCCGCTCGGTCTGCTTTCGAGCGACGCTCACGGCCGCCACACCTCCCTCGCTGCCCGCCCGGCGCCTAGCAACGCCAGGACGCCGTGCGTACTGTAGCCGCTGGGTCCCTGGCAACTCTAGGATGCCGGGCGTCCTCAGCCGCCGGGTCCATGACAACGGGGACGCCATTGGCGGACCGCGTTCCCCGTTGCCAGATAAGACTGATTAGTTGTTCGTGCAGCAGGGCAGCTGCACGGCAACTATTAATTAGGGTCTAGGGGCTGGTCTTGCTGGCCCTCCTGTCATTGACCAGCAGGGCCTTTTTATGGGAGCCAGCACACTGCAGCCTCGCCGGTGATAGCTTCCTGTATGCTGTTCCTGCCTTGCTAAGTTTGTTCCTGGTCTGCTGTATCTGGTCAATCCTGCTCCCCGTGCTCCTGAGTCCTGGAGTTCTGAAGCCGGTCCTGGGAATCCTTCCAGTCCAAGTGAACCTGTTGCAGTCATCTGGGGGTTCTTGCTTGTTGGGGTTCTCTCCCGGTTTCGTGAGTAGCGGCTTCTGCCGCGTGTTGCGGCCTAGGCCGCTTAGTCCTTGCGTTTGTTTTGTACTGGTGTTTTTGCGGAGGTTTCCGCTTTTCACTGTCCTCCCCGGTACACGACGGTGCCGTATGGGGTGTGGACAGTGGAATCTTTTGTTGTTCTTTTCCTTTGGCGGCGTGCCGCACATATATTTAGTTTTAGGGTTGTTGGTGGCCCCTAGCATTCTGTTGTTTTAGTTAGAGGTCCCCTTGTTATTATCCTGTCTCGGTTCATGCCTTGTCTCACTCTAAGACCTGGGGGCATCGGAGTTGGGCAGACCTAATCCGCCCTTGAAACGCGGCTGCCGTGGGCCCAAAAACCATAGTCACGCAGGCGTGAACTGACCACACGGGTGAAACAATGGAAGTAGGGTGCTAGGGGCTATTTCCATACCACACCTTAATTCAGCATCACGTCCAGGTGCTCTGGACTCACTACGCAACATCTCTCTTGTTCTGAGCACCAAGAACGAAACACGAAGGGCCTGGTATCTGGATCTGCAGGAGATGCTCACAGAAGATCCGTGGCATCTTCCTCTAAGACAGGACCTGTTGCAACAGGGGCCCTGTATGTCCCAAGACTTATCGCGGCTGCGTTTGACGGCATGTCGGTTGAACGCCGGATCCTAGTGGAAAAGGGCATTCCGGATGAGGTCATTCCTACTCTGATAAAGGCTAGGAAGGACGTGACAGCTAAACATTATCACCGTATATGGTGAAAATATGTTTCTTGGTGTGAGGCCAGGAATGCTCCTAAGGAAGAATTCCATCTGGGCCGTTTCCTTCACTTCCTACAAACGGGAGTGAATTTGGGCCTAAAATTGGGCTCCATTAAGGTTCAGATTTCGGCCTTATCCATTTTCTTTCAAAAAGATTTGGTTTCTCTCCCAGAAGTACAGACCTTTGTAAAGGGAGTGCTGCATATTCAGCCTCCTTTTGTACCTCCGGTGGCGCCTTGGGACCTTAACGTGGTGTTGAGTTTCCATAAGTCGCACTGGTTTGAACCACTTAAAACGGTGGAGTTAAAATATCTCACTTGGAAGGTGGTCATGTTGTTAGCCTTGGCTTCGGCTAGGCGAGTGTCGGAATTGGCGGCTTTGTCTCATAAAAGCCCCTATCTGGTTTTCCGTATTGATAGAGCGGAATTGCGGACCCGTCCTCAATTCTTGCCTAAGGTGGTGTCATTTTTTCATATGAACCAACCTATTGTGGTGCCTGTGGCTACACGAGAATTGGAGGATTCCGAGTCCCTTGATGTGGTCAGGGCTTTGAAAATTTACGTGGCCAGAACGGCTAGAGTCAGAAAAACAGAAGCACTGTTTGTCCTGTATGCAGCCAACAAGGTTGGCGCTCCTGCTTCAAAGCAGACTATTGCTCGTTGGATCTGTAACACGATTCAGCAGGCGCATGCGACGGCTGGATTGCCGTTGCCAAAATCGGTCAAGGCCCATTCCACTAGGAAGGTGGGCTCGTCTTGGGCGGCTGCCCGAGGGGTCTCGGCACTACAGCTGTGCCGAGCTGCTACTTGGTCGGGTTCAAACTAGTGATGAATGGGTTCGGTTTGTCGGAATCCGAACCCGCCCGAACTTCACCTTTTTTTGCACGGGTCCGAGCGACTCGGATCCTCCCGCCTTGCTCGGTTAACCCGAGCGCGCCCGAACGTCATCATCCCGCTGTCGGATTCTCGCGAGATTCGGATTCTATATAAAGCCGCGCGTCGCCACCATTTTTCACTCGTGCATTGGAAATGATCATTAGAGGACGTGGCTGGCGTCCTCTCAGTTTCTATGTTCAGTGTGCTGCAAATATCTGTGCTCAGTGTGCTGCAAATATCTGTGCTCAGTGTGCTGCAAATATCTGTGCTCAGTGTGCTGCAAATATCTACGTTCTCTGCCTGAAAAACGCTCCATATCTGTGCTCAGTGTGCTGCAAATATCTGTGCTCAGTGTGCTTTATTGTGGGGACTGGGGATCACCAGTATTATATAGGAGGAGTACAGTGCAGAGTTTTGCTGACCAGTGACCACCAGTATTATACGTTCTCTGCCTGAAAAACGCTCCATATCTGTGCTCAGTGTGCTGCAAATTTCTGTGCTCACACTGCTTTATTGTGGGGACTGGGGACCACCAGTATTATATAGGAGGAGTACAGTGCAGAGTTTTGCTGACCAGTGACCAGTGACCACCAGTATTATACGTTCTCTGCCTGAAAAACGCTCCATATCTGTGCTCAGTGTGCTGCAAATATCTGTGCTCACACTGCTTTATTGTGGGGACTGGGGACCACCAGTATTATATAGGAGGAGTACAGTGCAGAGTTTTGCTGACCAGTGATCACCAGTATTATACGTTCTCTGCCTGAAAAACGCTACATATCTGTGCTCAGTGTTCTGCAAATATCTGTGCTCACACTGCATTATTGTGGGGACTGGGGACCACCAGTATTATATAGGAGGAGTACAGTGCAGAGTTTTGCTGACCAGTGACCACCAGTATTATACGTTCTCTGCCTGAAAAACGCTCCATATCTGTGCTGCATTGTAGTATATATAGTAGGAGTACAGTGCATAATTTTGCTGACCACCAGTATATAATATATAGCAGTACGGTACAGTAGGCCACTGCTCTACCTACCTCTGTGTCGTCAATTATACTATCCATCCATACCTGTGGTGCATTTCAGTTTTGCACAGTTTGCTGACCACCAGTATATAATATATAACAGTACGGTACAGTAGGCCACTGCTCTACCTACCTCTGTGTCGTCAAGTATACTATCCATCCATACCTGTGGTGCATTTCAGTTTTGCACAGTTTCCTGACCACCAGTATATAATATATAGCAGTACGGTACAGTAGGCCACTGCTCTACCTACCTCTTTGTCGTCAAGTATACTATCCATCCATACCTGTGGTGCATTTCAGTTTTGCAGTTTGCTGACCACCAGTATATAATATATAGCAGTATGGTACAGAAGGCCACTGCTCTACCTACCTCTGTGTCGTCAAGTATACTATCCATCCATACCTGTGGTGCATTTCAGTTTTGCACAGTTTGCTGACCACCAGTATATAATATATAGCAGTACGGTACAGTAGGCCACTGCTCTACCTACCTCTGTGTCGTCAAGTATACTATCCATCCATACCTATGGTGCATTTCAGTTTTGCACAGTTTGCTATCCACCAGTATATAATATATAGCAGTACGGTACAGAAGGCCACTGCTCTACCTACCTCTGTGTCGTCAAGTATACTATCCATCCATACCTGTGGTGCATTTCAGTTTTGCACAGTTTGCTAACCACCAGTATATCATATATAGCAGTACGGTACAGTAGGCCACTGCTCTACCTACCTGTGTCGTCAAGTATGTTATCCATCCATACCTGTGGTGCATTTCAGTTGTGCGCAGTATATATAGTAGTAGGCCATTGCTATTGATACTGGCATATAATTCCACACATTAAAAAATGGAGAACAATAATGTGGAGGGTAAAATAGGGAAAGATCAAGATCCACTTCCACCTCGTGCTGAAGCTGCTGCCACTAGTCATGGCCGAGACGATGAAATACCATCAACGTCGTCTGCCAAGGCCGATGCCCAATGTCATAGTAGAGTGCATGTAAAATCCAAAAAACAAAAGTTCAGTAAAATGACCCAAAAATCAAAATTAAAAGCGTCTGATGAGAAGCGAAAACTTACCAATATGCCATTTACGACACGGAGTGGCAAGGAACGGCTGAGGCCCTGTCCTATGTTCATGGCTAGTGGATCAGCTTCACATGAGGATGGAAGCAGTCATCCTCTTGCTAGAAAAATGAAAAGACTTAAGCTGGCAAAAGCACAGCAAAGAACTGTGCGTTCTTCTAAATCACAAATCCCCAAGGAGAGTCCAATTGTGTCGGTTGCGATGCCTGACCTTCCCAACACTGGACGGGAAGAGCTTGCGCCTTCCACCATTTGCACGCCCCTGCAAGTGCTGGAAGGAGCACCCGCAGTCCAGTTCCTGATAGTCAAATTGAAGATGTCACTGTTGAAGTACACCAGGTTGAGGATATGGGTGTTGCTGGCGCTGGGGAGGAAATTGACAAGGAGGATTCTGATGGTGAGGTGGTTTGTTTAAGTCAGGCACCCGGGGAGACACCTGTTGTCCGTGGAACGAATATGGCCATTGACATGCCTAGTCAAAATGCAAAAAAAATCACCTCTTTGGTGTGGAATTATTTCAACAGAAATGCGGACAACTGGTGTCAAGCCGTGTGTTGCCTTTGTCAAGCTGTAATTAGTAGGGGTAAGGACGTTAACCACCTAGGAACATCCTCCCTTATACGTCACCTGGAGCGCATTCATCAGAAGTCATTGACAAGTTCAAAAACTTTGGGTGACAGCGGAAGCAGTCCACTGACCACTAAATCCCTTCCTCTTGTAACCAAGCTCCTGCAAACCACACCACCAACTCCCTCAGTGTCAATTTCCTCCTTACACAGGAAAGCCAATAGTCCTGCAGGCCATGTCACTGTCAAGTCTGACGAGTCCTCTCCTGCCTGGGATTCCTCCGATGCATCCTTGAGTGTAACGCCTACTGCTGCTGGCGCTGCTGTTGTTGCTGCTGGGAGTCGATCGTCATCCCAGATGGGAAGTCGGAAGACCACTTGTACTACTTCCAGTAAGCAATTGACTGTCCAACAGTCCTTTGCAAGGAAGATGAAATATCACAGCAGTCATCCTGCTGCAAAGCGGATAACTCAGGCCTTGGCAGCCTGGGTGGTGAAAAACGTGTTTCCGGTATCCACCGTTAATTCACAGGGAACTAGAGAATTTCTTGAGGTAGTGTGTCCCCGGTATCAAATACCATCTAGGTTCTATTTCTCTAGGCAGGCGATACAGAGAATGTACACAGATGTCAGAACAAGAGTCACCAGTGTCCTATAAAATGCAGTTGTACCCAATGTCCACTTAACCACGGACATGTGGACAAGTGGAGCAGGGCAGACTCAGGACTATATGACTGTGACAGCCCACTTGGTAGATGTATTGCCTCCCGCAGCAAGAACAGCAGCGGCGGCACCAGTAGCAGCATCTCGCAAACGCCAACTCGTTCCTAGGCAGGCTACGCTTTGTATCACCGCTTTCCAGAAGAGGCACACAGCTGACAACCTCTTACGGAAACTGAGGAACATCATCGCAGAATGGCTTACCCCAATTGGACTCTCCTGGGGATTTGTGACATCGGACAACGCCACCATTATTGTGCGTGTATTACATGTGGGCAAATTCCAGCACGTCCCATGTTTTGCACATACATTGAATTTGGTGGTGCAGAATTATTTAAAAAATGACAAGGGCGTGCAAGAAATGCTGTCGGTGGCCCGAAGAGTTGCGTGCCACTTTCGGCATTCAGCCACCGCGTGCCGAAGACTGGAGCACCAGCAAACACTCCTGAACCTGCCCTGCCATCATCTGAAGCAAGAGGTGGTAACGAGGTGGAATTCAACCCTCTATATGCTTCAGAGGATGGAGGAGCAGCAAAAGGCCATTCAAGCTTATACAGCTACCTACGATATAGGCAAAGGAGGGGGAATGCACCTGAATCAAGCGCAGTGGAGAATGATTTCAACGTTGTGCAAGGTTCTGCAACCCTTTGAACTTGCCACACGTGAAGTCAGTTCAGACACTGCCAGCCTGAGTCAGGTCATTCCCCTCATCAGGCTTTTGCAGAAGAAGCTGGAGACATTGAAGGAGGAGCTAAAACAGACCGATTCCGCAAGGCATGTGGGACTTGTGGATGGAGCCCTTAATTCACTTAACCAGGATTCACGGGTGGTCAATCTGTTGAAATCAGAGCACTACATTTTGGCCACCGTGCTCGATCCTAGATTTAAAACCTACGTTGTATCTCTCTTTACGGCAGACACAAGTCTGCAGAGGTTCAAAGACCTGCTGGTGAGAAAATTGTCAAGTCAAGCGGAACGTGACCCATCAACAGCTCCTCCTTCACATTCTCCCGCAACTGGGGCTGCGAGGAAAAGGCTACGAATTACGAGCCCACCCGCTGGCGGTGATGCAGGGCAGTCTGGAGCGAGTGCTGACATCTGGTCCAGACTGAAGGACCTGCCAACGATTACTGACATGTCATCTACTGTCACTGCATATGATTCTGTCACCATTGAAAGAATGGTGGAGGATTATATGAGTGACCGCATCCAAGTAGGCACGTCAGACAGTCCGTACATATACTGGCAGGAAAAAGAGGCAATTTGAAGGCCCTTGCAGAAACTGGCTTTATTGTACCTAAGTTGCCCCCCCTCCAGTTTGTACTCCAAAAGAGTGTTTAGTGCAGCCGCTCACCTTGTCAGCAATCGGCGTACGAGGTTACTTCCAGAAAATGTGGAGAAGATGATGTTCATCAAAATGAATTATAATCAATTCCTCCGTGGAGACATTCACCAGCAGCAATTGCCTCCAGACAGTACACAGGGACCTGTGATGGTGGATTCCTGTGGGGATGAATTAATAATCTGTGAGGAGGGGGATGTACACAGTGAAAGGGGTGAGGAATCGGATGATGAGGAGGAGGTGGACATCTTGCCTCTGTAGAGCCAGTTTGTGCAAGGAGAGATTGATTGCTTCTTTTTTGGTTGGGGCCCAAACCAACCAGTCATTTCAGTCACAGTCATGTGGCAGACCCTGTGGCTGAAATGATGGGTTTGTTAAAGTGTGCATGTCCTGTTTATACAACAAAAGGGTGGGTGGGAGGGCCCAAGGACAATTCCATCTTTCACCTCTTTTTTTCTTTCATTTTTCTTTGCATCATGTGCTGTTTGGGGACTATTTTTTAAATCTGCCATCCTGTCTGACACTGCAGTGCCACTCCTAGATGGGCCAGGTGTTTGTGTCGGCCACTTGGGTCAAAAACTGGTGGTCACTTATCAGCAAAACTCTGCACTGTACTCCTAACAGCTGCTCCCCAATCCTCCCCACAAATAAGAAATAAACCAATCAACTTCTACAATAAACGGAGAGGACGCCAGCCACGTCCTCTCCCTATCATCTCCAATGCACGAGTGAAAATGGTGGCGACGCGCGGCTGCTTATATAGAATCCGAATCTCGCGAGAATCCGACAGCGGGATGATGACGTTCGGGCGCGCTCGGGTTAGCCGAGCAAGGCGGGAAGAGTCTGCCTCGCACCGCGAGCTCTGATTGGCTCACGGATCGGCGCTGAATTAAACTGTGAGACACCCGCCGGAGACTGAGGGGAAGGAGAGGCACAGGCTGCGCTCTCCTTCCCTCACACAGGACGGCAGCGGCCAGCGGCAGCGGTGAGCAGGGAAGGGGGGGGGGGCATGTTATACCTGGCACTGGGGGATATCTGGCACTGGGGGATATCTGGCACTGGGGGGGCATTTCTATCTGGCACTGGGGGATATCTGGCACTGGGGGGCATATATACCTGGCACTGGGGGATATCTGGCACTGGGGGGCATATATACCTGGCACTGGGGGATATCTGGCACAGGGGGGCATGTATACCTGGCACTGGGGGATATCTGGCACAGGGGGGCATGTATACCTGGCACTGGGGGATATCTGGCACAGGGGGGCATGTATACCTGGCACTGGGGGATATCTGGCACTGGGGGGGCATGTATACCTGGCACTGGGGGATATCTGGCACTGGGGGCATATCTGGCACTGTAGGGGCATTTCTGTATCTGGCACGGGGGGCAATGTATATCTGACACAGTGGGAGCATTTGTGTATCTGGCACTGTGGGGCAATGTGCATCTGGCACTGTGGGGCAATGTATATCTGGCACTGTGGGGCAACGTGTATCTGACACTGCGAGGCAATGTATATCTGGCACTCTGGGGGCATTTCTGTATCTGGCACTGTGGGGCAATGTGTATCTGGCACTGTTAGTCAATGTGTATCTGGCACTGTGGGGCAATGTATATCTGGCACTGTGGGGCAACGTGTATCTGGCACTATTGGGGTCATACGTGTATCTACCCCTCCCCCATATGTGTATCACGCCCCCATTTTCATTGGCCACGCCCCATGTGGCATTTGGTCACACCCATTTTTTTGCGCGCGCGCCTTCGGCGCGCACACACAGTACCCGTAACACATTTTTTTCTACTTGCACCACTGGTCAGCCTGCAACCCTAACATATGTAAAATACAGCGGCCAGAGCTTGGCCTGTCATTCCAGCAGTTACAGCACTGAGCAGGGCAGCATCAGAGGCGGGACAGGGCAGAGAAGGAGGCGGATTATTCTCCTCAGCACCAGCATTTTGACAGCATTAATCCGGGGAAGCCCAGAGGTGCGCCCTGACAAAGATTGGCATTATTCTTTAAATTCCGTAGTGAAACACGGGTATTCAGCTAGTAACTTATAATAAAACTGTTGGGTCTATTTACTAAGCCTTGGATGGAGATAATGTCGTTGGAGATAAAGTGCCAGCCAACCTAAATGACAGTTAGGAGCTGATTGGCTGGTATTTTATCTCCGTCGACTCTATCTCCATAGCAAACAAGTACACATGTATATCAAAGACTTAACACATCAAAACCTAAGCAACACCTCCACCTGCTGTCCCTCCAGTGTCATTACTCCACACTGATAAGGAGTGGTATCCAATTAGCAGTGATAACGTGGTTTTGCTATATTTTATCGCATTTGAAATAACTTGGCATCCAATTAGCTGCAAATAGTTATCGGCGAAAAGTCTCCATAGGGTTTATTGCAATTTTCTCTTGTAGAAGCTAGATGGATTGCCAAATTGAATACTGTTTATCCATTTGGACTTAATGAACATTTGTCTTGTAATTGTTTTCTATAACTATGCCTTTGTGCATTAGGCCTATTGCTATTTTGTATCTTAGCAGTTGCTTTTGGTTCTTGTTTTCTCCTTATAGTGACACAAATTGCTACATTTCGTTATGCTGCTTTTCAAAACGTCTCGACCGACTTGGGCTGTACTGAACACTGGGTGCTCTTTCTTCTTGTCTCACGTTGGCATGGTCTGTTCTTTGTTTACTGTTTCTTTGGCAGCGCAAAGTTCTGGAGCCGGGCCTTGTATAGTTGCAGCAGCACTGAGAGTGCCCACATTGTGTGTGTTATCAGTCAGCATGTATTAAGGATTGGGGGTACAATAGGTCATATAGTCATATAGTAAGTGTGACAGGACGGTCCCGTACGAAAGCACTCGCCGCTTTCGCGTCCCGTCTCCTGCGCACAGATTGGAAGGTTAGGTCACACGAGGCCTGACAACATAGGGGATTCCCGCTTACCGTCAGTAACCGCCTGTTACTGACTCCACCCACTGCGCTGTGGGCGGGTTTATGCTGCCACCACCAAACTCCTAACATGCCGTGGCGTTTGGAACCACGGTTCTGCTCTGTATGTGCCGACGCACTGCCTTACCACACCTGTGTGGTGTTGACGAATCCCCACTAGCCACTTGCTAGGCCTCTACTGGTAGCTGGCGGAAGGCGGAACTTGGAGATGTTAGGTGCTTCCCTGGACAGCCGGAGGACGGGGCTATGGTTGGCATAACCCTGTAGGTCACAAGATGAAGCAATCTTCTTGAGGCAATGATGTTTTATTTGCTCAATAGTTCTAAAGAGAACTCTTCCCTATTGCTAGGGGCAACAGCATACAGCAAGATGTTCCAGCAGAATAAGATGGTACAACTACAATACTTGGAGGCTCACAGTCATCCTCTTTTTATCTCAGTTCTACACACAGTACCACAGGGGGGTAAGCCCTCCCTGTCTTCTCCAACCAATCAGGTTATCACAGAAAATATAAATAAATACAAGTTACATTTCAAAAGTTAAGAATTAGATAAAGCACATTCCTGCTCCTCTTCATATATAACCAAACCAGTGGCTTTCCCAAACACAATCTGATTATCATGTTCCTGGCTCTTTCACAAATGTAAATGTAACTTGCATTTCAATTGCATTCACCCTCTCACACATAGACAACGTTCTTATACTGTAAATTAAACATAATCTGCATCACACATAATGCAGCCTAAGAAATCTTACATCAAACTGTTGTTGAATGAAACCCACTAGTTTGCATTCATAAAACACAATCTGATTTAGCAGCCCCTTGTGTCTCCATGCAAAACCAGTTTTGAGTCATCACACCACAGGAGATGCTGAAGGCACAGTCTTCTTTCCAAACCTTCATTTGTACCTGAAAGAAAACATTTGCCGACCAAAAGGCCTGCTAATCGACACCCTGCTTTAGCTAGGACAATTAACATATGACTGGCTATGTACAAGTTGCTGAACAACAATTGTCAAGGTCTTTTAGAAACAAAATACCTTGTACTTTCCTCATAAGTGCCCTGTACATCAGTTCATCATTCTCCAACTGCGCACTGCGCAGCGATAGAACATATGACACCTTATTAAACATATTTTAAATACCCAGTGCCTAGCACCTACAATACTTTTAAAGATGGCGACTAGCGCCAGTGCACAGTTTAAAAGTGGTGCCAAGAGCCCATTGTCCTCCTAATGGCGCCGGGCACTAGGGGTTAACCCCTTCAGTGCCGCGGCTGCCATTACACGTGTGGCTGGTTAGTCTCTCCGGTCACACTCCTCTCCCCCCAATTCAAGCGGGTCAACCAGGGAGCCATGTCCCAACGATTTGACTCCTGGTCCCGCAGTCTGTTGGGTTGAAGGGGACGCTACCTGGGGGGTGTAGGCTCCGGCCTAGACAGTTCATCCATAGTGCAGTGGGCCTCTCTTCGTGGGTGCACAATGTTCAAATAGTCCACCTGAAGTCCAAGTTCAAGGCTCCACCACAAAAGTCTGTCCAATTTCCCCAAGGTAGGTTGCAGCCACCTAACAGGTGGGTGGTAAGTCACCACGGTGGGGGGCCAGTTACACACAAGTGCCACCCACGGTGTCCCAATTGTGGCATACCCCACCTCCCACAATAGCAGTATACTGCTCAAACAGGCCACAGGGTGCTCCTGCCCATATGGCTTTTTCTGGCTCGGTACTGCTCCCAGTCCGTGCAGTGGCGCAGTAGTTTGTAACACACAGTCCTGGTCAAGAATGTGCGCCATCAGCACTGGAGCGGGTACCAGAGCCTCCTTCAATTACTGGAATGCCAACTCGCAAGCGGGTGCAAAGTCCACTGACTTGGGAATGCCCTTCCTAGCCATCTCTGTCAAGGGGTTCACTACAGGACTAAAGTCAAGGACAACGTGTCCGTAGGGCCTTACAGGTTCTAAGGTCAGTACCTGTCTGGGTGATGTGGGCCGGGAACAGTCTCTGGTTGCCTCCACCCCCTCTGGTTTGGGCCTACCCCTGTCTCCTCCCGCATGGTGCCCCAGGCACTGCACCTCCGTCATACCTATCTAGCAACTGTCTGCCCTAACTGTCAGACCTGCCCTCCAATCCTCATCTGTCGACCTATGACTCGGGAAACCTACCCTGTCACCTAGGCCTACTCTTCCCTCCTCGTCCGCTACCTGTGCCACAGTGATGGCGGCCAGACCACCAGCCTCTGGGTCCTGTGTGGCATCCACTACAGGGAGGCTGCGTGTCTTCCCCGATCTACTGAGCACAGGCAAGGGACCTGCTATGTCCACAGCAACTTGCTGCAAGGGTTCTCCTATGGGCAGAGGCCCAGAGACAACACAACCGCTGGAGTGCCCCAGCTGCCAACACATGGCACCAGCCTTACAGTTGGTCTGGGCGTCATCCGACATTCCAGACCAGGGTAAGCACTGTGTCAGGCACTTCAGGGTACGGTCTATCTCAGGGTTACTGTCCAAAGGGGTTTCGCTGGCAACCGACACCGGTTGCGCAGGAAAGTTCCCTGGGGGGACCAGTTGGACACATTCCCTATCTGGTCTATCCCCTCCCACTTTCCTGGCTACCCTGTACCTTAACCCTTCCCGCCAGGTCAAACTTCCCGCCGCATCCCTGTCAAGGCCGCTGCCAGAGTGGCGCCTCATGCCTTTCGGGGATGGGTCAGAGAGTTGAGCCTCCCTAAACTCCTGCCTGTGGCCCTTAATCTCTCCTAAATTGGGACACTCTACAGGGGGATCTAGGTGGGGACTACTAGGGTCAGTCTGGTAGGGGTCAGTCATGGAAAAGTCAGTGTGGTTCCTCATACTCACCGCCGGAGTTGGCAAACCCCTGGGGTCAGGAGCATCAGTGGGCACCCCCACAGGATCAAACGAGCTGGAACCGACATCCTCTGCATTGCTAGGGGACGTAGGCATACCAGAGGCAAAAGGCATGCGGGGTCGATGTACTGATCTAGCCGCTGTAATCTTTTCCTCTGGGCTGGTTGATGCTGTGGTTGGCTGTGCTGGCAGTTGTCTAGCAGCTGTAGTCTTTTCCTCTGGGCTGGGCTGTGCTGGAGTAGCTGATGTCAACGGTGGTTTTGGAACTTGACTCCGGGGAATGGCGCCAACAAACGTAGTGACGATCCCACCACCCAGATCATTTCCTAGGACCACATCAGTTGGGAGACCATCCATGACGGCAACTTCTCGCAACTCTGGTCCAGCTCCCCAGTCCAGGTAAACTCTTGCCATGGGAACCGCTTTCTCCATTCCATCTGCCAGGGTGACCTTGGCAGTGCGACCCTGCAATACTGCAGCAGGATCTATAAGGTGGGGGCTCACCACAGTGATTGAGGCCCCAGAGTCTCTTAGGCCTTCCCCCTGCAGGGGTCCCACGTGGACCGGCTGCAGGTGCCTCCACATGTTGTGTAGGGGCTGTTTGGCCATGCAGGTTACTCTCTCCGCAGAGTGCACCTGTCTCTCGCCACACTCCATCGGACTGACTGGAGGGGGAACAGTCTCTGTAGGCTCATCTCCTCTCGACAAACAAGCGATCCGGGCTCCAGCACTCGGATTTGGGGCACGAGTCTGGGGTGCTTGGGATGCAGGACAGTTCATCCTCAGATGTCCGATCTTCCCACAGCCATAGCACTTTTTGTCCAGGCGTGGCTCCGATGTCCTCTGATTACTGGCAGGGGCACTGCGGGGCGGTTGCTGGCCAAAAGCACCCGGGTTGGAAGATGCTTGCTTTGGGGGGCGATGAGCTGAAGAGGGGTGTCCCCCTGGTGGTACAGTCTTTTGGGGCTGGCTGCTGGTTGGGCGCTTCTGCCCCTGCGGCCGAATTGCCACATACTTGTCTGCTAACTGGGCAGCCATCTTTAAGCTGGGTGGCTCCCGATCTAGCACCCACTCCTTCACTTCTGGGGCGCACCTGCGGTAGAACTGCTCCCTGCAGATCAGGTCGATCAGTGCGTCCCATGTAGTGGCTTCCGAATCCTTCACCCACTTCACCACGTACTGCCGCAGCTGGATGGCGAACTGCTCATGGGTGCTGCTAGGATTCTTGGGCAAGTCTCTGAACTTCTTCCTGTAAGACTCTGGAGTGATGAAGAATCGCTGGAGGAGGGCCTTCGCGACTTCATCGTAGTTCCCACAGTCCTCCGTGGCCACTCCTCGATAGGCCTCCAAGGCCTCTCCATGCAGAGTGGGCACAAGGTGTCTCACCCACTCTGACTTGGGTAGATCGTGTAGTTTACAAGTCCTTTCAAACACTTGCAAATGTCCATCAATGTCCCCGTCACTTTCTGCAAACTTGGCAAACTGAACGCGTCCTGATCTGTGTACAACAGCTGACAACGGTTCCCGGGGTACCACGGCCTGTGGTGCCCGCTCATCTCGCCACATCTGGATGATGATCAAGCGCTCTTGCTTCGTTGCCCTTTCCCCCAATTCCGCTAGCCGATCTGCTAGGGTATCCCGGCCGCCCCCCCTGGGACTTTGGGATCCTGGCCCTGCTAGGGATTGCTGGGAAACATTGCTGCTGTGAGAGAGGGCGGGGCTTGTGGGTCTCACCGTTTCCTTACGAAGGTCCACTGTTGGGCCATCATCTGCGATGCTGACGCCGTCAGTGCTTTCCACCTCCGCCCGATGGGACTCCTCCCAGCTCCTGAGCGCCGCCTGCATGACGCTTCTGGACGCGTTGAAAGGGATATCCACACTCTTCTCCTGGCATACGATCTCCAGATCATCCTTGGACATTCCGCTGAATTCCACCATCTTGTGCGTTCTCCTGCGCTGCAGTTACTCCTCTCCTGAGTAACTCGGCTTCTCCAATCGGGTGATGAAAAGCCGCCTGGGTCGATCCCACCGCTATGCCACCAATTTCTGTGACAGGGCGGTCCCGTACGAAAGCACTCGCCGCTTTCGCGTCCCGTCTCCTGCGCACAGATTGGAAGGTTAGGTCACACAAGGCCTGACCACATAGGGGATTCCCGCTTACCGTCAGTAACCGCCTGTTACTGACTCCACCCACTGCGCTGTGGGCGGGTTTATGCTGCAACCACCAAACTCCTAACCTGCCGTGGCGTTTGGAACCACGGTTCTGCTCTGTATGTGCCGACGCACTGCCTTACCCCACCTGTGTGGTGTTGACGAATCCCCACTAGCCACTTGCTAGGCCTCTACCGGTAGCTGGCGGAAGTTGGAACTTGGAGACGTTAGGTGCTTCCCTGGACAGCCGGAAGACGGGGCTACGGTTGGCCTAACCCTGTAGGTCACAAGATGAAGCAATCTTCTTGAGGCAATGATGTTTTATTTGCTCAATAGTTCTAAAGAGAACTCTTCCCTATTGCTAGGGGCAACAGCATACAGCAAGATGTTCCAGCAGAATAAGATGGTACAACTACAATACTTGGAGGCTCACAGTCATCCTCTTTTTATCTCAGTTCTACACACAGTACCACAGGGGGGTAAGCCCTCCCTGTCTTCTCCAACCAATCAGGTTATCGCAGAAAATATAAATAAATACAAGTTACATTTCAAAAGTTAAGAATTAGATAAAGCACATTCCTGCTCCTCTTCATATATAACCAAACCAGTGGCTTTCCCAAACACAATCTGATTATCATGTTCCTGGCTCTTTCACAAATGTAAATGTAACTTGCATTTCAATTGCATTCACCCTCTCACACATAGACAACGTTCTTATACTGTAAATTAAACATAATCTGCATCACACATAATGCAGCCTAAGAAATCTTACATCAAACTGTTGTTGAATGAAACCCACTAGTTTGCATTCATAAAACACAATCTGATTTAGCAGCCCCTTGTGTCTCCATGCAAAACCAGTTTTGAGTCATCACACCACAGGAGATGCTGAAGGCACAGTCTTCTTTCCAAACCTTCATTTGTACCTGAAAGAAAACATTTGCCGACCAAAAGGCCTGCTAATCGACACCCTGCTTTAGCTAGGACAATTAACATATGACTGGCTATGTACAAGTTGCTGAACAACAATTGTCAAGGTCTTTTAGAAACAAAATACCTTGTACTTTCCTCATAAGTGCCCTGTACATCAGTTCATCATTCTCCAACTGCGCACTGCGCAGCGATAGAATATATGACACCTTATTAAACATATTTTAAATACCCGGTGCCTAGCACCCACAATACATTTAAAGATGGCGACTAGCGCCAGTGCACAGTTTAAAAGTGGCGCCAAGAGCCCATTGTCCTCCTAATGGCGCCGGGCACTAGGGGTTAACCCCTTCAGTGCCGCGGCTGCCATTACATGTGTGGCTGGTTAGTCTCTCCGGTCACAGTAAGTATCACAGCTGTCCCCTAACTGTGGTACTCAGTCAGCCGTATCCCCTCACAATGGGGGTAATTCCAAGTTGATCGCAGCAGGAAATTTTTTAGCAGTTGGGCAAAACCATGTGCACTGCAGGGGGGCAGATATAACATTTGCAGAGAGAGTTAGATTTGGGTGGGTTATTTTGTTTCTGTGCAGGGTAAACACTGGCTGCTTTATTTTTACACTGCAATTTAGATTGCAGATTGAACACACCACACCAAATCTAACTCTCTCTGCACGTTATATCTGCCTCCCCTGCAGTGCACATGGTTTTGACCAACTGCTAACAAAATTCCTGCTGCGATCAACTCAGAATTACCCCCAATGTTCTTGCCCTCCTCTGAGCTCTCCTTTACGTGCCACTTGGGTCTATACCATACTTACCTACTCTCCCGGAAGCTGCGCGAGGCTCCCGTTGTTTGGGGTCCCCCCCGCACCCCCGGAAGAGTGGGCTGGTCTCCCGCATCCTGCTCGCACCCTAGTGATGCGAACAGGATGGAGAGATAACCTCCCGCATTCGCGGGTCCGTCGGGTGGAGAAGGGGTTAAAATGACGCAAATCGCGCCTGTGGCCGGAGAGACTAGCCAGCCACACGTGTAATGGCGTCTGCGGCACTGAAGGGGTTAACCCTCGTGCCCAGCGCCATGTTGCGGACTGTTTAAAAGTTTGTTGAATCATGTGTTTTACTTTTAACATGTCATATGTAGTGCTCTGTGCACTATTGCAGGAATGCATGTTTAACTGTATCTATTTTATATTCAAGACAGGCTTGGTGTATATTTAAAGGAAAAATGCAGTTACTATAGATGTCTGAATACGCATCTCTTATCCTCTGGAAATAGGAAGTGGCATGCTAATGGCCCTGTTCTATCAGAGAGGTGTGAAGGACAATACCTTTTGATGTGTAAGTTCCTTAGAGAGAGATGCTAATCACTGGGTCTATGGGCTTGGAATCTGTTTCATGTAGGGAATACGATCCGTGAATGGCAGATAAAGGAAGGAAGACCGTTTGTTTGTATTGTAGCTATTCCTGTTGTAATCTTAAACACTGGGATTGCCTGCAGATGGGAATGACCAGACACATTTGTTTTTTGAAGATATGTGATAAATTTATCAATAGTGAATATTAATCTGATACCAAACGTTGTCTGGGTGACAGGAAGGAGGATATTGTTTTATTGCACTTATATCCTTGTAAAATGTAATTTATTGGTATTTTGTAAAATAACCTGATTGGTTGGAGAAGACAGGGAGGGCTTACCCCCCTGTGGTACTGTGTGGAAAACTGACATAAAAAGGAGACCTGCGTGCCTCCAGAGTTGTAGTTGTACCATCTTTATTCTGCTGGAAAATCTTGCTGTATGCTGTTGCCCCTAGCAATAGGGAAGGGTTCTCTTTAGAACTATTGAGCAAATAAACATCTTTGCCTCAAGAAGACTGCTTCATCTTGTGACCAACAGGGTTAGGCCAAACCTAGCCCCGTCCTCCGGCTGTCCAGGGAAGCACCTAACGTCTCCAAGCTCCGCCTTCCGCCAGCTACCGGTAGAGGCCTAGCAAGTGGCTAGTGGGGATTCGTCAGCACCACACAGCTGTGGTAAGGCAGTGCGTCGGCACATACAGAGCAGAACCGTGGTTCCAAACGCCACGGCAGGTTAGGAGTTTGGTGGTGGCAGCGAGAACCCGCCCACAGCGTAGTGGGTGGAGTCAGTAACAGGCGGTTACTGACGGTAAGCGGGAATCCCCTATGTGGTCAGGCCTCGTGCGGCTTGACCTTCCATTCTGTGCACAGTCGACGGGACGCGGCAAGCGGCGAGTGCTTCCGTACGGTACCGTCCTGTCACAGCGCCATTTTAGCCCCGCCCCCTTCCCGCGGACCAGCGAATCGCGGCATTTCCTGATGCGGGGGCAGGGCTTAGTGATGTCACAGTCCGGCCCCGCCCCCCGAAGACACATGCAGCGTCTCCTCTCCGGGCTTCTCCCGGAGAGGAGACTTACAATGTAGGTAAGTATGGTCTATACCCTGCTGCTGCTGCTGCGGGGTGAGGGCTGTACTCTGATTGGCACTCTGAGTCATTGAGAGACAACAGGGCTAGCAATGGGCACTTGGTAGATGCTAGAATCAAGTGGCCTAAAGGACCTATGACATCAGGGGGAGGAGCCACAGTCACCAGGGGGAAAAGCTAGGCCAGCAGGATAGTTCTTCTACTATCCACGCCACCAACTACTACCTTTAGTAACCCACCGAGCCTGGCGAGCGAGGCAAGCCCGCAAGGGTACATTTCGGGTACCCTGTCCGGGCATGGCTCCTCCCCCTGGTGACATCACAGGTCCCTTACCCAACTTGGATTTAGAACTAACCATGGGCACTGGTGCCTAGCAGTCAAAGAGAGTCAGACAGCTTCCAACGAACCTATGAAGACTCCCTGATGCAGACACAGCAGACGGGGGAGGCATAGCTATTAGAAATTAGAAGAAGGAAGACGTCATTGGAACACCATCGAATGATTACCATTCAATGGTGGCAAACATCGGAAAGGGCACTATCGAATAGTAAAAGCACTAACATCGAAAGAAAAACATTCATCTTTTAAAAACATCGACCAATTATGTCCATCCCTAGGTGTGGATATATTGCCTAGAGAGCTGTACAAGTTAATGGTACTGTACATTAGCTTTTAAGTGTCACCAGAGGCTAAAATCCTCTGCTTTTACAGTACCTTCACCTCTATCCAATCTGCTGAACTGTCTCTTCTTCCTCCAGGTAATGGCTGTCATTGTTCTTCCGTAGGCTGCGTTATAATCTGAGTTTTGTATAATACAAAGGTCCCTGCTTCACTTCTCACTCCATTGTGCTCCAATGTGCTCTTACCACAATGTGTTCTAATTTGTGTCTATGTAACAGTTCTACAAGTGGATCAAAGACGGTTACCATTAAATATAACTGGTTTAGCCAAAGGACATGCGGGTGGGGGGGGTTCTGGTTGCCCGAAAATCCCCCTCATATTGGGCAGTGGCTCAAACCTCTCTGTCTGCCTGTTATTACAGAGACTTGTTTTATTACAGTTTTGTTCCTAACTGTAAAGATCAACGGACTATGCTGACGCTATATACAGTAGATAGATGTTAATAATAGTAATGTTATATATGTAGTGCCTACATATTACGCAATACTATACAGAAAGCACACACTAGAATTTAATTAGAAGCCAATTGACCTACCAGTATGCCTTTGGAGCATTCTGAAAATACTCATGCAGGCATGGAGAAAACATACAAACTCCACAAATAATTTTCCCTGCTTGGACTCAAATCTTTGACCCCAGCACTGAGAGGCAGCAATGATACCCACTTTGCTGCACTGTCTCTTAAAAGGAATTCTGTTTAACTGTATTTTCTAAATACTCACATTGTAGTCACTTTTCTTTATTTGCAATGATGAATTTTAGACCAATCATTTATCCTAGGACAGCCATCTGGAGTTACACTAATACGCTTAACTTTTTAAAAGTTTTTGTCTATGCTTACCTGATAACTAATCATTTGTGTGGGTGTAGTAAGCCACCATTAGGCTAATCCCCAATGCTGATAATTTCTAAGAGCATTTAATCATCTTTAAGACCCAGGGGTAGATGTATGCAGCGAAAATAGAGACGTGGGACAGCGGAGAAGTTGCCCATAGCAACTAATCATCCTTGAAATAACATTTGTCAAGTGCATTATTTTAAATTATAGGTAGCAGCTGATTGGTTGCCATGGGCAACTTCTCCACTGGCTCACTTCTCCACTCTTTTCACTGCTTCATACAGCTGAGAAGGGAAAGGTGGGACATAATAGAGATTTTCAAATATATCAAGGGTTTTAACAAGGTTCAGGAGGGAAACATTCTTCAAAAGAAGAGAAGTAGTGGAACATGAAGACATGTACAGAAACTGCAGTGAGGTAGGTTTAGGGGAATTTTGAGGAAAAATGACTTCACAGAAAGGGTAGTGGATAAGTGGAATAGCCTCCCATCAGAGGTGGTTGGGGCTAAAACAGTAGAGCAATTTAAACATGTTTGGGATAGACATATGAAAAATTCTTATAAAGAACTAAGGATCAAATAGGGTTGAGGTTACCAAAAGGTAAAAAAGTGACAAACAAGATGGGCCAAGTGGTTCTTATCTGCCGTCACATTCTATGTTTCCATGTTTACCCCCAGTTCTATCTTTCCTGAATGCTTATGGCATAACATAGTAAGAACTGTGCAGCTGGGTTCACCTGCCTTACAACTGTTATATTGCAATTTTATCCAAGAACAGTTCTAGAACACAAATACATATAGCTAGAAAACAAGACTACATTATAGTGATACATTGGGGAGATGCATTTTCAAAATAGTCCTTATGGTCCATATACAGTACTGTACTGTGTATATATCACGGACAGACTACAAATTTATATCTAGATCATCATAGCCATGTATTATGGGAATTATTGCTTTGATACATTATGCTTCATATATACTGTAGAGTCCAAACTATTAGTGGTCACAAGTACAGTCCTTTCAAGCTAAAGGTATTCAAGCTTTTCTGTATCTGTGGACTGTGTAATAAATAATACCCCTTTCCACCAAACAAATAACCCGGGTTATTGTTGGGGCAACCTGGGTCAACGTGTGGTATTAAAGGGTCCAAGACAAATAACCCGGGTCAAGTTATGCAGGAATCCAACCCTGGTAGCCACTAGTGTCGAACCTAGGAACGGACCCGGGTAACGGTGGTGCAACAGGCCCCGCTAAAAGCATAGGGAGGGCCGGATCACTCGCATTTGGAGATGATGTCATTTCCAGGCGCCGGCAGAACAGGCAGACTGTACATGGGTGCAGTCTGAAAGGGGTCTACTTATTTATTTATTTATTAACAGTTTCTTATATATCGCAGCATATTCCGTTGCGCTTTACAATTAAAACAACAGTAATAGAACAAAACTGGGTAAAAACAGACAGACATAGAGGTAGGAGGGCCCTGCTCGCAAGCTTACAATCTATGTATAGGGAAATAGGCATTGATACGCTAGGATAGATGCTACCTATTGCATAATGGTCCACCAGATAGCTAGGTTCTTAATGGGTTGTATGATATGATCACCCAGCAATGTTGGGCAAGGGTCAGGAGGGTGTGAGAGTAAAGAAAGACAAGATATGTGATGTTATGTATACTGTACATAGAGGATGTAATTAGATAGGGAAGCACTGAAGGTTATGTGGGTGGGTCTGGAATTTGATATGCTTGTCTGAAGAGGTGAGTTTTCAGGGAACGTTTAAAGGTTTGGAGACTAGAGGTGAGTCTTATTGTGCGTGGGAGGGCATTTCACAGAGTGGGTGAAGCCCGGATAAAGTCCTTTAATTTTGAGTGAGAACAAGTAATACGTGTGGATGAGAGACGTAGATCTTGTGCAGAGTGGAGAGGTCGGGTAGGGAGATATTTTGAGATGAGTGAGGAGATGTATGTTGGTGCAGTTTGGTTAATAGCCTTGTATGTCAGTAAAAGTATTTTATATTTAATACGGTAGAATACCGGTAACCAATGGAGGGACTGACAGAGCGGATCTTCAGACGATGGACGTCTAGCGAGGAAGATTAGCCTCGCAGCTGCATTCAAAATGGATGGTAGTGGTGAGAGCCTATGTTTGGGAAGACCGATCAGGAGACTATTACAATAATCAATGCGGGAGATAATGAGAGCATGGATCAGAGTTTTTGCTGTGTCTTGTGTAAGATATGGTCGTATTTTGGATATGTTTCTTAGATGTATGTAACATGATCTTGAGACAGATTGAATGTGGGGAACAAAGGACAGTTCAGAGTCAAGAATGACACCTAGGCAGCGATCTTGTGGTGTAGGGATGATTGCCGAGTTCTCAACAGTGATAGAGATATCAGGTTGGTAACTGCTATTGGCCGGTGGAAATATAATTAATTCTGTTTTGGAAATATTAAATTTGAGGTGGCGAGGTGTCATCCAAGATGAAATGGCAGAAAGGCATTCAGTGACACGGCCCAATACAGAAGGTGACAAATCTGGGGAGGATAGGTAGATTTGAGTATCATCCGCATACAGATGATACTGAAATCCGAAAGAGCTGATTAGTTTGCCAAGAGATGAGGTATAGATTGAGAAAAACACCTAAGGACCTAAGACTGAGCCTTGCGGTACTCCAACTGATAGAGGTAGCGAAGAGGAGATGAATTCAGAGAAACGAACACTCAAAAAGCAATTAGATAGGTAGGATGAGAACCATGAGAGGACCGTGTCCTGAAGACCTAGGGATTGTAGTGTTTGTATGAGAAGAGAGTAGTCAACAGTGTCAAAAGCATCAGAGAGATCTAGGAGAATAAGTAGTGAGTAATGGCCTTTAGATTTAGCAGTGACCAAATCATTCACTACCTTAGTCAGTGCTGTCTCTGTGGAGTGTTGGGCACGAAATCCTGACTGAAGTGGGTTCAGTAGGCTGTGTGAGTTAAGAAAATGTGTGAGGCGAGTGTAGGCAAGTCTCTCAAGTAGCTTGGAGGGGCATGGGAGCTGAGAGATGGGACGGTAGTTTGAGAGAGCGTTACGGTCAGAGTTTTGTTTTTTTCAGAATGGCAGTAATCACTGCATGCTTGTACAGAGAAGGAAAGATAACAGTAGACAGAGAGAGATTACAGATGTTAGTTAAGGTTGGGATGAGCACAGCAGACAGAGCTTTACTAATTTGTGAGGGTATAGAGTCAAGGGGATAGGTAGTAGAGTAGGCAGATGAAAAGAGTACAGATACTTCATCTTCATTTGTAGGATCAAATGAAGAGAAGGTGTTAGAAGGTTCAGGCAGGGAATTGAGCAGGTCACTGGCTGTGGAAGAGCATACCATTTCATTTCGGATCGTTTCAATCTTGTCCTTGAAATAGGAATACATGCCAATATGCTAGGTTGAGCATGCAGTGTGAATGGGGTCTGACCAGGCTGCAACAGGGGTTGGAACCGTGCTTGAAAGGCTGGGTCACCCCAGCATTTTGGTGGAAAAGGCGTACAAAAGGGTTCCCTGTCAATCTATGAAACCAGGCACCTCAGAATAAACAATCAAAGTCTGGTGACATAAAACAGGCCTCTGAAGCATACATAAAACTATATATGACCTTGTTTGCTTGCACTCAGTGATTTACTGGAAACCATGCTGTCTAAAGCAACATCAGATTTTAGCTTTGAGCATGACCATATTGCATAATTACCTTCTCCCCTGGAAGGTGCGGGAGAATCCAGAATATTTTTATATTCCACCAACCCCCCAGAAAAGTGGGTAGATTTCCCGCATCCCATCCACTTTGTAGTGAAGTTGGCAGGATGGAGACATAATACCTATAATTGCAGGGCTGTACGGAGGGGTTAGCGCTAAAAAGCTGTGAATCGTGTTATTTTAGCCCTGCTTCTTCCCCATGGACCTGCGATTAGAGACATTTTGGCATGATGGGGTTGAAGCCTAATGACGTGAACAGACTGAACCCACCCCTAAGTGGTCAGCTGCATCTCCTCTCATCTCAAAAGTCACCATATTGACCATTTTTTTTCTAATTATCCTTATTAAACTATATTCATGACAATGCAGGAATAGGTCGAAATGCACCTGATTATGTTGGTTGATTTTTTTATTTTTTTTTAGGGGGGGGGGGGGACTAAGTGTATGAGGGGGATATTTTTATGATGTGGTTTATCAAGTAAACAAAACAATATACTGTAAGTTTTCATCTTCACTTAACATCAAATCATTTTTAAATATGTAAACTAAAGGGGTCCCCTGAATTCTTTCTTTTTCCATCCTAGGTTTCCTGCAGTCATGTTTGTTTCTGATCCAGCGACGATTATTTTACTGGTTTTGCTCTGTCTGTTTTTATTCAATATTTTCTATGGCTCAAAAGAGAACCTTAAAAACTTCCCACCCGGACCAAAGCCATTGCCGATCATTGGAAATATGCACATTCTAAACCTGAAGAAACCACACAAGACCTTCATGGAGGTATAACGCTAGTATATATTTTATATTTGTTATATATTATTGATAAGAAATACACAATATTATTTACAGAAACACAAATACTAACATCTCATTTGTACACTGCTAACATTAGCAGTGTACAAATGAGATGTTAGTATTTGTGTTTCTGTAAATAATATCTGTATAAACAGTGAGTTCTGATGTCATCACTCCATTGACATTGGGAAACCGTGTGCATTATAAGAAATACGGTAATAATAATAACTGTAAATTATTACGGATAATAGAAGTCTTTCTGGATTTATGTGACATATGAAAGCACATAGGGGCCCATTTATCAATGAGTGATAAATTTCACTGAGAGCGATAAATTTCACCAGCCAATCCACTCCTGTCACTTTTCCAACCCAGCCTGTGACATGGAAGTTAGGAGCTGATTGGCTGGTGCAATTTAACACTCACAGTGAAATTTATCACTCATTGATAAATAAAGGCAAATATTTGCCGATATAACCCTGTTTTCGGGGGCTAGCCACAAATATAATATCTATCCCTGCAATGAAAGAAGGAGGGTTCACAGCAAGTATCTCCGATACCTGCTGCGATCACTCCATTCCTGTCGGCAGCCACATAACCCATAGGTTTATATGAGGGATGCGATGATACCAGATTTACCAATATTGGGAAGGCGAATTGTGTGGGGCACTGTTTCAAAATTTGCAAGTTATAGACCTCCTATGCTGGATTTATTAGTTTGCACACCAAAAGAAAAGAAGTACTGTAGAAGTAAAATTAAGATAAATTTGAAAAAAAAAAACCCCAACAACCCTTAGTTTAAAATAGACATCAATATTATAGACCTATAAAAAGAAGCAGTGAATAACATTTACTTTATTAAAATGTTATTTACATCTTGTTCCATCATTGGGCGTTTCCACGGAGCACCCAATGCACAATTTGTTAAGTATTAATATTAAGAGTGGGCTCTTAGTGGATCAACAACATTTAGCTTAATGGGTGCGTTCCGCCAAACAGCAGATACCGAGAAATAGAGGCAAATATAGGCAGCACCCCAGAGGGCTCAGAACAAAGTCACAATAGTTCAACATTTTAGGGGTTCATACAAGGGCCCAAGACTCAAGCCCAGGTGGAAAAATATGGGTAGAGGTGGACAAAACAAGAGACAAAGGAAGGGGATCATGTGCTGTAAGAAACCCCCAATCCAATACAGGACATCATTTTCAACCTTTCCTCCAGTCAAGTAATTGCTGAGAAGAGGGCTCGCCAGACAATTAACTTTTGAGAAGAGGGCTCACCTTTGTTCCAACAGTCCCATTTATCCAATTACAGTGGGAAATAGATTAATTTATCTTAATAGAAATTTTAAGCTAAAAGAATATTTTGCTTTTCAAAATGGCATTAATTTTGTTAGTGATACAATATGCCCCCTCCACTTACACCATTCCAGCCAAGATCTTCATTTAATCCAGTCAACCTTCACTAGAGTCTTGAACAAAACAGCGACAGAACATCCTGATATACTGTACATAGACCAAAATGATGGAATATGACTAGAAGTGAACAAAAAGCTTTCTGAGACCTCAGCACATATGAGGACAATAAAGGCAAAATACTGTAGACCAGCTATTATCCACAGCTGGTCTACAGTACCAAAAGTCCATAACATTTCCATAACACTTCCAGGAAGGTTGATAATCTCCATATATAAAGGACACCAATACCTTACTATTAAAGCTGTTAGATCTGCAAATGATACCTCCCAATGACCTACTATGCTAAGTAGATGTGTGCAATTTGTATACATATATTCCACATTCAGCAGAATTAACAGCCACTAGGATATTCATTACCAACAGTCCTAACTATGTAGGCCCAGACCCTAATTTGTTAATGGAATGATTTGAATTGGTATTAACACTAAGTTATTTCTGCTATGATAGTGGCTATTATCTCCAAACCTCTGGCAGTGCAATGGGGTCGAATGTGGCCCCATCATATGCCAATGCATTCATGTTTACGGTAGAACAGGATATCTTTTTCTCCAGATGAGAGATCTCCAAGCACATTTTAGCACACTTCAGATACATAAATGACCTCTTTATCCTTTTGACTTGGTTTGAATGTGATTTTCTTAAGAATCAAAGCAAATCACAGACCCCCGTGAGGTTCATGTACCAGATTGACCATAATAAAGTAATTTTTTGGATGTGACCAAAACTAAAATTGATGTGTTAAAAACATCTTTATGCACTAAATCCACCAACAGAAACAATATTTTATTAGCCCGTAGGGCCCATCAATTATTTAGAAAAACTAAATGACTCATGCATGGCTGTTCATTGTCATGTATTCTTCAGCCTACAGGAACATGAAAGACTGTGCCACCGACCGTCACATGTAACATGACATTCCATTACCTTTATGTTGATAGCACTTGCTACTGCTCAGAAGACAGAAGGGAACTGTGCGATCAGGACTATTCTATACTGTAGTTTTGCTGCAACTCTCTTGTAAAGGCTGCAATGTTTTTCTACATTAAAATTCAACCACTATCCCTACATACTGTATGTCCAGCAAAACACTAAAAGTTGGCCTTTTCTCCTTTGCAGCTCTCCAAGAAGTATGGTTCTGTGTTCAGCATAAAAATAGGGACCCAAAAAATGGTCATCCTGTGCGGGTACGAGACGGTGAAAGACGCTCTCGTAAATCATGCTGAGGAGTTTTCAGATAGACCTCACGTTCCGCTGTTTCACGACATATCAAGGGGATACGGTATTCTTTGTTTTTAGTCAAAATCAATGAAAGGCATTTTTCCATATAATGATTAAGGATTGGAACTGTCTTTGTAGTAAGTGAGAATTGTTGTGAATGACGTGTGTGCAGGTGTTGTTATTTGCAGAGTTATATAGGCAAACACCAAAGGATGACTCTTTGAACAGCCCATTTATTTAACCAATAGTGTTGGTTTATTGAAGTATAACAGGTACAGCCGTACTCACTGTTGTACACAGACTGGTTCTTATGGATTGAATCGTTGAGTGAAGTGGGGGGTTCTATACAGCTTACCAGCCACTAAGTGTATGCTGTTACCCGGTAGTGGGGAATGGATTCTGGAACAGCTTTATATTGCATGTCTGGAGCTACGTGGGAGACTTGTTTCTCCATCATGTCACTTCTAGAGAATCAACGAACCGAGGAAGAATCTACAAGATGGTTGCAGTCACATGGTGCAGCAGTACATCACATTGGAGGACAGACCTCTCTGAGTCCTAGTGCCCAGCATGTATGCACAGTATGATGATAGTGTAAGAGCGCACTACTTTATAACAAAATAACGTAGCCATATCTTTACGCTTTTTTATTGGATTAATAAAGCACAAAAATATATCAAATATAGTTTGACTATGTCCCAAGAGGTTTGCATGTGTGCCAGAAGTCTCAAGTCAATAGGGTGTAAATGGGAAAAAAAAACATGTCCAAACATGCTTAAAGGACTCAGATTTGATTGCATGTTTTGAATCAGTATGCAGTCTGTTCGAAGATCTCTAGCTGGTAGCGAGTAAAGACTGTATGGTTGTGATACAGATGATAGACATTAAAAAGATTGACAGCAAAAGGTCGACAGTTAAAAGGTCGGCAGGGTCAAAGGGTTGACACACATGAAAATTTGGGGTGTTGTTTTGTGTTTTTAAACATTTTTTACCCCAATTTGTTGAAATGCATTTGCTCTCCACAAGGTTAATAATGGTAATAGTTTGTGACATGGATAGTAAATGCAGCAAAAGTTGAAAGAAAAAAAAAATCCGTAAAAAACAGGTGTCGACCTTTTGACCCTGCCGACTTTTTGACCGTGTCAACCTAATGCATGTCGACCATTAGTGGTCGACCTATTGACTGTAGACATTTTTAGTGTAGATCTATAGCTCTGATACCAGACTGTATAGATTGCTAAACACATACTGTAGTAGATCAAGGGAACAATACTTTCTTTTTGGATCTGTGAAATAACTATTGGAACATAATATTCACACACTGGCCAGCATTCTTAGGATGCAAGAAATTTGTACCATACTGTACGTTTGGTATCGTGCATTGACTGACATGGCTCCAACACTTTTTGCATCTTTTTGCAGATGTACTGTATGTGCATCAGTGTCTGTATATATAAGTATGAGCTTCTACAGGTGAGCCACACAGATCTCAACCGGCTCTCCACTGGGTGTAACTAGGCAGCAACTGGGCATGTGCCATCAATGTGCTGTGGGCATTGTGTGACCATGTAGATAGAACTGCGGGCTATTCAGACCTGTGCATATACTGCCAGATCTTTAGCACCAAGGAAAGGGCAGTTGGTGCCCTTTCCTTGGTGCTAAAGTCAGACATTTTTTTTAAAGCGGCAGTCATTTACAGACAGGGCATGGGTTTGCCTTGTAAATGCCTGCTGCTTTAAAAAAAAACATCCAAGTTCAGCAGGCATCCTGCACCTCTTGCTAACTCGGATGCCATTACATCTCACCATATGTTGCCATGCAAGGGGGGGGGGGCAAATACAATTATATTTTTCTGTGCAGGATAAATACTGTCTGCCGTTGCATGTAGCCCATAAATGTTAGACAGCTGTTTTTAAGCAGCAATTTAGATTTCAGGTTGAACATACCGCATCCAAATCTAACTCTCTGCACATGTTACATCTGCCCCACCTGCACTGCAATATGGTTTTGCCCAGTTGCTTGCTTTTTTGCTTTACTTACCAGCATAAATCAGGGCCTTATTTCCAGGCATGTAATGCATACTTAGATGCAGCTGTTTTGCGTGTGAATTTGGATCCGTCCAGTTGTCTAGTTCAGTGTATCCATGGATGTATTAAGGAACAAAATGTATAGATAAGAAATTCATTTATTATCCAGTAAAAGAATTGTAATGAATTTCTCATGTTCGCTCCCTGCTTTTTTTTCCCAACATGAGGATCCGTGATCATTTAGGCAGAAGAATTTATTGAATCATTACATCATTAAGAGGTATGCGCCAATCATTTTTTTTAAGTGTGTATTATCTCACAGGTTTTGTAATACAGAAGTGAACATTTAAAATACAGCATTGGGGACGCATTGCTTTTATAGATGTGTTCCATACTGTAGGGGTCTAATCATCATCACTTGATTTAAAGAAAAGCAGGTGAAAATTCAAAAATTTTCGTACTTCTATATAAATTAAGTTTCAGGGCTATTCATTAAACAGGTAATGCAGGAGATAGGTCAGACTAAGCAGTGCTAAGTTTCCAAAAAGTAGCGGTGAAAAGATTCACAGGCACGCTGATTTCTTCTGAGCATTGCGCCTTGCTGTGCTTTAACAACAATTATCCAGGGCCACCGATAATTAGCATAATGAACAGGCCCTACAAAGTTGACGAAGACCCACATATCAAATCACTTTAGTGAAAATACTGTTTGGTGGAGTGATTTTTTTTTTTATCCCAATGTTCCTGTTTTTAAAGGGAAGGACATGGTTGTGGGAGAAGATGATTTCGTCTGTAGAGGGCACAATTTTACATTTTATAATGGGGGACACCAAGCAGACTAGAAAATACATTACACGTGCGGAGGGAATAACACAAGCATGTTCAGATAATTGTAGCATGTGCGATGCAACAACAGGGAAAATACCTTTTACATCATTATTTGCACCCATATTTATTTATTTTTTTTGCTGTTTAAATGGTCCATTAAGGTTGTTTCGCTTTAGTCTCTTTTCAGGTGTCTTGTTTGCTAATGGTGAGGGCTGGAAAGTGATGAGAAGATTTACTCTTTCAACACTACGAGATTTCGGGATGGGGAAGAAAATAATTGAAGATAAGATTATAGAAGAGTCTGACTCATTAGTAGAGAAGTTCAAGTCTTTTGGAGGTTAGTGCTTTCTCCATCCATGGATAAGGGGATATTTTTGTTTAAGTCCTTCGGAGGTTAGTGCTTTCTCCATCCATTGAGCAGAGAATATTTTTGTTCAAGTGCTTTGGAGTTGAGCTCTTTCTCCATGCATTGAACAAGGGATATATTGAACCTTTCTGTTATCTTTATGATGTTCCATCCAAATAATGCAATTGGGTTGAGTTTGAGGCTTCTAGTTTGGAAGGGGAAATAAATTCTTTGGGTGGAACATTTGCAAGTCTGGATTTATATTTTTAATATTATTTACTATTATATTACTTGTCATGCCATGAATGTGATTGTAACATACATATTGGCAGTACTGTGAAACATATGGCGAAGCTATATAAATTAGCAATAACACACATCTGTCCTTATCGTGTTCTTCGCCTACATTTTTCCTGCATAGATAATTTATGTTGGTCACTTAAGCCTTTCTTCCAATTAAAGGAAAACCATTTGAAAACTCCGTGATAGTGAACGCAGCTGTAGCCAATATAATTGTGTCCATAATCCTTGGCCATCGTTTCAACTATGAAGATCCAGTGTTTCTGAGACTAATGAGTTTAATAACGGAAAACATCAGACTTATGGGAACTCCTATGGCCATGGTAAGTTAATTTCCATTATCTTTAGGCATTTATTTTCTTTCTCTCACCTACTGTATTCTAATTATGCAGAGCACCTCTTTATACCCGCTCCATTATCACTCAAACTGCCTTACCTTCTACGCAGAAATTATTCATACCAAAGTCTGTCCTAGCCAGTGTACTGTCTACATTGTCACTCTCTATGTCAATTAACCCCAAGTAGGCCAGGACATGTCCCTACCGTCTCCAGGGTGACTTTTTTTTAGCTTGCTCCACCTAGGCCTTTTTCTTGTCCCGATTTCCTATCCATTGCCCCAATCCTATCTGTATTCTGCCTTTACCAAATAAAACAATAACATACTGAAATACAGCCTTAATTATCATATGGTTAAATGTTTGTAATATCATATGTAAATAACAAAACAAAGAAACACTGATAAGATGAAATCTTCAGTTACTTTTTAGGACCAGGACCATACAATAAACACAAATAGCATACTTATCTCCTCTGGACAGGCTTACACATAGCTGTTTACAACAGTTTAATAAACCTGCGCTGTAAGGTGAAATGAAGCACTCTACAATACTTTAAACTCTATTCAACACGAATATTATCATATGTTATAAGTAAAATATACTCTAACGCAAATGATGCATCTATCTCCTATTATTTAAATAAGAAGTGAGCACCATGGTTTTTTCTTCCAGACGATCATACCAGCTGTTCATGAGCCTCTTAATGTAACTTCTTATCCTCACCAGGGGCATTCAGACATGGAAAGCTATTACTTACATTCCATTTCTGTCCCACATGCACTAAAAGGTTTCTTTCGATCAGCATACCGTCATTCTCATATACGTATCCAATATAACAACACTCACTTTTCATTTCATTCCCGAATGCATCAAAAGGTATCTTTTTCCTTCAGACATGGTTGGTTTTCAAAAAAACTTTCTTTAATACATCCAATAAAAAAGACTTTATCCACCATAAAAGTCAAATAAGATAACAGTTCTTTAAAACAATGTCTCTGTACCAGACCGGACCTGTCTCTGAAATGCGTTGATTCCATCATCCAGGGCCGCAGGAAGGAGAAGCCACACTGCTAGATCCATCAAGCAGCCGTTGGTGTCCGCTGACTGCAGCAGACAGACATAGGAACGTACACCGCTTTCTCTTTCCCTCTGAGGTCCGGTCTGATACAGAGACATTGTTTTAAAGAACTGTTATCTTATTTGACTTTTATGGTGGATGAAGTATTTTTTATTGGATGTATTAAAGAAAGTTTTTTGAAAACCAACCACGTCTGAAGGAAAAAGATACCTTTTGATGCATTCGGGAATGAAATGAAAAGTGAGTGTTATTATATTGGATACGTATATGAGAATGACGGTATGCTGATTGAAAGAAACCTTTTAGTGCATGTGGGACAGAAATGGAATGTAAGTAATAGCTTTCCATGTCTGAATGCCCCTGGTGAGGATAAGAAGTTACATTAAGAGGCTCATGCACAGCTGGTTTTATCATCTGAAAGAAAAAACCATGGTGCAGCACTTTTTATTTAAATAATAGGAGATAGATGCATCATTTGCATTAAAGTATATTTTACTTATAACATATGATAATAATTGATCTACTAGGGGGTAGTTCCGCAACAGGTTATTTGTGCAGATATTGACCTGAGACAGGTCTTTATCTGTGACCGACTTTAAAATAATTATGTACACAGTGTGTGCTAATCACTCGTCGGTGGTGCTCCCAGAGTCAATAGGTTAAGGCAGCAGAACAAGAGAGGAGAAGGACTCTATGTTGGGGCACTCTTCGTCAAAAAATTATTAGACACTAAAACTTAACTTTTAATAAATATAGTAAAAATCTAGTGACTCAAAAATGAAAAACGTGAACAAAAATATTCATGCATATCGCTTAATGCTTCTATTATAAGAATATATATGAAAATGCCTAGGTGAAAATTATTTGTAATTAATACTTTAACTGGGACAAATCTGTCTGTAATTTAAGACAGAATATAGTTGTAGTCCCCGAGGAATACTAACTATGTTCAGTTTTTTAGATATTATAAATGTTCTTTAAGAAAGAAATTGAAGGCAATGTGATCTTTAAATGTTGCCTTTAAGGGTCCTTAAACACCTCCTGCTCTATATTTAGGCAGTGGTGTTACCGGGAAGGCTTTTACTTGAATAAACAGTGTATTGTTCGACTTTATGCAATAGATAGAAGTCTGAAAATACGATATTTGAGATAAAAAGCATTTACATATTCGGCAGTAACACAGTAATGCAGTAGATAGAGGTTTGGAAAAACAGTATTGCAAGTTTTATATGGAGATATGTTGAGATGAAAGAAATATATATGGCATATTTTGCAGTAATACAGTGAAGTCCTAAGGTTCAAAATACAGATAAGAGAAGGAAAGCATTAGAAATAACGGAGGGGGTGTCTTACTTCTGCTGTTCAGCTGGGTTGTTTACTGCACCTGGTGTTCGCTGTTGGTCCCCCACACAGTTACTGACCAGGCCTACCACAGATTTGCTTCCAAGATCGGACGAGATCAGGCGTATCCTGTGGAGTATGGCCGTAATATTCTAAATCTTGTAGCCCAAAAAGGGCGCTTACTGAACCGGTATATCCCTTAGTGTGGGAGTGGGCTGCGCAGTCCCACAGAGTCCCACTAACCAAACGGCCCATTTCACCTGTCCATAGGCTTGTTCACTGGTCCAGTGAACAAGCCTATGGACAGGTGAAACGGGCCGTTTGGTTAGTGGGACTCTGTGGGACTGCGCAGCCCACTCCCACACTAAGGGATATACCGGTTCAGTAAGCGCCCTTTTTGGGCTACAAGATTTAGAATATTACGGCCATACTCCACAGGATACGCCTGATCTCGTCCGATCTTGGAAGCAAATCTGTGGTAGGCCTGGTCAGTAACTGTGTGGGGGACCAACAGCGAACACCAGGTGCAGTAAACAACCCAGCTGAACAGCAGAAGTAAGACACCCCCTCCGTTATTTCTAATGCTTTCCTTCTCTTATCTGTATTTTGAACCTTAGGACTTCACTGTATTACTGCAAAATATGCCATATATATTTCTTTCATCTCAACATATCTCCATATAAAACTTGCAATACTGTTTTTCCAAACCTCTATCTACTGCATTACTGTGTTACTGCCGAATATGTAAATGCTTTTTATCTCAAATATCGTATTTTCAGACTTCTATCTATTGCATAAAGTCGAACAATACACTGTTTATTCAAGTAAAAGCCTTCCCGGTAACACCACTGCCTAAATATAGAGCAGGAGGTGTTTAAGGACCCTTAAAGGCAACATTTAAAGATCACATTGCCTTCAATTTCTTTCTTAAAGAACATTTATAATATCTAAAAAACTGAACATAGTTAGTATTCCTCGGGGACTACAACTATATTCTGTCTTAAATTACAGACAGATTTGTCCCAGTTAAAGTATTAATTACAAATAATTTTCACCTAGGCATTTTCATATATATTCTTATAATAGAAGCATTAAGCGATATGCATGAATATTTTTGTTCACGTTTTTCATTTTTGAGTCACTAGATTTTTACTATATTTATTAAAAGTTAAGTTTTAGTGTCTAATAATTTTTTGACGAAGAGTGCCCCAACATAGAGTCCTTCTCCTCTCTTGTTCTGCCAACATATGATAATATTCATGTTTAATAGAGTTTAAAGTATTGTAGAGTGCTTCATTTCACCTTACAGCGCAGGTTTTTTAAACTGTTGTAAATTGTGTATGTTTTAAGGAACAGGTGTGATCCTTTCTTAATCAACCAGCTGCTTGATAAGTGTTTGAGGGAGCGCACTGTTAGAACACAAATCTCTTTGCTGGAACAACATAGCTGTAACCACACACTTGTATATGTTAAACAGAAAGAAATAAGTCTGCACTTGTTTTTTCCCCATATTGTATATGGTATCAGCTTCATGACAATATTAATGCCATATACATTATGTATACAAAACAGAAAAACTGTCGCTATCTGCACTAACAATAATATACTGCATTGTGCAAATGAATGCATGTGTCACTGTGTAAACAGCTTTGTAACAGTGAAACGTGCACAGTGAAATAGTGAAACGTGCATGTTCGCGGTGTGCCTGTTCTAATTTCTACTTAAATGTTTATAATGATGTATATATGCTTGTAAATGGGCACAAAGAATTTTATATAAAAAGGAATGCCCTTTGAGAAATAACATAGGAGTTGAGATCTATACTTCATGACATAATCACAGCTATCCTCTTTACCACAGATTTTAGATACAATGTTTAATATCTGAATCCTGATGCAACACAATAAACTCTTATAATAAAACATATAGAAACACTATCTTATTAAGGATAACTTTGCAACAATAGTGGATACAGTGATATTATACTAGTGTATTCACTTTTGATTACTTTCAGTAATTGCTATCATACACATTGATGCTATAATGAGGTACCTTATATTACAACTGATTACCACAATACAGGATTAAAGGGAAACACAATTAGTACATTATGATTTTTCCTTTATATTGTGAGGATTAAAAACAATGGTGGGACCTTAATTTAACTCTTACCTCTCAAATTAAATCCAGTACTCATTGGAATGTACTAAATATAACACAGAGTTATATTCATGTGGATTATAAATCAATTATTCCACAGATTCATTATGGATAGTGACATTTATTTTCATTTTTTATTATGAAGATACATATGACCACACTTTTAACTCTGCTAAAAGAATTGTGAGCAATTTGGAAATAAAGGCTATAGCAGGCAATTGGGAACATTGGATTACTAGGAACGCACATATAGCACATTCCCTCATTAATGGAACTCCTGTATCAGCATAATAAACATATCCTAGTCATATAGGTAATTGGCAGAACAGAAGGTGGCCATATATCCTAACTCAATTGGGATTATGCGTGAGTAATTAGGACTATTTGGGGCTGATACAGTCCAATCTTAAAAACATTAAGATAGTCCCATACATTCATTTAGGTTAATTGTGCCATTTTAGGGGTCTTAGGTGGATGTGTTAGCCACATTAGGGAGGAATTATGATACGCTAACTCTGAATAACCCCCTTTATAACCAGCAGCAATGGGAAACATTTTTAAGGCTATCCCATCAAAAGTAAAGTTTATTATTGGTCTTTTTTCTATGCGCCTATTAGATACTGTACAACCATTTTCTTTATCTTATTAAATTGGTCTAGCCTTGGATGTTAATGCTACACACCTTAACAGATATTATTAAGAAGCAAAGGGGTTGAGATAAATAGATCATCTTAATATACAAAAAGTGTTCAGATATTCGTTGCTCTTCTTGTACATATTATTTTTAGACTTTTTTGTAGTATGTAACTTAAGGTCTTTTCACTACATAATCAGAATCATATACAGTGACTTAGTAAGTAAATTAGACCGCACAGACTGAGGCGGGGTTGGGTGGGTGAAACATCTGTAAGCATCCCTAATGAGGGAGAGGTCTTTTGAGGGTCCGGGGTCTGTCGAGGGGGCAGGATCCCTTCTCATGGAGGCTGATTCTGAATTGGACACAGACACGGCTTTCCCTACATCTTTTGCTGCAGTTGCGCCTACAACGTTATGCTGATGCCCTTCCCTGGTGTACATCCGTGTGCGTTTGAGTATGCAAAGACTAAGGCGCCCACTTTCACTGTCTGCAGTCGCTGTGATCATGCTTTGTGTATGTTTATGTGCTAACATCGGTCGCACCATTAAAACGGACAGCATCCCCATGCTAGGTGAAGATCAGCCATCTGAATATGGCCTCCAATTTAAGCAATTCAGTGACTCTGTAGGCAACCACTTTCAGCAACATGCCCATGTCACTCAAATAACATACCAATGTTATGATGCACCTGTGTCTGATTAGCCAATCCCCTGTAACTTCTCAGGAACACCCAACACATGCCTAATACACTTGTTTGTGAGTGCGACTGAATCTGTCTGCGACTCTGTACGAACACCATCAGGTCACATGTAAGGTGCATTTCAGATGCATCTGCAGACATAAAACATCACACAAGAAAAGAAATAAAACACTTTGGCCCACACAGGAAAAAAAATTCACACATTTTTCCTCACAGGAAAAATAAAAACCTGTTGGCTCCCACATTAACTTCCCCAGCACCCCACAGAAGACTGACCTCTCAGGTGCTGCAGAATGAATCAGGCTGAACCTAATTGCCTTGCGGACCGCATTCGACTCATGGGCCAATGTCATAGAGGCAACTGCAGGGCTTTCAGGTGGTCCACCTTCTGACTAACAGCACCGAGGTGTGCCTACTAGTCAGAGCAAATTACAGCTGCTGGTTTGCGTTCCACGGTGGAATGAAAATGCCAGAAATATTGCAGCTTGCATCCAGTATGAATCTAGTATGTATTTCATTCTTGCTGTTGTTTCACCCTGGGCTCAGGGGCTGGATGGGAACTGCTGGTGGCTCATCTCTTATCTTGCAAATTCCCTTTGTGCCTCGCTCCCCTGGCAACAGAGGAGGAGGAGTGGATCAGCCCTGTGACTATCTGTCTATGACTGCCACTCGCTTGCTCTGCAGCATAGCCACATGTTTAGAAGGGGAGGATCTTCTGTTGCCCCCATCCCTCCACATCCCCCTCCCACTGATCACTGGTGTCCTGGTCCACGAGGACATACTTAAAGTTACCTTTGGCCTGGGTAACGTAATGTCCACAGGCTCTGCTGGAGGCCCTGGACTGGTGGCAAGTAGGTGGAGCTCACATACAAAGTGGGGTGTAGAGAAGCTACCCAGGGAGTGGTTTGTAATTTGTTTCATTACCACAGCAAGCTATTAGATGGGTAGACTGTTGGGGCTTCACCTTCTTCTTTCTGCAGCCACAGAGTAATGTGGCTGCAGAAAGGAGGGCCAGCAGAGGAAAGGATCACGGACAGAGGAGGTCTCCATCTGATATCAGAGGAAAGGATCACGGACAGAGGAGGTCTCCATCTGATATCAGTCTGACTGGGTGAAAGGAAAAGCCGGGCCCATAGTATACAAAAGTAAAATAATGTAAAGCAGTAACTTGTCCGCTAATATGGAAATGGACCAGCTGCACCCATCTGATCTTAGGTATACCCCAATATCCAAATATATACAGATAATAACAAAATGGATACGCTAGTTTTCAATGATACAGATTATTCCAGAATAGAGTAAAAATGAATGGAGTGGTATATTCCTTCAAATTTTTCAAAGTTGCTTCAAAACATTCTTGATTCAGATTCTGGTGAAAGTCAGGCCTTATGGAATATGGAGATCTTGGCTCCAGAACCAATCTCCTAGGTCCTGTTCTCCACTAAGTCCTGGATCACCTTCCAACTTGTATGTGAAGGATAGCGCTTCTGTCACCTGCTACCAACGCATTTCGGGAGCTCTTCCTTCCTCAAGCCAGTGCCCTGTAGTATGTCCGGGCCCCATAGGAACTGCACCCATGGTAGTTACACTACTGGTATCATCTGTGCAGGGCTGGCTTGTGAGCCACACCTAACTAGGCTTTTTATAGCCTCTAGTGAAAGCAACCATGATAGCACTAGGCAAGATTTGCAGTATATTATAGCTTGCGCCGTTAGCAATTGTATTTCTTTTTTGTCTATTTATACTGTATAAGTAACTTACAGGGCTGGATTAAGTTTTATTGGGGCCCCAGGGCAACTACATTGTCAGGGCCCTTACCAATAAAATTGTCAAAATGATATGCTTGCGATGTTTTTAAAAAGTGTAATGTGTAAATAGTCTCAGAACCACAAATGAGTTAAACACACTGAGGTGACCCCAGTTTTCAATACACTGCAGAGAATTCCCAGTTCACTTGCAACACAGCGCCCTCCACAACGTTGATGTAGCTGTGTCATCACCCATGGGCACCGCCCCTTGCCGCCTCATTTTTAATCCGGCTCAGGTATTTTCAGTGGTGCAAGTAGAAAAAATGTCTTATAGGTACTGTGTGCACGTGCCAAAGGTGCGTGTGCCAAAAATGGGTGTGGCCAAATGTCACATGGGGCGTGGCCAATGAAAATGGGGGCGTGGTATACATTTGGGGGCGCAGATACACATATGACCCCAATAGTGCCAGATACAAGTTGCCCCACAGTGCCAGATACACATTGCCCCAAAGTGCCAGATAGACAAATGACCCCAGAGTGCCAAATATACATTGCCTTACAGTGCCAGATACACAAATGCCACCACTGTGTCAGATATACATTGCCCCCAGTGCCAGATACAAAAATGCCCCCACAGTGCTAGATATGCCCCCAGTGCCAGATACAGGGATGCCCCCCAGTGCCAGATATGCCCCCAGCGCCAGATACAGAAATGCCCCCAGTGCTAGATACACATGTCCCCGCAGTGCCAGATATGCCCCCAGTGCCAGGTACACATGTCCTCACAGTACCCCCCCCCTTCCCCTGCTGCTTACCGCACTGCTGCTGTCCTGTGTGTGAGGGGAGAAGAGTGCAGCGTGCGCCTCTCCTGCCCCTCAGTCTCCGGCGGCGGTGTGGGTGTCTATCTTCAATTAGGCGCTGATTCGTGAGCCAATCAAAGCTCGCGGTCCAGCAGCCAATCATGAGCCTTGGCTGCCAGTCCGCGAGCTATGATTGGCTCACGGGCCGGCGCCAAATTGAAGGTAGACACTGAGGGGCAGGAGAGGCGCACGCTGCGCTCTCCTCCCCTTACAGCAGCAGCGCGGTTAACAGCAGCAGAGGAAGGGAGGGAGCGGCGGCCCAGCGGCCGTGGGTACGGGGTACCCACGGCTAAATTCTTAAGGGTACGTCGTACCTGCCCACTTGCACCGTTGGGTACCTTATTGGAAGAAACCAACACTGGACTCTCCAGCCTGTCTCTCTCTGTAAGATTAGTTGAACCACTGAGACATTTCCTCTTACGAAAAACAAGTCAGTAACTGCAAATTCTATTTTATTTCAAATTGATTTTTGTGTTGCAGTAAACTGTTACTAGTCATAACTTTCTATACTTTACCTAATCTTGTAGCTATAATCTTTTCCCTCGTAGTTGTATAATAATTTCCAGTCTGTGATGTGCTGGTTACCGGGAAGTCACAAAACCGTGCGTCAGAACGCCATTGAGACGCAGAAATTTATTAAAGAGACATTCACAAAGAGCAAAGAGCAGCTGGACGTCAATGACCAGAGAACTCTTATTGACAGTTTTCTTATCAAGCAGCAAGAGGTACTAATCTTTTTTTTTTTTTAATGTGTCCAGTCTGTTATAACGCAGGGATTCTGTAATAACACAGGGGGGAATTTATTAAATGTTCAGGGGATTTACTAAGTTCTGAGAGGATCGCAGCATTTTCCTAGCAGGTTTTTATCCCTCCAATTTGCCAAATTCAAAACCATTGCAAAAATGGGCAAAAACGTCACTTCAAAACAGAAAATGCCATCCTGATTTTTCCTTATTAGATGTAAAGAAACGGGATGTAGTTATAAGACCGGCGGTCAGGATCCAGCAGTCAGCATACCGACGCCGGGACCCCAGATGCCAGAATGCCGACAGGGGTCCGAGAATGGGAAGAGAACCTGCAAGGGGCTTTGTTGCGCTCACCCCCCTGCCGGCATTCTGGCAGCCGTAATCCCGGCGTCGGTATGCTGCCTGCTGGGATCCCGACCGCCGGTATCGCATACCAAACCCGTTACCACCAGATTTACTGGGGAGTAGGTTTAAAACCTTCCGTAATCACACCGCCAAAAATGACTTTCCTCTGGCAGGAATATTTGTGTAAAGGCTTTTTTATATTATTATGTTCGTCACCATTTACTGTAGAAACAAGTATTTTAAAAACAATAAAATATAGCCTGTGAAAAAAATACATATACTGTATACGTTTATAGAGACTAGGTAATAACAATATCTTCATGAAAGTTATGCTTTCATTATAAACGTCATGCCATATACTGTAGTTACATTTTCATTTTACGTTTTATTTGGGGAATTCATCTTGTTTTTCTTATGTAGAAACCAGAAGAAGAAAGTATTCCCTATTATGGGCACACTCGGACTTTGTGACACTATACTTAAAGTCAAATATCTGAATGATATTTGACCACTAATGTTAAAATATAACTTTTATTTATTATCTTAAAACATCTGCGAAAATATTGTGCAAGTGAAAACAAGTGCAAAAATAATAAACAAAATGTGAAATGAAGCTAAAAATTCAGTCACTGCTGCCTTTAATTTTTCACTCTCTCAAGTGTTTAGAATGTATCCATTTTTGTTACAGAAATCATTTCTTTACCATCCTATTGGAAACAAATGTATCCTTTGTAAGTGCTACTGTGAGAGCTGTAAAGGACTAGATTGCCATTCTTAGTTGACAATCTCTTATTCTTGGGAGTGTGCGCCCCACTCTTTTCCAAGTTTTATAATCAGGCACTCATGCCCTGTGTAATACCTGTAATAAGTCCTTTATTATAGCTGTCTGTTTTACAGAATAATCCTTTACAGCCCCCTATTTTTCAATTTCTATTTCTTGATAATATCTTCTACTGTATTAGATTTTACTTATAGTTCATCCGATTAAACATTTCAATACAGATGGAATGTTAATGTGATGAGACTGAAGATAGTCGTACCATATGACACTACTAAGTTGACAATCTACACATGCTATTTTTGCCTGCCTGTATTATTGATCTTAGTTCATGTTAAATACATTCAAAGGACAATTGTGTTCCCTGCCAATTGTTCAGGAATATTGCCCGTTTAATTTCCTATAACAAGCACTATGCTAATAGATGATTTTGTGCCCCCCGATTGTGGCTTATACTCCCACATCCAAATTAAGGTGTATATCCGTGTTAGCACCTAGATCTTATACCTCGCCCACTAGAAAGGTATGATAATGGTATGTTATAAATACACTATATCATATGGTATTTGGACAGAGCTAATATATTGTCCTTCTCTTACATACCCCAGCTAATACCTGCTGGTCGTGGCGATGATATATTATAGGTAGTATGTTATATCTTATACTGTTTTAGGCAAAGCTAAAATATTATCCTTCTGTTACGTGACCCAGCTTATACCTGCTGGTCGTAGCTTGTGCCTGCAGTTCCACACATATGGTCAGGGGTCCACAGAGCATTCCCTTTCAGGGTAATAACACTATGTCCCACACGATTATTAGTGTTTATTACTTAGGTTAAGTTCGAAGTGTAGACAGGTGTGTTAGATAATACAGAGGTGTCGCGGCTACCTGTTTATAATACCTTTCACATCTCCCATTTATAAATCTTGTTAGACAATGCTAATATAATAAAGTAAATAGATATATCCTTCTGTGGAGATGTATTGTATTATAACATGCACCCAATTTCCAGCTTATATACAGTGTGATAGGGAGCCGTCTAGAGCACAGCTTGCTAAACCCGCAAGCTGTACTACCGTGCAGCCGCTGACCCCCGCTTCCCGTTGCCCAGGGTGCAGTCACCAATAGTGGTATCCGTCAGTGCGGGCTGCCGGGTGAGTGTCCCGCTACGGCCGCTGACCGCCACTTCCCGTCTAACAGGTCACACGCACTGCTGATGATATTCGTCAGTGCGAGGCCGCCGGGTGTATGTCCCGCCTCGGCTGCAGCTGCGGCTTTGCAGTACGCTACAAGATTATGTCACAACTAACAATGTATAAGGAACATTTATATTAAACAATGGATATTTCTATATGCAGTGACTGAACATTTAAAAATGCTAATTGACAGACACACTGCGTGTGAACTGTCTCCTAACGACCGTTTCGCATGAGCTTAATCATTAATTTTTATTTTATTTTTTCCTATGATTAAGCTCATGCGAAACGGTCGTTAGGAGACAGTTCACACGCAGTGTGTCTGTCAATTAGCATTTTTAAATGTTCAGTCACTGCATATAGAAATATCCATTGTTTAATATAAATGTTCCTTATACATTGTTAGTTGTGACATAATCTTGTAGCGTACTGCAAAGCCGCAGCTGCAGCCGAGGAGGGACATACACCCGGCGGCCTCGCACTGACGAATATCATCAGCAGTGCGTGTGACCTGTTAGACGGGAAGCGGCGGTCAGCGGCCGTAGCGGGACACTCACCCGGCAGCCCGCACTGACGGATACCACTATTGGTGACTGCACCCTGGGCAACGGGAAGCGGGGGTCAGCGGCTGCACGGTAGTACAGCTTGCGGGTTTAGCAAGCTGTGCTCTACACGGCTCCCTATCACACTGTATATAAGCTGGAAATTGGGTGCATGTTATAATACAATACATCTCCACAGAAAGATATATCTATTTACTTTATTATATTAGCATTGTCTAACAAGATTTATAAATGGGAGATGTGAAAGGTATTATAAACAGGTAGCCGCGACACCTCTGTATTATCTAACACACCTGTCTACACTAGGAACTTAACCTAAGTAATAAACACTAATAATCGTGTGGGACATAGTGTTATTACCCTGAAAGGGAATGCTCTGTGGACCCCTGACCATATGTGTGGAACTGCAGGCACAAGCTACGACCAGCAGGTATAAGCTGGGTCACGTAACAGAAGGATAATATTTTAGCTTTGCCTAAAACAGTATAAGATATAACATACTACCTATAATATATCATCGCCACGACCAGCAGGTATTATCTGGGGTATGTAAGAGAAGGACAATATATTAGCTCTGTCCAAATACCATATGATATAGTGTATTTATAACATACCATTATCATACCTTTCTAGTGGGCGAGGTATAAGATCTAGGTGCTAACACGGATATACACCTCAATTTGGATGTGGGAGTATAAGCCACAATCGGGGGGCACAAATCATCTATTAGCATAGTGCTTGTTATAGGAAATTAAACGGGCAATATTCCTGAACAATTGGCAGGGAACACAATTGTCCTTTGAATGTATTTAACATGAACTAAGATCAATAATACAGGCAGGCAAAAATAGCATGTGTAGATTGTCAACTTAGTAGTGTCATATGGTACGACTATCTTCAGTCTCATCACATTAACATTCCATCTGTATTGAAATGTTTAATCGGATGAACTATAAGTAAAATCTAATACAGTAGAAGATATTATCAAGAAATAGAAATTGAAAAATAGGGGGCTATAAAGGATTATTCTGTAAAACAGACAGCTATAATAAAGGACTTATTACAGGTATTACACAGGGCATGAGTGCCTGATTATAAAACTTGGAAAAGAGTGGTGCGCACACTCCCAAGAATAAGAGATTGTCAACTAAGAATGGCAATCTAGTCCTTTACAGCTCTCACAGTAGCACTTACAAAGGATACATTTGTTTCCAATAGGATGGTAAAGAAATGATTTCTGTAACAAAAATGGATACATTCTAAACACTTGAGAGAGTGAAAAATTAAAGGCAGCAGTGACTGAATTTTTAGCTTCATTTCACATTTTGTTTATTATTTTTGCACTTGTTTTCACTTGCACAATATTTTCGCAGATGTTTTAAGATAATAAATAAAAGTTATATTTTAACATTAGTGGTCAAATATCATTCAGATATTTGACTTTAAGTATAGTGTCACAAAGTCCGAGTGTGCCCATAATAGGGAATACTTTCTTCTTCTGGTTTCTACATATGTATAATTTATTCCCAGGAGCACCTCCCATAGAATATAAATGATAGATAAACAATAAGATTTAATATATGGGAAATGACCATATGTGACTTACTGAATAATCATTGTCTAATACATATATAGGTCTGTGCGACCCCCCTTTTTCTCTTTTTTCTACCCATCTTGTTTTTCTTAACAGAATATGGACTGTAAGGATAAATTAAATTTACTATGCCAAAGAGATCATCTATAATTTGAAAAACTGATTTATTTGATGCACCCTTCAGTATAACCAAAGTTAGTAAGGCTTAGATAGCTGCAGTGGAATCCTTAGAAGAAGCCAGGGAAATCGGACATGAAGGTGCTATGTGGCTGCAGTGTAAGCCATGAAACCTTGGTGTCCATAGAAGGAAGACGCTATGTACCTGTAGTGGCAGTCTTACAGGAAACCCTCATACTGTATACCCAGAGTGAGCAGGTGCGAGGTATCTACAGTAGCGCTCTCACGGAAGCCAGGAAGCTCAGTAAACATATGTTAAAAATGAGTTAGGTACTAGAGTATTCTTAGCAGAAGCCAGGAGAACCTTGTATGGCCAGAGGGAGCTATGACATTCAGTATGTCGTTAACCAGAGAGGACAAGATTGTCCACATTACATTTTACACCTCACTCCCCCTCTTCCCATAATAATATATTCTGGAACTCTAGGATTTAGACAGTTTAGCATACAGTCAGGAAAAATCTCTGCTGTCAGCTGCAGTAAAACTCCATGAAAGTTGCCAGAACTCCATGTTCTTAGGAGGGACGAATAATCCACCTTCTTGTAATAAAGCCAATCCAAGCCACTGTGTTGGATCCCTCCCTCTTCCTGCACACATAGACCTTCTGTTACTGCTGGTCCACATAAATCCTGGCTGATCATAAATACCAGGCTTAGCTAAATACAGTCAATTATAGGTCTTCCATGGGAAAGATTCCATAGTTACTAATATATGGAATTGGTATGGATTTAAAAATCAGTTCAAATAAAAACTCCAAAATCCATCTTTGAGACCAACAGTTTGGCCTCAGCTAAATCTTTTCAACCCATGTGTAGATGTAGATATGCACAATAGTGTCTAATGCATATAGAGTTGACATAATTATGAATAAACTTATGAAAGTAACCCTATGCTGTTCATTAGTTCTTATGTCCATCTTGCAAAAAAAAAAAAAAAAATTATAATAATAAAAAAATAAAAAAAAAATATATATATATATATATTTAATAAGTATGTTCATATTGAAAACATTTCAGGAGAAACCAGAGTCTGCTAAGTATTACCACGATGAAAATCTTACAATGACCGTCAGTAACCTGTTTGCTGCTGGAATGGAGACCACCTCAACCACTCTGAGATGGGGTATTCTGCTCATGATGAAATACCAAGAGATCCAAAGTAAGATCGCTAGTCCTGCTTATACATATACCATGGTACAATGAGATATCTCATAACAAAATAAATTCAGATGTGTTGCAAGAATGCTTCAGGTCTCACTTCAAAAATTTGCAAACATGATTGTAGTCTTGACATAGATTTCTGAAACCTGTGTCCGTGGATAGAAAACCGTGCAAGATAATTTTTGCTTTGTTTTTATTGTTAACATTAGTATAGTATTCTAGAGATTTTTACTGAGGGTATTGCGGGGTCCATTTAACACACATTAGGCTGGTTGCACATCTGAGACTTTATGCAAATACAATAAATACCAAATACCATTACAAGCCCCCCCATGCTCTGCGCGTCTTTAGTCGCAACCATCTGTCACATCATCAAAAGTTTCACCAGCCCCAAGTGAGGATTGTCCATCAGAGTATGGCCTTCTATGTAGAGATGTGCGGGTCTCAAATACAAACACACCCCAAGTTAGATGTTCCGTGTCAAATTGAGTCCCAGCTTGGGTCTGTTGTCAGTTTGGAACTCGGTTTTGCAAACCGAAACTCAGGTTTTGGATTACATGTAAACAGGTCAAAGTTACATGATTCTAGCTGTTTTTATCAATGTTTATCGATTTTTATCAATTTTGATGGAATTCAAAACTGAATCAAAAACCCAATCCAAACTAAAACATTTGAGGGTGGTTTTGACAAAACAAAACACAACGATAAATTAGAACCAAAACCAAAACACGGGAGTCCACGCACATCTCTACTACTATGTGTCTGAAGGGTCTATTTACTAAGCCTTGGACTGAGGTAAAATGGAAGGAGATAAAGTACCAGCCAATCAGCTCCTAACTGTAAATTTTCAAACGCAGCCTGTAACATGGCAGTTAGGAGCTGATTGGCTGGTACTTTATGTTCATTTGTTACTCTATCCAAGTATTAGTAAATACTGTAGACCCCTGAGTTCACAACCACTTCAGTCAAACGTCCATAAGGTGGACCACCTCTGTTCGTCCACATAACCATCTCCCAGAACCCGCCCAGGGACACCTGATACATTTCTGAGACCTTGTGTCTCAATTGCAACTGTGACTCTGTGCTCACGGACTCTGGATGCATGTGCAGTGCTACTTACAGTACATTTAGGAGGCAGTGGTGCTGCGAGAGGGGGGAGAGGGCACAAATTACCCAGGCCCAGGTCTGATGGAGGGGCCCAGTGAGGGTCCAGTAGGGGCCCGGGGCCCCTCCTCCTTACCTGGCAGCAGCAGCTGCAGCTCTTTTCCTCAGCCCAACACACTCTGCTGTGTACTGGGCTGCAGTGTAGCCATGGAGGTCCTTAAAATACTATTTTTTTTCAGTATTTTTTTCTTAGGGTACAGGACCACACCTCCTGTGATTAGATCACACCCCTTGAAAAGTACCTGAGCCCAGCCTGGCTGTCGACTGCCCAGCATTTAGGTACAATAGGAAAAAAACGCTCAACTGCATCCGACATAAGCAGTACATGTAACTCAGAGTCAGGCCCATAATTGCTTCAGTCTCGTTGATTTTATTGATATTACTTTATATACGTTATTAACATCATAATATGTAACACTGTACAAATCTCGGATGATCCATATAAGAAACTATGGAAAGAAAATACAGTAAATGAAACATACTGTATAAACAGGACAGGATCGTCAGGATGTTCAGTTACAGCCCAGCTTCGCTACTTTTGGTTGTAAGTGTAGATCAGGCATGTCCAAACTGCCGCCCTCCAGCTGTTGAAAAACTACACATCCCAGCATGCCCTGACACAGCTTTAGCATTCTCTGACAGCAAAACTGTGTCAGGGCATGCTGGGATATGTAGTTTCACAACAGCTGGAGGGCCACAGTTTGGACGTGCCTGGTGTAGATGCTCTGTAATGCGCATTACTCTCCATTTGCAGAGCATGTGCAGTCCAAATTCACGCAAAATACAGTCTGCAAGCCGACATTTAGGGGGACATGTACTAAGCAGTGATAAAACTGGAGAAGTGAGCCAGTGGAGAAGTTGCCCGTGGCAACCAATCAGCATTGACTTAACATTTATAATTTGCATACTATAAAACTATACAGAGAGGCTGATTGGTTGCCATGGGCAACTTCTCCACTGGCTCACTTCTCCACTTTTTTTTTACTGCTTAGTACATGTCCTCCTTACTCCTGGATCAGTCATTATTTGAATAAAAAAACAAGTGACAAAAACAGGACGGGATCTGTACTATTTAAGCTTTTTTCAGCTATATTACTTTGGGGTCTATTTATCAAGCGGTGATGAATCTTTTTAAGTTATCACTACTTCCTATTTATGACTTAATATCGTGGATAAATCATTGATATACCCAGCAGTACCTGTAGTCTTCTGTGCCATCCCTATAGACTTTCTCTATTATACTGTACAGTATATTAATGTGATTGTACATAAATTACATCTCTTTATACCATTGATTTTTATATTTTTATTTTTTACCAGTTTGCATGCCAAAACTTACCACTTTGTTGATTAAAAAAAAAAAGAGGAGAAATCTGTATATGGGTCGGGTGCGGGACACTGGCAGTCAAGATATCAATACCGTCATTCCAGCCAAAATTCCAACAGGTGGCCACAACTAAACTATCCCTATCCCTACCACTAACCATAACCCTCCCTCCAACAGCCTAACCCTAACCCTCTCCCTGCAGCCTAACCCTAACCCTCTCCCCGCAGCCTAACCCTAACCCTCTCCCCGCAGCCTAACCCTAACCCTCTCCCCGCAGCCTAACCCTCTCTCTGCAGCCTAACCCTCCCCCCGCAGCCTAACTCTAACCCTCCCCCTGCAGCCTAACCCTCTCACCACAGCCTAACCCTCCCTCCAACAGCCTAACCCTAACCCTCCCCCCGCAGCCTAATCCTAACCCTCCCCCCGTAACCTAACCCTTCCTCTCCGCAGCCTATAACTAACCCTCTCTCCAACAGCCTAACCCCTACCCCCCTCCCCACAGCCTAACCCTACCACTAACCCTAACCCTCCCCCTGCAGCCTAACCGTTCCTCCCCGCAGCCTATATCTAACCCTTCCCGGCATACTTACATTCAGGATTCCGGCTGTTGTGATTCTTCGTCAGTATTCACGCGGCCTTCCCGGCTCTCTGAGTGACCGGTTCGGCCCACCTGCACATCGGCCCTTCTGGCATGTGCTAGAAGTGCCAGATGGCCAGTTCGGCCACGCTGACAGCTGTCAGGATTAAGGCACTAATCGTCTAAGCTCCAGGGTCCCGTACGTCTGGATGCCAACTACATCCCCACGGTACAACTAATTTTGCCTGTTACCTCCTGTTTTGACTGCAGAGAATGTTCAGAATGAAATAGAAAGAGTCATTGGATCAGCTGTACCTCAGACTGAGCATCGGAAGGAAATGCCATACACAGACGCCGTGATCCACGAGATTCAGAGATTTTCCAACATAATACCAAGTAATCTGCCACATGCCACAGCCCAGGATGTCACCTTCAGGGGGTATTTCTTACCAAAAGTAAGCAACAAATATATATATGCGATGTCAATGAGACGGTACTCCGAGACTGATGATCAGTGAAAACAACAGTGTTTAATGCTTCAACACTTTGGGGTTGTATGTATGTATATATATATATATATATATATATATATATATATATATATATATAATATAGATAGAGCCTCGCTCATCTATCCTTCTCTGGTGCACCATAGTGCACCAAGGTTTATTAGCATAAGCATTTAATCTATTGTTCTCAGCTACAATACAGAAAGAACAATACAGCAGAGGATTAAGTCATTACAGCACTGGCTCATATATATATATATATATATATATATATATAAAATATTATTATTATTTCATTTTATTTATAAGGCGCCACATGTGTTTCGCTACGCTGTACAAAGGACAGTACATGGGACAAAACATTGCATTACAGTAAATAAATAACAGAAATAGAGTACAGGTAACAGAGCACCACAATTCTCAGAACATAATACAGTTAAGATGTAAGTATTGAGGGAGTGATCATCGTACTACTAGAGGCTGGTGGCCATAAATGGAGGTGAGCCTTTACTAGCAGGGTAAAGATGGTCTTTGAGTAGGGGAGAGCTGCGAGTGAAATGTGTCGAAACGAGGGCTTAGATAACAAGAGGAAAGAGGGCCCTGCTATGAAGAGCTAACAATCTAATGGGGAGGGGCGACAGACAGATGACAAGAGGTGCAGGCAAGCGGGAGGTAGCCTGATGGCAGTATGCAAGCAAAGCTGAGATGTTCACGGCATGAGGCAGGGCGGTGGAGGCATGGCTTCAGGACTGGGTTATGCATCGGGAGGGTATGCTTTGATGAATAGATGGGTTTTTAGTGCCCGTTTGAAGCTTTGCAAGGTCATGGAGAGTCTAATGGAGCGGGGGAGTGCATTACACTGAAGGGGTGCAGCACGGGCATAGTCTTGAACACAAGCATGGGAAGCAGTGACCAGGGTGGTGGAGAGGTGACCGTAGGGGCGGGAGGGAGTATGAAGGGAGAGGAGGTTGGAGATGTAGGGAGCAGTGGAATTAGAGATGGTCTTGTATGTGAGGGTGATGAGTTTGAAGTGGATTCTGTAGGGGAATGGGAGCCAGTTTAGATTTTGTCGAAGGGGAGTAGCAGATGTGGTGCGGCGGGAGACGAAGATAAGCCTAGCTGCGGAGTTCAGGACAGATTGGAGGGGAGCAAGATGGGAGCAAGCGAGGCCAGTGAGGAGAACATTGCAGTAGTCAAGTTGTGAGATGACCAGTGAGTGGATGATGAGTTTAGTTGCACTCTGGGAGAGATATGGCCTGATACGAGCAATGTTGCGTAGCTGGAAATGACAGGATTGTGCCAGAGCTTGGATGTGGGGCGCAAAGGAGAGGGAGGAGTCAAGAGTTACACCCAAGCAGCGGAGTTGGGGAACAGGGGGGATGGTGGTGTTGTCAACAATGATAGAGATATTGGTCGGGGGTGTTGCTCTGGATGGGGGGAAGATGATGAGTTCAGTTTTGTCTATGTTGAGCTTCAGAGAGTGCTCAGACATCCAGGAGGAGATTGCGGAGAGGCAGCTGGAAACCTGAGAGAGGACAGAGGAGGACAGATCAGGAGAGGAGAGGTAGAGTTGTGTGTCATCAGCATAGAGGTGGTATTAAAGGCCAAAGGAGTTAATGAGCGCACTCAGGGAAGAGGTGTACAGGGAGAACAGAAGGGGTCCAAGGACAGAACCCTGAGGTACACCAACAGGAAGGATGGAAAGGTGTGAGTTGTTGCTGGAGGCAGACACAGAGAAGGAGCGGTTAGTGAGGTAAGAAGAAAACCAGTCAAGGACAGTGCTAGAGAGGCCAGCATTTTGGAGTGTGTGAAGGAGGAGAGGATGATCTACGATGTCAAAGGCAGCAGAGAGGTCCAGAAGGATGAGCAGAGAGAAGTTGCCCCTGGATTTGGCCGACAGCAGGTCATTGGTGACTTTCACCAGGGCAGTCTCAGTTGAGTGGAGGGGCGAAAGCCAGATTGTAGTGGATCGAGGATGGAGTTGTCAGAGAGGTAGCTTGTGAAACGGCTGTAGACCAGTCGTTCAAGTAATATGGAGGCGAAAAGGAGAAGAGAGATGGGACGGTAGTTAGTGGGTGATGAGGGGTCGAGGTTGGGTTTTTTGAGAACAGGTGAGACCAGAGCATGTTTGAATGGCGAGGGGAAGATGCCGGTAGAGAGGGACAGGTTAAAGAGGTGAGCAAGGTGGGAGCAGGCAGTGGGGGAGAGGGAGCGGAGAAGACGGGAGGGAAGGGGGTCCAGGGGGCAGGTGGAGGGGGGGATAAGATGAGGGAGTGGACTTCCTTTTCTGAAGTGGGATGGAAGGAGGACAGGGTGGGATAGATGGAGGGGAGGGATAAAGGGGCAGGGGGGTAGCAGAGGGGTGACGGCGGGAGATGTCGTGTTGAATGTCCTCAATTTTGGAGATGAAGAAGGAGGCAAAGTCAGTGGCAGTGAGGGAGGATGGGAGGAGTAGGGGGGCGAAGGAGAGTGTTGAAAGTTTCAAAGAGACGGCGTGGACAGGAGGACTGAGAAGAGATGAGTGCTTGGAAAAAGGATAGCTTGGCGAGGGGAAATAGCAGAGCTGTAGGAGGAGAGAATAAACTTGAAATGGAGGAAGTCCGGTAGAGAGTGAGATTTCCACCAGCGTGAGCATTTTTGTAAGAAACGTGTTAGTTTAGTGTGCCAAGGTTGGGGTTTGGAGCAGCGGAGGGGGACAGAGGAGAGGGGGGCCATAGAGTCGAGAGCAGTGGTTAGGGAAGAGTTATAGAAGGAGGCTGCCTGGTTGGGACAAGTCATAGTCAAAAGAGGAGAGAGGGAAGTATCGAGGGAGGACATGAAAGTGGGGTTGAGAGACCCGGGATTGAGTCTGGTGGTGGTGGGTCTGGGCGTGGAGAGGAGGAAGGAGGATGAGAGGGTGAAAGAAAGCAGATGGCGGTCAGAGAGAGGGAAGGAAGAGTTTGAGAAATCAGAGAAATCACATCGGTGGGTGTAGACAAGGTCGAGGGAGTGGCCAAGATTGTGAGTAGGGGTGGAGGTTCATTGAGAAAGTCCAAAGGAGGTGGAAAGGGCGAGAAGAATAGTGGAAGCAGCATTAGTGATGTCTGTAGTGATGTTAAAGTCACCGAGGATTACAGAGGGGAGGTCGGAGGAGAGAAAGTGGGGAAGCCAGGCAGCAAAGTTGTCAATGAAAGGTGAACAGTGGCATGGGGGGTTGGTTTATCACTGCCACAAGGAGGTGAATGGGGTAGGAGAGGCGGATAGTATGGACCTTGAAGGTGGAGAAGGTGAGGGATGGCTCAGGTGGGATGACACGAAAGGTGCAATTAGGGGAGAGAAGGATGCCCACACCTCCACCCTGGCGGCCATCAGGTCTGACCGTGTGGGTGAAGGAGAGGCCTCCATAGGAGAGGGCAGCGAGTGAGGTGGTGTCAGAGGAGGAGAGCCATGTTTCAGTGATGGCGGGAAGGTGAAAAGAGTGGGAGATGAAGAGGTCGTGGATAGTTGGCAGCTTGTTGCAGATTGATCTAGCATTCCAGAGTGCACTGGAGAAAGGAAGGGAGAAGACAGGGGAGATAATGATAGGGTTGGCTGGGTTCTGAGTGTATGTGGGTGATTTGGAATTTGGGGGGTGAGACCTGGCAGTGAGGATTGGTATGGGACAGGATCGAGGAGTAGTAGTTGTTCAGAGGAATGGAATGGTGTGGGTGTAATATAGAATGAACAAGGAGAATGTGGGGTGTAGTGAAAGCAAAAGACAGTGCAAACAGGATTTTAAGAAATAATGGAAGGAACGGAAAGGCTTAGATGGATACACAGTGATTGTAGATTGTGCAAATGAGGAGTGTGAGCAATGTGTGAGAGCAGTAGGGCTGTTACTTAATCAGACAGGTAGTTCAATGTGCAGGCTGTAGGCGTTGCTTGTAGTGGTTTAGGTAACTCACTGTAGTAAGTTGTTTGCAGTTGTTTTGAGGAGGTGGGGGAGATAGTCTGCTGTCCTTCTGTTTCTCTCCTGTTCATCTCCGTATATCTCCAAAATTATATCATCATACTTTGCACTAACATACTTAGCAACTAGTGATGAGCGGGTTCGGTTCCTCAGAAACCGAACCCCCCCGAACTTCACCCATTTTACACGACTCCGAGGCATACTCGGATTCTCCCGTATGGCTCGGTTAACACGAGCGCGCCCGAATGTCATCATCCCACTGTCGGATTCTTGCGAGATTCGGATTCTATATAAGGAGCTGCGCGTCGCCGCCATTTTCACTCGTGCATTGGAACTGTTAGGGAGAGGACGTGGCTGGCGTCCTCTCCGTTTATTAATAATATTTGTGCTTATTGCTTAATTGTGGGGACTGGGGAGCAGCTGTATTTTATAGGAGGAGTACAGTGCAGAGTTTTGCTGACCAGTGACCACCAGTATACGTTGTCTGCCTGAAAAACGCTCCATATCTGTGCTCATTGTGCTGCATATATCTGTGCTCGCACTGCTTTATTGTGGGGACTGGGGACCAGCAGTATTATATAGGAGGAGTACAGTGCAGAGTTTTGCTGACCAGTGACCACCAGTATACGTTGTCTGCCTGAAAAACGCTCCATATCTGTGCTCAGTGTGCTGCAAATATCTGTGCTCACACTGCTTTATTGTGGGGACTGGGGACCAGCAGTATTATATAGGAGGAGTACAGTGCAGAGTTTTGCTGACCAGTGGCCACCAGTATTATACGTTCTCTGCCTGAAAAATGCTCCATATCTGTGCTGCGCTGACCACCAGTATATAATATATAGGAGTACGGTACAGAAGGCCACTGCTCTACCTACCTCTGTGTCATCAAGTATACTATCCATCCATACCTGTGGTGCATTTCAGTTTTGCACAGTTTGCTGACCACCAGTATATAATATATAGCAGTACGGTACAGTAGGCCACTGCTCTACCTACCTCTGTGTCGTCAAGTATACTATCCATCCATACCTGTGGTGCATTTCAGTTTTGCACAGTTTGCTGACCACCAGTATATAATATATAGCAGTACGGTACAGTAGGCCACTGCTCTACCTACCTCTGTGTCGTCAAGTATACTTTCCATCCATACCTATGGTGCATTTATGTTTTGCACAGTTTGCTGACCACCAGTATATAATATATAGCAGTACGGTACAGTAGGCCACTGCTCTACCTACCTCTGTGTCGTCAAGTATACTATCCATCTAGATTCTATACCTGTGGTGCATTTTAGTTTTGCAGTTTGCTGACAGTGACCACCAGTATATATAGCAGTACGGTACAGAAGGCCACTGCTCTACCTACCTCTGTGTCGTCAAGTATACTATCCATCTAGATTCTATACCTGTGATGCATTTTAGTTTTGCAGTTTGCTGACAGTGACCACCAGTATATATAGCAGTACGGTACGGAAGGCCACTTCTCTACCTACCTTTGTGTCGTCAAGTATACTATCCATCCATACCTGTGGTGCATTTCAGTTGTGCGCAGTATATATAGTAGTAGGCCATTGCTATTGATATATTACTGGCATATAATTCCACACATTAAAAAATGGAGAACAAAAATGTGGAGGGTAAAATAGGGAAAGATCAAGATCCACTTCCACCTCGTGCTGAAGCTGCTGCCACTAGTCATGGCTGAGACGATGAAATGCCATCAACGCGTCTGCCAAGGCCGATGCCCAATGTCATAGTAGAGAGCATGTAAAATCCCAAAAAATAAAGCTCAGTAAAATGACCCAAAAATCTAAATCAAAATCGTCTGAGGAGAAGCGTAAACTTGCCAATGCGCCATTTACGACACGGAGTGGCAAGGAACGGCTGAGGCCCTGGCCCATGTTCAAGGCTAGTGGTTCAGCTTCACCTGAGGATGGAAGCACTCATCCTCCTGCTAGAAAACTTAAAAGAGTTAAGATGTCAAAAGCACAGCAAAGAACTGTGCCACTCCTAGATGGGCCATGTGTTTGTGTCGGCTACTTGTGTCGCTTAGCTTAGTCACACAGCGACCTTGGTGCGCCTTTTTTTTGCTTTGCATCATGTGCTGTTTGGGGACAATTTTTTTGAAGTGCCATCCTGTCTGACACTGCAGTGCCACTCCTAGATGGGCCAGGTGTTTGTGTCGGCAACTTGTGTCGCTTAGCTTAGTCACACAGCGACCTTGGTGCAAATTTTAAAAATAAACAAATAATATTGTGAGGTGTGATGTGTTCAGAATAGACTGAAAATTAGTGGAAATTATGATTATTGAGGTTAATAATACTATGGGATCAAAATGACCCCCAAATTCTATGAAAATCCAAATCACACCAGAATCCGACAAAAAAATTTCAGGGAGGTTTTGCCAAAACGCGTCCGAATCCAAAACACGGCCGCGGAACCGAATCCAAAACCAAAACACAAAACCCGAAAATTTTCGGTGCACATCTCTAACAAAGATGCTTGCAGCCTTGATCTATACTAGTTAAATAACCATGCAGACATGGATACAGGGTTAATTGATAGCAGCACCCACCCTCTGAAAACTCCACCCACAACAAAAGGTTGCCTCAAGGTGTGAACAAACCACTATACTTCCACTAATACACAGTGAGAACAGACTATAGTCTCGCCTAGAAATCACTAATTAAAGACAAAATTGTCATTACCTAACATAATTCAAAAAGCATGTAATGAATGTAAAGTTGCAGCAGTGAGAGATTGTTGCAGGAGTGATAAAGTTGTCATTACCTGAGGAAGACAAAGAGAAGGTAGAGGTCACATCAAAAAAATACAAACGAAAGAGCGCTATTCACATCCAAAGTGGATTTTATTTTATAATACCAAAATATAACAAATTTCTATGCCGGCCTGCAATACATATAATTAAAAATAACAATGTGGCTGTATAAAATCCTAAAAACCAATAAATGACTGATTATATTCAAAGCAATCCTTTACACATGCGTATTTATGAATGAACGTCCCACTTGTTTATTTATGTCTCCTTATTCCTCAGATATCCAGAATTATTGCTATACTTTCAATCAGCCAGATATTCTGTAAATGCCTTAAGTCCAGCAATAAAGCAATTTATATTCACATACGCTGCTCACTTGCTCCCCAGCTAGAGCATGCTTATGTCCATGTATCCGTTTATACTGATTAATGGAGCATGTATTTAGTCATATATAAAGTGCATCCTTGTTCACAGCTGGTTCATGATTTAAAGTGATTAGTGCAGAGGTATTTCTTATGACCAAACAGTGGGTATACCATGCATATACTTACATTTGTTCACAATGCAGGTATTATTCCTCCTGGTTTATTAGCCGTGATTTGCTTTATATATAATTGATACGACACTGAGGAAGCCGCCGATGCTTGGTAGTAGGCGGGGAAACGCGTCTGTCAGTACCTCCGTTGCTAAACCACAGACTACAGCAGACAGAATAACATCAGCTGGCCGGCTGTATTTCACCCTTGAGGAGGGGAGCGCTGGATGACTCATCTGCCCACGGACTCCAGATAAGGCCGAGAATACGAGCACCGGCCGGGAGGACAAAGCACTTTTTCCGTGGACAAAGCACAAGGTCGTATCAATTATATATAAAGCAAATCACGGCTAATAAACCAGGAGGAATAATACCTGCATTGTGAACAAATCTAAGTATATGCATGGTATACCCACTGTTTGGTCATAAGAAATACCTCTGCACTAATCACTTTAAATCATGAACCAGCTGTGAACAAGGATGCACTTTATATATGACTAAATACATGCTCCATTAATCAGTATAAACGGATACATGGACATAAGCATGCTCTAGCTGGGGAGCAAGTGAGCAGCGTATGTGAATATAAATTGCTTTATTGCTGGACTTAAGGCATTTACAGAATATCTGGCTGATTGAAGTATAGCAATAATTCTGGATATCTGAGGAATAAGGAGACATAAATAAACAAGTGGGACGTTCATTCATAAATACGCATGTGTAAAGGATTGCTTTGAATATAATCAGTCATTTATTGGTTTTTAGGATTTTATACAGCCACATTGTTATTTTTAATTATATGTATTGCCGGCCGGCATAGAAATTTGTTATATTTTGGTATTATAAAATAAAATCCACTTTGGATGTGAATAGCGCTCTTTCGTTTGTATTTTTTAGTCTGTATTTTAGGGACAAATAACCAATTGCCCCTGAAGGAGCAGCTTTCACATCTGTGGAATCATAGCGCCAGGAATTGTTTGGTTTATAGAGGTCACATCAGCTGAGGCATCTCCGTATATCTCCAAAAATTATATCATCATACTTCGCACTAACATACGTAGCAACAAAGATGCTTGCAGCCTTGATCATCTATATATATATATATACATATATATATATATAAATAAAACAGCCTGACACCCAGCAGAATTCATGGGCGTGCAGTGTGACATAAAGCGTGTGACATTTGCACTTCTCTCCTTTTGAGTGGAGACACTGCCCCGCTCCTCCCCTGTGAAGGCCCAGGGGAAATGTCCATTGGTCAGTCATGGTAGTGCATACGTTGTTGATGCAGCCAACTTGTGACTTTGCAACTTTGCATTGGATGGACATGAAGGATGATTCTGCATGTCCATCCGATCAATATTTTCCGACTTGTCGTGAACATACACATTACAATAACTGCATTTGTGCAACCCGACCAAATCAGACGGATCACTTAGATAACTGTATAATGTATGCCCAGCTTTTTTATATACAGTATACAGTAGTCATTTTACTGCACCTTCATTTTCTTATTCCTAAAGCTGGATACTTTTGTTATAAAGCCATATGAAGTTTGTATTTCTGTGCACTCTTGGATAGTAAGCTGCCATACCGTTCCATGTCAGCCATCTTTGTCTCAGGTGACACAGTTATATAAATTGGAGAGAGATCAAAGCTCCTCGGTAGTACAGCAAATGTTCCAGAGATACCAGATTTACATACACCTGTTTACCTTAATTATCTAAAAAATGTACATCTCCTAAAATATACTATGTACTATAAACTGTATGATGATGTTTCTTTTTTTTTAGATCCACCTAGTATTTTAAAACCATATTAATTTGTTGTTTTTTTCATTAGGGGACTTACGTCATCCCGTTGCTGACCTCCGTCCTCCGAGATGAGGCTCACTTCGAGAGACCGAACGAGTTTTACCCTCAACACTTTCTGAACACTGATGGGCATTTTGTGAAGAATGAGGCGTTTCTGCCATTTTCTGCTGGTAATAACACCTTGGGCGCCTTTAAATAAAATAAAAAAACAAACTAGGAAAAAGTATTTATTTTCCTATCCCACCTGCTCTCATAATCCCTGATTGTAACACTGGAACAGATGTATTAAGCCTGGAGAAGTGATAAAGCAGTGATAAGTGGGAGGTGATAACGCAGCAGCCAATGCTTATGGTTTTGAAAAATGACAGTTAGTAGCTGATTGGCTGGTGCGTTATCACCTTCCACTTATCACTGCTTAATCACTTCTCCAGGCTTAATACATCTGCCCATTATCCTTTACTGTCCCTATCTATAAAAGTCCTTTTTCTAAGGCTTGCCTCACAGTGCCAAATACACAAATGCCCCCACTGTGTTATATATACATTGCCCCACAGTGCCAGATATGCCCCCAGTGCCAGGTACACATGCCCCTCCCCTTCCCCTACTGTTCACCGCTGCTGCTGTCCTGTGTGTGTGGGGAGGAGAGCGCAGCTTGCTCCTCTCCTGCCCCTCAGTCTCCGGCGGCGGTGCGGGTGTCTACCTTCAATTCAGCGCCGATCCGTGAGCCAATCAAAGCTTGCGGTCCGGCAGCTAAACAGGAGCCTTGGCTGCCGGTCCGCGAGCTCTGAATGGCTCACGGGCTGGTGCTGAATTGAAGGGAGACAGTGAGGGGCAGGACAGGCCTACGCTGCGCTCTCCTCACCTCAAGCAGCTGCGGCGGTGAGCAGCAGCAGCAGAGGGAGAGAGGGACGGAGGGAGGGAGGGAGCAGCAGCCCATCGGTGGTGCGTACAGGTACCCACAGCTAAATTCCTAAGGGTACGCCGTACCCACCCATACCTGCCAACTTGCACCACTGCGAATATTGGATTGATAATATTCTACCTGTTTTCCCCAGGTAAAAGAAGCTGCGCTGGTGAGAACATGGCTAAAATGGAACTGTTCCTCTTCTTTACAAAACTGCTGCAGAACTTCACTTTCAAAGCTCCTCCGGGGGCTGAGCTGGACCTAGAAGCTGCGGTTGGATTCACAACGCCTCCTAAGCACCATTATGTTTGTGCTGTGTCTCGCACCTAAGATCTAAGCACAAAGAGAAAACATACTGTACATTAAATGAACTACTGTACTACAGATGTGTTCTCACTGACCAATCCTTAAATTGCACCAAATCGCCCCCTTCCCCATGCCACAAAAATGCGACTAAGCTGCGCTGTGCATCCATCTTTCAGTATCTTTTTTCACTGCATTTGCATGTTTTCCCTTTATAATGTAATATAACCTGTACACCACTAGTAGATTGGGTCTGGGAATCAGGTTCGACAGCAAAAAGGTCGACACACCTTATGTCGACGCCAATTGGTCGACACACCTTAGGTCGACATGGTCAAAAGGTCGACAGGAACAAGGTCGACTTGGAAAAAGGTCGACATGAGTTTTTGATGTTTTTTTGGTGTCGTTTTCTTCGCAGAATGACCGGGAACCCCAATTAGTGCACCGCGTCCGCTCGCCATGCTTCGGGCATGGTGCCTTCGCAACGCTACCGCTTCGCTCGGCACAGATTACCATTCCAATCGTAGTCCACGTGGATCGTAAAGTATGAAAAGGTTGCAAAAAAGAAAGAAAACGTGAAAAACTCATGTCGACCTTGTTCCTGTCAACCTTTTGTCCATGTCTACCTTTTATCCATGTCGACCTAAGGTGTGTCGGGCCAATTGGCATTGACCTAAGGTGTGTCGACCTTTTTGCTGTCGACCTGGAGTCCGGATACCTAGTAGATTTGTGTGATATAACAGTACAACAGTGACACCAATCTGAGAAAAAGGCAAAAAGCTGGGGCCGATATGACAGAGCCGCGACTTGCGTCCTGCCACGTGTGTATTTACATTACATTGTATGCAGGAAAAGTGCAAATTGTGAGCCCCCAGTACATTGCACTCCTGGGGGGAAATTTGCTATTGTTCAATGTTGGATTCGAATTTAGGGTTGATTTAAATTGACTGAAATTGAATCAAATTGAACTTCTAAATCGCTCATCGAATATTCGATTTTGCATTTGATTTTGGAATCGACCTATAAATTCACCTATAAAATCGAATGCAAAATCGAAAATAACTTCCTCATTTAGTCCTATTGGTCCAAATATACCACATGCAAGAAGCTGTTATGGTTCCACTATTTCTGGTTTGCGTATGCCTCCGATCGTGCGGCACCTATTCTGTGCATCCTGCATCGTCACACACAGAGACTCATTCAGGTGCGGACACAAAACGGTTTTCGTATGCAGTCGATGTTTTCTTACTGCGCACGCATATGAGCTGCAGCAGATGATCTGCAATTGCATTTGCAATAAGGAATTAGTTGCAAAGTGAGTGACAGGAAGACGGCGTTTGAGGGGTGGGAACGGGGAGTGGTCGGATAAAGACAGGCATGTTTCGGGGCATGTATCTGCTGATGGCTGCTTCCTGTTTTTCCATGTAATCTGCAATCGTGTACACAAGTGCGATTGACTTCAGTGGGCTTCTCTTTTCATTTCTGGATGACAGCAGCACTTCCAAACATTTGCAATTCCATAGTCTAGATCAGGGGTTCTCAAACTCGGTCCTCAGGGGCGCACACAGTGCATGTTTTGCAGGTAACCCAGCAAGTGCACAGGTATATTAATTACTCACAGACACATTTTAAAAGGTCCACAGGGGGAGCTAATTATTTCACTTGTGATTCTGTGAGGAGACCTGCAAAACATGCACTGTGTGGGCCCCTGAGGACCGAGTTTGAGAACCCCTGGTCTAGATAATTACACTTGCTACTGCCTTAGCATACAAACGTGAATTATGCACAGAGCCTTTACTGTACTGGTAATATCTGGTCTGATTCATGGACGGACGCGATGGCGATTGCAGCTGCGATTATATACGTTGAGGCTGTGTGAAATTTTTTGAAAAACTTAGAAGCCCTGAAAAGTACAGCGATGCCCAGCGGAGCCATCACAAAGGCCTAACAAGTGCGCGCACATTCCCAGCGCACACGCACATCCTTCCATAATCAGCAGCTCCATAAAATCAATGGCTGCACAGCATGGTACCAGAGGCACGCTGCTTGAACCTGGATTTACAGGTACACTCAGCGGCACGCCCCATAAATGACCGCAACAAGCCTGCGTTATTGCCACCACTTCTCCCTTCAATGCCCACACACGGTGCCTGACTGTCAATCACTTTGTGTAAAGGAAAATGGTGCAAGTGGCATCGCTATTAGGCTTTGGTACATGCGCATAATTGCAAAAGCATCGGCATAGCGTCCGTCATCTCTACTTTTATAGGCATCATAATGAAGGCTTAGGTAATAGAATGTTGTTTAGAAGCTCAAATCACCTGTCTGCTATTACAGTAGCTTAGGGGTCTATGTACTAAGACTTAAATGGAGATAAAGTGGCTGGAGATAAAGTCCCAGTCAATCAGCTCCTAACTGCCATGTCACAGGCTGGGTTTGAAAAATGACAGGAGCTGATTGGCTGATACTTTATATCTGTCCACTTTATCTCCTTCTAAGGCTTAGTAAATAGACCTTATAGCAGTGTTTCCCAACCTCGGTCCTCAAGGCACACTGATACCCCTTTCACATCGCACTGAAAACCCGGTATCGACACGGGTCCGTGCGCGATGTGAAAGATCCTTTGTTGAAATAGCGGGTCGCCTGACCCGGTAATTCAACCCGGTAAAAAAGAAGGGTTCTTACCGGGTTGATTACCGGGTCAGGCGCAGTGTGAATGGGAGCCGTTCCGATGCGAATCGGCTCCCATTCACAGCATAGGCAGAGGCGGCGCAGGAGATGAGCTCATCTCCCGGCGCCGCCTCCACCCCCGCCCCTGCTGCTGCTGCGCCCTCCGCTGCTATGGCAACCGACCCGGTATATTGCCGGGTCGGAAAGCCAGCAACGGAGCGCAAATGCCGGATCCCACCCAGTAAGTACACGTTTCTCTTACCGGGTAGGATCCGGCATTTGCGATCTGAATGCAGCATAACAGTCCTGGTTTTAGTGATATCCAGGCTTGAACACAGGTGACTTAATTAGAACCTCAGTTATTTTGATTTAACCATCTGTGCTGAAGCCTGGATATCACTAAAACCTGCACTGTTGGTGTGCCTTGAGGACCTCGGTTGGGAATGCCTGCCCTATAGTATCTTGGGCATTTGAAGTTCAATTTTGGGTTCAATTTGTGTATGATTTTCAAGTTGAATGTTAGTAAATCTTATATGTCTATGGGAAAACATTGATGTTTTGCCTATATACGATTTTGAGTGGGATTTGGTTTTATATTCGATTTTGCCTTTAGTAAATCTTTAAGTACAAAATCACCCAAAACACAAAATCTAACTTTAGTAAATATATACCCTGGTAGTGTGTGGCTGCAGTGTGAAAAAGATGACACGCAGTGTGAAGGTCCAAAACTAGCTATCCTTGGCATGACTTCTAAGTCACATCATACATGACATCAAGTAGCGCACATTGCAAGGCGTATAAGAACTCACATGTGCCTGAATGAAAACATTTTTTGTTTTTTTTTTACCTTCGGCCGGCATTAGTTTTATGTTCTATGTTTGCCCACAAAATATTGTGAAATCCAAAAAGTTTTTGAGTGCAACACAAAATTATTTAAATATTGTACATCATTGCCTTTATGCTGTGTGTACAAGCTGTACTGTATATGACAAATTCATGCATTTCATGTTTAGATATGGGTCTCATCGCCAAGATATCTCATTATGGTATGCAAATATTCCAAAATATGGAAGAATCTGAAATCCAAAACACTTCTGGTCCCAAGCATTTGGGATATGGGACACTCAACCTGTAATTATATGTATTTCTGTAATCTGTCTATAGCAGGGCTGGCCAAACCGGTCCTCGAGATCTACCAACAGTTCATGTTTTCCAGGCCACCTGGAGATCTGTAGAATGGTCAGTTAGGAATGAATGCAGCACATCTTAATTAGTAATGACTACACCTGTGCACCAGCTAGGTGGTCTGGAAAATGTGAACTGTTGGTAGATCTCGAGGACTGGTTTGGCCAGGCCTGGTCTATAGAATACCTCCCAACATGACCCTCTCCAGTACGGACAAAATGCTGTGCTCCTGAATTTTTCTCTTAATCTATGATTGCCATCACCTGTAGTGAAACACCTTTCTTATCCATTAACTAGTTCAACACAGGTGATGGCAATCATACATAAAGAGGGAAGTCCGGAAGCAGAGCATTGTGTCCCTCCTGGAGAGGGTCATGTTGGGAGCTACTGTATGTTATAGTATGTTTTTCACCAAAGCCTTTAGATCAAATTTATTTTTTATTTCAACATTAGGAAACTGCTCTGGAGAGAGTCATTTTGACATTAAAGCATTGGTCTTAAAAAAAAAAAATATATATATATATATATATATATATATATATATATATATATATATATATATATATAAAACATTTTTCAAATCTGTCCATTAGGGTAATATTGGAAAATGTAATTTAAAATATTTGTGGCTAAATGTGGCAATTCACATCACAAATCAACCACTGGAAACTTGTGACCAGTAATAGATTTAACAAAAGTTACACAAAATGCCTAAAACTCAATCAATCCAATTTGTCAATAAGCAAACAAACCTTTATTTTGTATCTAAAACAAAAGTGCACAATCTTGAGGTTTGTTTGTCAAATATTTGCTGCTATTTGTAACACAGATTATTATTATTTGTCGTCATTTACTTTTCTGGGTATTGTGTATAATAATTTTAGAGTAATATTTTACCTTGTTATGGATGTGACTGAAATGTAGCAAATTGTTGCATTTCTTCGTAATTATATTAGTAAAATTGTATTTTGTGTATACTATGAAAACAACTAGTAATTTAATAGAAAATGACTTACTGTAAGTACATACATTGTTGAATCAACAGAGTTTAAAAATAGGTTACATTTAAATAAATTAGCCTTTTCAGTTGTATTAATTAAATGAGTATATTCAGTTTTGTATCACGAGTATGTTTATTACATGGAAGAGATAGAGAACGAAGGACATTTCATATGTCCATAGTGACATAAAATTCTGAGTAGTATACTAAATGAAGCAGCAAGGACAGGTGGAGGTGTGTCCATGGTAACTGCTGGACCTATGAGATTGCTAAGGAATCTGGTGATGAGAGGGGCTTAGTTCGCCCTTATGAGAGGAGGACTGATTAGGTTCTCCCTCTTTTCCTCAGAAAAAATTGTGAGTTATTATTGGTGTCAGCTTGGCAGGTTGGGATGGCATGAAATTGTGGCTGTAGTTGAAAAAGGTTTTATAGGTGCTCAGGAGATGAGAAGGTGATGGAGTTTGATACATTACGGGGCCAGAGAACCATCGGACCAGGTGGGCTTTGGTCTCCGGTGGAGTTGGTAGACACCTGAGCAACTTTTTGGTTTGGAGTTGGGAAATACCTTGAGTGGAAAGTTGGCCACGGTATCCCTGGTAAAGATTAATCAACACAACGGGTGGCAAATGGCCCCTTATGGCCCCTTATGGCCCCTTGTGATGTGATGGAGGCTGGGATGAATTTGTGCCCTTGTCCCCTTGTGATGCGATGGAGGCTGGGCTGAAGTTGGGCCCATGCCCCTTCTTGTGTTCTGAAATTTAGATGTTTGGGTCAGCCACAATTTAAAGGGTTAAAATGTAGAATAAATAGGGACTTGAGCTAAATAGGCTGTCCCTCCTAGCCATTTGTTTAATAATAAAGCTGACATTTTTATTTGGAAAAAATATTCCTGTTGTCGTTGTCAGTTATTTCTTTAGAGTATGTCTTGAGTATGCGTGTGAATGAAGAATAGTCTACGATAGACATTTTAGTCAAGAGTCGTTCCAGGCTGGGGTTAGTCTTACAAAATCTGCCAACGTATCAGACCCATAAACTGGACCAGGGTGCGTGGTGTCCTCTTGATAGGTACTTCAGTAACTCACAGTGGGGGATGTGACCAAACCCTTGCTGCATGCCTTAAGCACTAGGCTCCCCCTGAGCCAAGTCCCCTCCAACCATCCATTCATTCCTGTGCACCTCAATGATGTGCGGGGAGGTCATGGCTGCAGAGGCACTGGCTAGTATCAGAACCAGACTTACACACACAAACATACAATGTGGTGATTTTTGACTATAAAAATGATTAGAATAATGCAAAGATGCTATAAGCAGCACTACCTGCTCAGCGGATTAAGGCGCCGGGCTGGAGAGGCACTCTCCCCACTCTGCTACTCTGTCGCTGTGCGCTGTTGATGTCACACTATATGACCGTCAGCAGCTCCGGCAGCTCTGAGAGAGCCACAACAGGGAAAGTCCCTCCTTGCAACTCACTCGCTCACTGCACTGCCGAGTGCCTCCCCCTGATCTCAGCAAAAGGGCCAGAAGACCATGTGGTGAGCTTTAGTTGGAGGAGCTTGGTGCATGATGATTAGAAGAGCCCCTGATTGGAGGAGATTGTCACATGCTCCTCTGACCCTTGGATTACTGAGGATCTCCCCGGCTGTGAGTATTGAGCCTGCCTCCTCTGTCTCCATAGCTCCTGTCTCCATAGCTCCTGCTCCTGTCTCCATAGCTCCTGCCGATCACTCCCACCTCTCTATGCAGCTTCTGTCTCTCTGACTTCTGCATGTTTCATTCTGCTTCTCTATATTCTGTGCCCAGTATCTGTCCACCAGTCTCTCGCTCTGTCCAGATTCTGTCCCCCCTCTCCCTAGCATCTGTCCCCCAGTCTCTCGCTCTGTCCAGCATCTGCCCCCCCCCTCCCCAGCATCTGTCCCCCCCCTCCCCAGCATCTGTCCCCCAGTCTCTCGCTCTGTCCAGCATATGTCCCCCCCCCTCGCCCCAGCATCTGTCCCCCAGTCTCTTGCTCTTTCCAGCATATGTAGCCCTCCTCTCTCTAGCATCTGTCCCCCAGTCTCTCGCTCTGTGCAGATTCTGCCCCCCCCCCTCTCCCCAGCATCTATCCCCCGGTCTCTTGCTCTTTCCAGCATATGTAGCCCTCCTCTCTCTAGCATCTGTCCCCCAGTCTCTCGCTCTGTGCAGATTCTGTCCCCCCCTCTCCCCAGCATCTGTTCCCCAATCTCTCACTCTGTCCAGCATCTGTCCCCCCCTCTCCCCAGCATCTGTTCCCCAATCTCTCACTCTGTCCAGCATCTGTCCCCCCCTCTCCCCAGCATCTGTTCCCCAATCTCTCACTCTGTCCAGCATCTGTCCCCCCCTCTCCCCAGCATCTGTCCCCCAGTCTCTCACTCTGTCCAGATTCTGTCCCCCCCTCTCCCTAGCATCTGTCCCCCAGTCTCTCACTCTGTCCAGCATCTGTCCCCCCCCTCTTCCCAGCATCTGTCTTCCAGTCTCTCGCTGTTTCCAGCATCTGTCCCCCCCTCTCCCTAGCATCTGTCCCCCTCTCTCCCTAGCATCTGTCCCCCAGTCTCTCGCTCTGTCCAGCATATGTCCCCCCCCTCGCCCCAGCATCTGTCCCCCAGTCTCTCGCTCTGCCCAGCATCTGCCCCCCCACTCTTCCCAGCATCTGTCCTCCCTCTCTTCCCAGCATCTGTCCCCCCCCTCCCCAGCATCTGTCCCCCCCCTCCCCAGCATCTGTCCCCCAGTCTCTCGCTCTGTCCAGCATATGTCCCCCCCCTCGCCCCAGCATCTGTCCCCCAGTCTCTCGCTCTGCCCAGCATCTGCCCCCCCCACTCTTCCCAGCATCTGTCCCCCCTTCTTCCCAGCATCTGTCCCCCAGTCTCTCTCTCTGTCCAACATTGCCCCCCCCCCCCCCCCCATTTGGAAATGGTAAGTTCGGGTGATCAGAAAATGAAACCTGCACGTCTCTACAGATGTGTCCTCATTCATCTTTGCTGCAGTCATGCCAAACAGCCCTCTTAGCATGCCAGGTCGCATGAGAATCTTCCAGCGTCGGCATCTTTTATACTTCTTTTTTTGCTAAAAATGCATCTAAGTCCCAACACAATGCAACTAGGATGACACTTGTATGACAAAGTTTCTGAATCTGTACACGCAGTGCTACAATGTAACAGCCGCAGCTTTTTCCAATATAAGTTCTGTTCTGCTCCATACACAGACTCGGTCACACACAATATACAAGTGTCACATTTCAAATTAATCAGCACAGTCTCCTTGTGTGCGTTGTAACTAAGACGCATTTTCCGCAAAATAAAGATGCCCAGCCCTAGCAGAGTTGCGCGGGACCTGGCGGCTATCTATTGCCAGGCATCTTGTGCTGTGTGGCATATTGAGGCTAGATGTATGAGGACATATCTGTATATATAAGGGATGTAGTCAATTTACCTCCAATCAAAATCCAGACGGTCGAAATCCCAACAGCAATTGACCGACGGTCAAAATTCCAACAAGGTCAAAATACCGACATGGACAAAATACCGACATGGACAAAATACCGACATGTAAAATGCTGACAGGTCAAAATGCCAACATGAGTTTTTCATGCTTTTTTCATTGAAACCGACTTGTTCATACTTTACTATCCCAGTCGACCTGGAGGGGGAATATAATAGTGTGCCGAGCGAAGCGAGGTACCGTGCCCGAAGCATGGTGAACGCAGCGAGGGGACGTGGTACCCTTATATGGTGTCTATGTCAACCTATGTCGACATACACACACACAAAACAATGAAAAACGCATGTCGGTATTTTGACCTGTAGGCATTTTACATGTCGGTATTTTGACCTTGTCTGTATTTTAAACCGTCTGTCAATTACTGTTGGGATTTCGACCGTCTGGATTTTGATTGGAGGTATTTCATACCGATCCCTTATATAACACTAACCAGCACGGATGGTGTACTGGTTGCCATTACTGCCTCACAGCACTGAGGTCATGGGTCCGATTCCCACCATGGCTCTAACTGTGTGGAGTTTGTATTTTCTCCCCATGCTTGCATTGGTTTCCCCTGAGCACTCCGGTTTCCATTTACAATCCAAAAATATAGTGGTAGGTTACTTGGCTCCCAACAATAATTAACCCTAGCGTAAATGTGTTCGCGTGTACATGTGGTAGGGGGTATAGATTGTATACTCCTCTGGGGAAGGGACTGATGTGAATGGCCAAATATTCTCTAGACAGCGCTGCGGAATATGTGTGCGGCGTGCGCTATATAAATAACTGGTAATAAAAATAATAGCAACCAGTTTTCTGTTTTACACTAGCATATGCAAATGATATGGAGCATTGTACAAGCATTTACACTACTATATATAATACAGAGAGAGAGAGAGAGAGAGAGAGAGTAAAATTAAAGACTAATATTTAACATTATTATACAGTATGCCATACTTTCCCATGTGTTTCTGTATTTATTATAGGGTGGAGTCATATGTAGTTTACATACTATAGGAATCTGCAATTAAGGAAATGATGTTGTAATCTTATGTTCATTGTACGCCAAGTCCTTAAGGCAGACACACCACTCAGTGCAGGAGGAGAGAAGAGAGAAGACAACACACCACTCAGTGCAGGAGGAGAGAAGAGAGAAGACAACACACCACTCAGTGCAGGAGGAGAGAAGAGAGAAGACAACACACCACTCAGTGCAGGAGGAGAGAAGAGAGAAGACAACACACCACTCAGTGCAGGAGGAGAGAAGAGAGAAGACAACACACCACTCAGTGCAGGAGGAGAGAAGAGAGAAGACAGGAACAGCTCTGCAGTACTTACAGTAAGACACAAAGGTTTTATAAAACATTTTCAATAAGATTTCATACATTTATGACCATATCTCCCACATGCACAGAATTATAGAGGGGTGCACTGATTTGAGGAAACTGTCCTGACCAGTGGCGTAAGTTCGTCCCAGTTGCCCGGAGGCAAGATAAATATTGGTACCCCCATATATAGATAAATATATGTATGTATAATATATACGTGTGTGTGTGTGTGTGTGTTCTAATTTATATATATATATATATATATATATATATATATATATTTATTTATTTACATTTCATTGTCATTTATTTTAAATCACACATTTCTTAGCAGTCATACAATTATTTTACAAATGTCATACCCTGGATTAGAACTCATAAACTATTATCTGGCACCTTACTGATGGAGCTATTTGCTCCTGTATAGGAAACATGAGAATTCTAACTCTATGAAGTTACTTCATATAGTCAGAATCCTCATGCTTCCTATAGAAGAGCAAATAGCTCCATCAGTAAGGTATCTGCTTCCAGTGTAATAGGTCATGGGTTCTAATCCTGGGTATGACACTTTTAAAATGTAATAAAGAGCTTGTGACTTGTAAGGTGCAGGGACTAGTGGGGGAGGGGAGTCAGCCACGGAAAAGATAGCGTCGGCTGTCAAATAACTTAATTTAATGGTGTAGCTAAACGGAACGGGAGGAGAGGTGCCCCCCTAGAGAGCAGGAGCCCGGCGGCAGCTGACTCCGTTGCCTCCCACAGTTACGCCTCTGGTCCTGACATGAAGCAATTTGATGTGATGTCCCACTAATGAATGCTCCTTAGAATTAGTGCATATCAGTGGGGTATAGTTTGTGGAAGGAAAAGGATTGAGTGTGACCCAGTGCTTTGTTCTCCCAATTTCCAAACTGAAAATGTTGGGAACTACTGTATTAATGGAAAAAAAACAACAACAACAACAACAACAACAACAACATTTCATTGTAGCTATATGTATATGTGTGTGATCCACCTGTACTGTATATTTCAATATTTCATTGCTAAATGATGTGCTTAGTAAGCTATGTTTTCCAGTATGCATGAGCATGATTATATGCTGGTTGTTTGGTTGATTGATACATCTCTCCAAGAGTGAGTGAGTGAGTGAGTGAGTGAGTGAGTGAGTGAGTGAGAGAGAGAAGAGAGAGTACAATGATATACTATTACTCACTATTACTCAGTGTTATTATATGCCACACTTTCCCATCTGTCAGGAACATAGAGACATAGAAACTCATTTACACATGGACACATACAGTATGCACTCACAATTTAAAGACAAAAAGTACATAAAAAAGTATATATACTGTATGGACAAATGCTCAATCAGATGCATCTCAAGAGACATTCAGATCAATAGACAAAGCATTTGTGCCAAGTTTATGTCACTTACATATGTGCAGGAGCATCCAGGGAGCTCTGTTGCCTTGGGGCCTGGAGACATAGGGGGCCTGCCTAGGATGGATGTCTCCCCTGCACCAGGGCTGTCTTAACAGCAATGTAGGCTCCTGGGCACAGCAATGCACTGAGGCCCCTACCCATCCTCCAGCAGTAAGGGTGGGGGGTGCTATCAGCGGCAGCTTTAAAGTCCCGCGGGTGGTAGGGGGTGTTCTATCTTTTGCTCAGCATGTAATTTCTGCTAATTATTCATTTACTGCACAGATGGGGCGGGAGGGAGAACACTAAACTGTAGAAGGGGGCATTGTGCTGAAAGAGAGGTCCCGATACATGACTTCCAGGGTGGTAGGGGGTGTTTAATACGTAAGGGAGGATAGTGGAGTGTGCTTAATATTCATCATTTTCCGGTGGGAGGGCAACATGCTTGACTTCAAATATCTCTAGTTCCTGGAAATAGATTTCTTAGCTTCCAATGGGATAAACAAATTTCAGGAGGTACTGGAGACTTGGGGATCAGAGTTCAGGAGCCAGAGCAATCCACTGACAAATATATAAAACTTCATCCGAGGCGTGTGGAGCTGGAGCAGGGAGCAGCTGCTGGAAGGCTGATATCTCTGGATCTGGGCGTAGTAGAGACAAGCTGTCAGTGTCCACCGAAAGGGAGTCCAAGCTTTTGGAGTATACCCTCAGAAAAACTCTAAGTCAGACAGAACCCGAGATATCTGGCTCGGAATAGCAAGTAACAGGCTTGGATGGGGACCACTACTTTGACATTGAATATCTCCGGTTCCCCAAGACCAATTTTCAAAAATCCGGTATCCTTGGAAAGAGGGGACCCTCAGCTATCAGCCTATGCCCCTTATACTCTTGGGGTTCTGGGTCCATTGAGCCCATACAAAAAGACTGCCCTGCCCTGCACCTTCCTGTGCACTGGTTGTGTTTGCTAGACCCTCATGAGCACACTATAGAAAGGAACAGTCTACAGTCTACTTGCCACTGAACTAGTGTGTGTGCAATACAATGTTTGGAATACACTAAGATACACGGGATTGCACGGTAGTTAATATCCTGGCACTCAGGATTTTGATGGTCAGAATGCCAACAGCAACATCCCAATGGTCAGAATCCTGGTGAATTCCAAAGGTAAGTACTGGGGTTAGGGCCAGGCTTAGGGTTAGGCATCAAGGGAGGGTTAGGGTTAGGCTTGGGTGGGGGTGGGGGTGGGGGATGCACTTCATATACCAACACCCTAGACATGGAATCACCTTGTATGTATGTTCAACATTTAGGTGTCTTGATGGTTATTAAAGACCTCCTACAAAATGGTGGTAATGATCTTGCTCCAGCAACTTTGATGGAATTACAGTATTACATTTTTGAATATTCATTTTTTATTACTTGATAAGAAATATTAGTGTAACCTACAGTATGACAATCTGCACAGAGCAATCAAAATCATTCTGCGCACCCCATAAGCAAATCTGCACAGTTTATTTGCATGAATTGGACACTTGCAGCCATTTGCATCTGGAGAGGAGAAAGAGGTGAAGGGAAAGAGGGCTGAGTACCGCAAGGGTGTGTTTCAGAACTTTCTATTGGCTGATGTCTGCCTACATTTATACTCAAGAGCAAATTGTACAATAATAAATTTACCTAAATAATTTATCTAAATAAAGACTCAGAGAAATGGCCCTACAATGCAATAAAGACTGTCTGAACATACAGATGGGTCCACGTTTATCTTGGCCTTTAATAGGATTAATTGAGCAAAATCAGTTGGACTTAATCCCCTGCTGTAATTACGTAATCCCCTGATGTATTGTTCTCTGTATTGTATTGCAGCTGAGAACAATAGATGAAAGGCTTATGTTAATAAACCATGGTGTGCCTAGGCGCAGAAAAGAAGTCAAGATAAAGTTGGACCCATCTGTACACTGGCTTATGAATGGGGTCAACTGCCAGCTCAAAACAAGAAAACATCAATGGCTAGACGGAAGGCCAATTGCAAGTCCATCACCATCCACTTAAGGGATTCCAACTGCCCTCTCAATGGCACACTGGACCAGTGGCGCTGCTGTCCCTGCTAGAGTAGAACCAGTGGTGGGAAGAGGACCTGAAGACTGAGTTCAGACAGCCACTGCCCCCATTCTTTCCTGCAACATCAGTGTATGAGGGTAACTAGAATACTCTCCGTATTGTATGAGAGTCAGTAATATCCTCTGTATATTATATGGTATATTAGTCAGTAAAATACTACTTTATATGCTGGTCACCTGGGTGCTCTCTGTATTGTATGGTGGTCATAATGATCTCTGTATAATGACAGCAGTCACTAGGATGCACTCTATATTGGGTGGTTATTATCACTAGTATGCTCTCTGTAATGTATATTGGGGGTAATACTGAGTTGATCGCAGCAGGAACTTTGTTAGCAGTTGGACAAAACCATGCGCACTGCAGGGGAGGCAGATATAACATGTGCAGAGAGAGTTAGATTTGGGTGGGGTGTGTTCAATCTGCAATCTAAATTGCAGTGTAAAAATAAAGCAGCCAGTATTTACCCTGCACAGAAACAAAATAACCCACCCAAATCTAACTCTCTCTGCACATGTTATATCTGCCCAACCCCTGCAATGTACATGGTTTTGCCCAACTGCTAAAAAATTTCCTGCTGCGATCAACTTGGAATTACCCCCTAAATTCCCAATCCGTCCCCTTCATTTTACAAACATGAAAGTAAATTTATGTGATATATCTAAACCAAGAACATAAACATAACACTTGTGAATGGACATAAACACACTATTTTTCCATTAGGTTTTTTTTTTAGAGTAAATTAAACCCAATATGTACAAAACTCAGCAAAAGACCCAATTAAAAAACAAAAAAACAATTGCCATGTGTTCTATGATGGCAAACTGCTGTGCTATTTTAAGTGGAGAAAATAGGTTAGAAAAGAGAGAGGAGAAAATAAAAGAGAGCAAATCGAAGGAAGGAAGTGGAAGTCAATAGGAGTTAACAAACCAAAGCACAGAAATACACAATATACATGAGATATAGAACACAAAACAAACTAAAACCTTAAACCCGTTACTCTAGATTACTGTATGACTTATTGTGAATGTAGACCTGGAGAGGATGTATAGTCAATCGGATAAAACGTTGAGAACAGTTCTAGGGAATCATAAATATGATCCTGGACAATAGAGGTGTAAAAATAAAAAAAAGATATCTAAAGAAAAACTCTATAACGATAGTAATAGTCAAGGGCACTGAAACAGATGGGGAGTGTGCTCCTAATAAGGGTAGAAAGTTTTAGGGGTATATTCAATAAAAGTCGGATCCATTCCGAAATGCAGTTGTCGGAATGAACCCAACAACCCCTATTCAATGGACGGCCACTGCTGTCAGCGGCTGCTGATGCACTGAGAGCAGCGGGCAGGAGTGCAGATGGCGGCAGGCGTGAGCGGGACAGCGGCGGGGGTAAGCTGGGCCTCGGGGGGAGCAGAGATCGGCGACCAGTCGGGGGTGCTGGCTGTGGGGGGGGGGGGACATGTCTGCGGCGGCGGGGGAGGTGCTGTCCTATTTTTTAATTGATCTAAGTGGTTTATTCAATTGATGTCGGATCCTTTCCGGCGGAAAGGATCCAACATTTCAGTATTCAGTTTGCGGCCAAATCCAACAGGATTTGGCCATTTCCGACACTGCCAATCCGACTTTTTTTTAAAGTCGGATTAACATTGTCGGAAACTAGGCTAATCCGACAAAACACGTGGATCCGCGGCTAATCCGCCAATCCACGTGTTTTCAGACAAGTCGGAATTTTTAACTTGTCGGGTAAATGGAAGTTTGAATAGGTCGAATCTGGATTCAACCTTAAATTGTCGGAAACTGCCGTTTTTCCGACAAGTCGGGAATTCCGATTTGAATTAAATACCCCTAAGGCAGATTTTTTTTTTTTTTAAAGAAGCATATTAAGTTCAGCTCACACTGTTTCAAGCAGGTCTAGATCAGCAGGGCACAGAGATGACTTATGTATGGCCTCTAAACAAAACAATTGAGCAATAAAACCTACTGTAGCATGGATTTAGTGTAGAGAGGTGCGGTTCTGAAGAAATCCAAATCCACCTGAATTTTTGGACCCGAACTGAACCAAAACCCATTCCAGATCTTTTGAGGAGATCCAATCCGAACATAATCCTAGTTCAGATCTGCCTGCGGTTAGGATTGAAATAAAAAAAATTGGTTTTGGATTGCAAAAATAACATGATCTTAACTGTTTTTATCAATGAGTATTGGTTTTTTTTTCTTATCATTTTTAAACTGAACAAAAACTGACTATGAACCAAAACGATTGAGGGAGGTTTTGCAAAATCAAAACACAAAGATGAATCCAGATCCAAAATTAAAACAATGGGGCTCGCACACTTATCTAATTTAGTGTGGAGCCTTTTCACACAAGACAATATGGATGAAATGGTTCTGCAACACAGCCTTATGAGCCTGCCAAAAAATCATAATCTCTATCTCTGGGGACTGATTAATAGAAAAATATTCTGAATGAAGCTGAGATATCTGCAAGATAACTACCTTATTGCACAAAAGGGACTCATTGAGGCTTCAAAATAAGGAAGAGGTATCAGAAAATATGCTAGCCAATATAAGAGACACAGGGACATGCTATTTTGTTTGTGGGTCATTTTTATAATATGAATTTATATGGCCACCAACCATGTACCAATACTAAATACAATATCTTGTAGAACCTAGGAAGAGTGAACTACTGCAAATTCAAAATGTACATTTTTTCAATTACGTTTCTCTTTATTGTATTTATTTATTAACTTGTCTATTTTCATTCTTCACATGGGTTGTATTATTCATCTGCTATTTAGAATAGGTCAGCATAAGACTAGTCAAAACTGAATATGAAAATATAGTAGAACATAATTTAAATGTCATCGACACGCTAATCCAAAAAGTCTTAAATATATAGGGAAAGAATATATTCAGGCAGACAACTGAGGAGGTGGTACAAAATAGCAAAGGTGATTTGTGCTAAAAAAAAAAACCCCCACAAGTGGATATTTCAATAATAATTACCCAAATAACCGGGAACATGTGTTACAAATATGGAATTTGTATTACATACAAACAACAAAATAAAACATAATTTCACATAATTCAAATAAATTAATGAACAAATTAAGGGGTAATCCCTCAGACTCTCAAAATAAGCAGGTGTTGTAAACTGTAAACTATATTTATGCCATCAAACAGGAAATTGGAGGCAAAGCCCTCCCACCAATGGGCAATTTTTGTGTAAAGCTGACAGAAACTGACATTTGTGGGTCATTTGCCAATGACTTCCGGTTTTTGCACTTCAAAAATCAGAAGTGAAATTTTTATGTGTTCCAATGACCGTAAGTGAAATTTTTATACATTCAAACAACAGGAAGTGATGTTTTTTGCAGTTCATAGAGCAGTAATTTCTGGTTAAATCATGCATTCTGAATCGCAGCAATTTTGCGTCTTTGCATTCTAGGTGATATGGGGACATGCCAAAGTTATTTGTATTCCAACGAACAGACATCTCGTCAACTGGGCTAGCTATACTGGCGCACAAGCAAATACCCATATAGCACAGTTGGTGTCAGAAAATAATTTGTAGGAACAGAACTATTTTAAGAAATGCAGCTTTTCAGAAAGCAAAAAAACAATAATTATAAGCAAATTAAGTTAATTGAGGTAAAATGGTTCTCTGTAAAAAAGAGAACTGATGAGTAAATTAATTCTTTCCTGACTGCACAGGGCTAATTATGTAATTTCTTGTTACACCCTTTTTCATAAGCTACAAACAGTAAAAACCACTTATTACATTATATAATTTTCTTTATGTAGTTTCGCTCATATGATCAGGTGTAACTAGAAATTACATGTGTAGCCTTGTGTGCTGGAAGCCTGCACCAGAAGGGCTTGTAAACCTCAATTAGGGTTGACTCAGCTTGTACAGGACACTTGGCAGAATAACCTCTGGTTATCACCATCCTCTCTTGCATCTAGTTCTACCAATCTTGTGAAATTATTGGCACTGTCTACAGGATGTGATGACATTTTCATCTCCCACAGTATGAGTGGTACATTTTCTCTACTCCCCCGTATGTCTCTAAGACTTGCACATGTGCAGTACTTACGCTGTTTGTGTTCTCCGTCTTTCTCAGTAGATCCAGGTCATCTGTTCCTTTAGTTTTAGGACTCCTAATCATGCAGCAGGTACAATTGCTGTGTGTTTCTTTCTCCATGGCAGGCTCAGCAGACTTGCTGGCACTTGATTCAGTTATGGATATGGCTTCTTAGAATATGTGGTCACACCTACAGTACCTACTCCTTCGTCATTCCTCTGTGTTTTTTTTTATCTGCCTGCCATTCTGGCACCAAGGGGCAGAATTAGTAAAGCTTAGAGAGAGATAAAGTACAAACCAATCAGCTCCTAACTGTCATTTTTCAAAAACAAAAACAAAAAACAAAACGCAGTTGCACTGAGCCCTGATCTCATTTCCTGACTCCTTACAGCTGGAGGATGGGGAAGCAGTTAGCTTCCCGATGAATCAGATCCCGGCGGTCGGAATACAGACGCCGGGAACCCGATTGAGGACACGATACCAGCATCAAAATACCGACGCCAAACGGGATGCCGGCATCAAAATTCCAACAGCCGACATCCCGGTCGTGCTGAAAGCGGGATGCGCTGCCATCCTGCCGCGAGTGTGCGGGGAGGTTAGGTTTAGGCAGCAGAAGGGGGGTTAGCCTTAGGGTGCAAGCACAGGAAGGTTAGGGTTAGAGACTTGGGAGGGAGATTTAAGGACTGAGTAGGGAGGGTTAGGGTTAGGCACATCGAAGGGGAGGTAAGGGTTAAGCACCTAGCGGGGAGGGTTAGGTTTAGCCAGCGGGGAAGGGAGGGTTAGGGCTAGGCACTACCAAGGAAGATTAGGGTTAGGCACCCACAAGGGAAGGTGCGGGTTAGGGTAAGGAAAAGGTGAGGGTTAGGGGGCTAAATGGGGGGCTGTCGGGATTCTGATGGACGGAATGCCACTGTTGGTATACTGAGTGCCGGCGTCCTGTCCATCGGGAGCTCATACTGAACCTGGAGGATGCTAGGTATTGCAGTTTCTAGCACCAGAGGCTACATTACACTAAAACTATTGTTGGTAACTACACATATTTTGTCAACTAACTCCTAGCATCCTCCCTTATCCCTGATGTGTGAGGTAAGTTTAAGGCTTACCCCTGGATCCAGGGAAATATATTGAAAGGAACTTCTAGCCCATTAAAGACTTTTCAGTAATTACTGTAACAAATCCGAATGCTGTCTGGATTCATTCATTAAACAGCCATATTAAAGGTCAGTCTTTCACTAGGTCCAGGACTCACCAGAGAGGTTCTCCGCTCTGCAGCTGGCCGTCTGTTGCTGCTAGAGACAGGCTTTTTTGTTATGTGCATGTGCGACAGACAATCTGTGCATAGTGGGGTCTCGGCAATGGCTGGAAAGCTTAACCAGTGGTGGATCCCCGTTGCCGATCCAGTGACAAACAGCGGCACTCTTACAGTAGTTTACTGCTATTTGTTGAATACGGAAATGAGGACATAACCCCTGTAGCGAGTGCTTAAGAGGTTAAATCTTGTTTAAATGGGGCCCTTAGTTTTCAATATTTACCTGATCACCTGATTACATCAAAAATGGTCAATCTTGCAGCATCTTCTGTTTACATTATATCTGACTGCAAGATCAGTAGGACATAAAAAATATTTGACAATTGCTTGTGCTGTATATGCTTAATGAGTATTTACTTTTGCAATAAAAGATCTATGTTTTGTCTTTTCTTTCCAGGCTTCAGGGAAGACGTTTGCCATGGACCCTGTCACAATTCTACTGTCCATTGCCCTCATCCTATTTTTGGCCTATGTCTATAACAATTGGAATCAACACATGTATAAGAATTTCCCACCCGGACCAACGCCTCTACCCATCATTGGAAATATACACATATTCGACATGGAAAACCCTAACAAAACATTTATAGAGGTAATATAATCCTTCTGTTAAAACAACACTAAATTGTTTACGATATAGTAAACAATTTACTTTTATACATTCTATTTTACCACCAGTCTAGAATTTAAAGAAGAATAACAACATAAAGTGGTTTCAATAATTGTCCCACATTTGTTATACACTGTAGGACAGGCCTGACCAACCTGTGGCTCTCCAGCTGTTGTAAAACTACAAGTCCCATCATTCTTTACCACAGTTTTGATATTAAGGAATGCTAAAACCGTGGGAGGGCATGCTGGGATTTGTAGTTTCACAACATCTTGAGAGCCACAGGTTGGCCAGGCCTGTTGTAGGAGATATTGGAAGAAAGCTGCAGAAATCTGATCATTTGAACCTTGAATAGTAGGCTAGTAGGAGGTTGTAAATGCAGAATGGTAGTTTACGTGTCCTCTTATCCTATGTAAAAATGTACAGCGTTTGCTTACTGTATTATTGAAATGGATCTATCTCATATGGCAGTTTTACACTCTTCTTCCATAATTGTCAAGACATGATACCTTAACAAATCAGAAATTTTACAGATCAATGAGTGTACAAGGGTTGGATTCACAACCATGGAAAGAGTTGTCCCAAATTTCCCTGCACAATCTCAGGTTTTGGTCCTGAAACTAGAGATGAGCGCCGGAAATTTTTCGGGTTTTGTGTTTTGGTTTTGGGCTCGGTTCCGCGGCCGTGTTTTGGGTTCGACCGCGTTTTGGCAAAACCTAACCGAATTTTTTTTGTCGGATTCGGGTGTGTTTTGGATTCGGGTGTTTTTTTCAAAAAACACTAAAAAACAGCTTAAATCATAGAATTTGGGGGTCATTTTGATCCCAAAGTATTATTAACCTCAAAAACAATAATTTACACTCATTTTCAGTCTATTCTGAATACCTCACACCTCACAATATTATTTTTAGTCCTAAAATTTGCACCTAGGTCGCTGGATGACTAAGCTAAGCGACCCTAGTGGCCGACACAAACACCGGGCCCATCTAGGAGTGTCACTGCAGTGTCACGCAGGATGTCCCTTCCAAAAAACCCTCCCCAAACAGCACATGACGCAAAGAAAAAAAGAGGCGCAATGAGGTAGCTGTGTGAGTAAGATAAGCGACCCTAGTGGCCGACACAAACACCGGGCCCATCTAGGAGTGGCACTGCAGTGTCACGCAGGATGTCCCTTCCAAAAAACCCTCCCCAAACAGCACATGACGCAAAGAAAAAAAGAGGCGCAATGAGGTAGCTGTGTGAGTAAGATAAGCGACCCTAGTGGCCGACACAAACACCGGGCCCATCTAGGAGTGGCACTGCAGTGTCACGCAGGATGTCCCTTCCAAAAAACCCTCCCCAAACAGCACATGACGCAAAGAAAAATTAAAGAAAAAAGAGGTGCAAGATGGAATTGTCCTTGGGCCCTCCCACCCACCCTTATGTTGTATAAACAGGACATGCACACTTTAACCAACCCATCATTTCAGTGACAGGGTCTGCCACACGACTGTGACTGAAATGACGGGTTGGTTTGGACCCCCACCAAAAAAGAAGCAATTAATCTCTCCTTGCACAAACTGGCTCTACAGAGGCAAGATGTCCACCTCATCATCATCCTCCGATATATCACCGTGTACATCCCCCTCCTCACAGATTATCAATTCGTCCCCACTGGAATCCACCATCTCAGCTCCCTGTGTACTTTGTGGAGGCAATTGCTGCTGGTCAATGTCTCCACGGAGGAATTGATTATAATTCATTTTAATGAACATCATCTTCTCCACATTTTCTGGATGTAACCTCGTACGCCGATTGCTGACAAGGTGAGCGGCGGCACTAAACACTCTTTCGGAGTACACACTTGTGGGAGGGCAACTTAGGTAGAATAAAGCCAGTTTGTGCAAGGGCCTCCAAATTGCCTCTTTTTCCTGCCAGTATAAGTACGGACTGTGTGACGTGCCTACTTGGATGCGGTCACTCATATAATCCTCCACCATTCTTTCAGTGGTGAGAGAATCATATGCAGTGACAGTAGACGACATGTCCGTAATCGTTGTCAGGTCCTTCAGTCCGGACCAGATGTCAGCATCAGCAGTCGCTCCAGACTGCCCTGCATCACCGCCAGCGGGTGGGCTCGGAATTCTGAGCCTTTTCCTCGCACCCCCAGTTGCGGGAGAATGTGAAGGAGGAGATGTTGACAGGTCGCGTTCCGCTTGACTTGACAATTTTCTCACCAGCAGGTCTTTCAACCCCAGCAGACTTGTGTCTGCCGGAAAGAGAGATCCAAGGTAGGCTTTAAATCTAGGATCGAGCACGGTGGCCAAAATGTAGTGCTCTGATTTCAACAGATTGACCACCCGTGAATCCTTGTTAAGCGAATTAAGGGCTCCATCCACAAGTCCCACATGCCTAGCGGAATCGCTCCGTGTTAGCTCCTCCTTCAATGTCTCCAGCTTCTTCTGCAAAAGCCTGATGAGGGGAATGACCTGACTCAGGCTGGCAGTGTCTGAACTGACTTCACGTGTGGCAAGTTAAAAGGGCATCAGAACCTTGCACAACGTTGAAATCATTCTCCACTGCACTTGAGACAGGTGCATTCCACCTCCTATATCGTGCTCAATTGTATAGGCTTGAATGGCCTTTTGCTGCTCCTCCAACCTCTGAAGCATATAGAGGGTTGAATTCCACCTCGTTACCACTTCTTGCTTCAGATGATGGCAGGGCAGGTTCAGTAGTTTTTGGTGGTGCTCCAGTCTTCTGTACGTGGTGCCTGTACGCCGAAAGTGTCCCGCAATTCTTCTGGCCACCGACAGCATCTCTTGCACGCCCCTGTCGTTTTTTAAAAAATTCTGCACCACCAAATTCAAGGTATGTGCAAAACATGGGACGTGCTGGAATTTGCCCATATTTAATGCACACACAATATTGCTGGCGTTGTCCGATGCCACAAATCCACAGGAGAGTCCAATTGGGGTAAGCCATTCCGCGATGATCTTCCTCAGTTGCCGTAAGAGGTTTTCAGCTGTGTGCGTATTCTGGAAAGCGGTGATACAAAGCGTAGCCTGCCTAGGAAAGAGTTGGCGTTTGCGAGATGCTGCTACTGGTGCCGCCGCTGCTGTTCTTGCGGCGGGAGTCCATACATCTACCCAGTGGGCTGTCACAGTCATATAGTCCTGACCCTGCCCTGCTCCACTTGTCCACATGTCCGTGGTTAAGTGGACATTGGGTACAACTGCATTTTTTAGGACACTGGTGAGTCTTTTTCTGACGTCCGTGTACATTCTCGGTATCGCCTGCCTAGAGAAGTGGAACCTAGATGGTATTTGGTAACGGGGGCACACTGCCTCAATAAATTGTCTAGTTCCCTGTGAACTAACGGCGGATACCGGACGCACGTCTAACACCAACATAGTTGTCAAGGCCTCAGTTATCCGCTTTGCAGCAGGATGACTGCTGTGATATTTCATCTTCCTCGCAAAGGACTGTTGGACAGTCAATTGCTTACTGGAAGTAGTACAAGTGGGCTTACGACTTCCCCTCTGGGATGACCATCGACTCCCAGCAGCAACAACAGCAGCGCCAGCAGCAGTAGGCGTTACACGCAAGGATGCATCGGAGGAATCCCAGGCAGGAGAGGACTCGTCAGAATTGCCAGTGACATGGCCTGCAGGACTATTGGCATTCCTGGGGAAGGAGGAAATTGACACTGAGGGAGTTGGTGGGGTGGTTTGCGTGAGCTTGGTTACAAGAGGAAGGGATTTACTGGTCAGTGGACTGCTTCCGCTGTCGCCCAAAGTTTTTGAACTTGTCACTGACTTATTATGAATGCGCTGCAGGTGACGTATAAGGGAGGATGTTCCGAGGTGGTTAACGTCCTTACCCCTACTTATTACAGCTTGACAAAGGCAACACACGGCTTGACACCTGTTGTCCGCTTTTCTGTTGAAATACCTCCACACTGAAGAGCTGATTTTTTTGGTATTTTCACCAGGCATGTCAACGGCCATATTCCTCCCACGGACAACAGGTGTCTCCCCGGGTGCCTGACTTAAACAAACCACCTCACCATCAGAATCCTCCTGGTCAATTTCCTCCCCAGCGCCAGCAACACCCATATCCTCCTCATCCTGGTGTACTTCAACACTGACATCTTCAATCTGACTATCAGGAACTGGACTGCGGGTGCTCCTTCCAGCACTTGCAGGGGGCGTGCAAATGGTGGAAGGCGCATGCTCTTCACGTCCAGTGTTGGGAAGGTCAGGCATCGCAACCGACACAATTGGACTCTCCTTGTGGATTTGGGATTTCGAAGAACGCACAGTTCTTTGCGGTGCTTTTGCCAGCTTGAGTCTTTTCAGTTTTCTAGCGAGAGGCTGAGTGCTTCCATCCTCATGTGAAGCTGAACCACTAGCCATGAACATAGGCCAGGGCCTCAGCCGTTCCTTGCCACTCCGTGTGGTAAATGGCATATTGGCAAGTTTACGCTTCTCCTCCGACAATTTTATTTTAGGTTTTGGAGTCCTTTTTTTACTGATATTTGGTGTTTTGGATTTGACATGCTCTGTACTATGACATTGGGCATCGGCCTTGGCAGACGACGTTGCTGGCATTTCATCGTCTCGGCCATGACTAGTGGCAGCAGCTTCAGCACGAGGTGGAAGTGGATCTTGATCTTTCCCTAATTTTGGAACCTCAACATTTTTGTTCTCCATATTTTAATAGGCACAACTAAAAGGCACCTCAGGTAAACAATGGAGATGGATGGATACTAGTATACAATTATGGATGGACTGCCGAGTGCCGACACAGAGGTAGCTACAGCCGTGAACTACCGTACTGTGTCTGCTGCTAATATAGACTGGTTGATAATGAGATGTAGTATAAAGAAGAAAGAAAAAAAAAACCACGGGTAGGTGGTATACAATTATGGATGGAGTGCCGAGTGCCGACACAGAGGTAGCTACAGCTGTGGACTACCGTACTGTACTGTGTCTGCTGCTAATATAGACTGGATGATAATGAGATGTAGTATGTATAAAGAAGAAAGAAAAAAAAACCACGGGTAGGTGGTATACAATTATGGATGGACTGCCGAGTGCCGACACAGAGGTAGCTACAGCCGTGGACTACCGTACTGTACTGTGTCTGCTGCTAATATAGACTGGTTGATAATGAGATGTAGTATGTATAAAGAAGAAAGAAAAAAAAACCACGGGTAGGTGGTATACAATTATGGATGGACTGCCGAGTGCCGACACAGAGGTAGCTACAGCCGTGGACTACCGTACTGTACTGTGTCTGCTGCTAATATAGACTGGATGATAATGAGATGTAGTATGTATAAAGAAGAAAGAAAAAAAAACCACGGGTAGGTGGTATACAATTATGGATGGACTGCCGAGTGCCGACACAGAGGTAGCTACAGCCATGGACTACCGTACTGTACTGTGTCTGCTGCTAATATAGACTGGATGATAATGACATGTAGTATGTATAAAGAAGAAAGAAAAAAAAAACCACGGGTAGGTGGTATACAATTATGGATGGACTGCCGAGTGCCGACACAGAGGTAGCTACAGCCGTGAACTACCGTACTGTGTCTGCTGCTAATATAGACTGGTTGATAATGAGATGTAGTATGTATAAAGAAGAAAGAAAAAAAAACCACGGGTAGGTGGTATACAATTATGGATGGACTGCCGAGTGCCGACACAGAGGTAGCTACAGCCGTGGACTACCGTACTGTACTGTGTCTGCTGCTAATATAGACTGGATGATAATGAGATGTAGTATGTATAAAGAAGAAAGAAAAAAAAACCACGGGTAGGTGGTATACAATTATGGATGGACTGCCGAGTGCCGACACAGAGGTAGCTACAGCTGTGGACTACCGTACTGTACTGTGTCTGCTGCTAATATAGACTGGATGATAATGAGATGTAGTATGTATAAAGAAGAAAGAAAAAAAAAACCACGGGTAGGTAGTATACAATTATGGATGGACTGCCGAGTGCCGACACAGAGGTAGCTACAGCCGTGAACTACTGTACTGTGTCTGCTGCTAATATAGACTGGTTGATAATGAGATGTAGTATGTATAAAGAAGAAAGAAAAAAAAAACCACGGGTAGGTGGTATACAATTATGGATGGACTGCCGAGTGCCGACACAGAGATAGCTACAGCCGTGGACTACCGTACTGTACTGTGTCTGCTGCTAATATAGACTGGATGATAATGAGATGTAGTATGTATAAAGAAGAAAGAAATAAAAAACCACGGGTAGGTGGTATACAATTATGGATGGACTGCCGAGTGCCGACACAGAGGTAGCTACAGCCGTGGACTACCGTACTGTACTGTGTCTGCTGCTAATATAGACTGGATGATAATGAGATGTAGTATGTATAAAGAAGAAAGAAAAAAAAAACCACGGGTAGGTGGTATACAATTATGGATGGACTGCCGAGTGCCGACACAGAGGTAGCTACAGCCGTGGACTACCGTACTGTACTGTGTCTGCTGCTAATATAGACTGGATGATAATGAGATGTAGTATGTATAAAGAAGAAAGAAAAAAAAAACCACGGGTAGGTGGTATACAATTATGGATGGACTGCCGAGTGCCGACACAGAGGTAGCTACAGCCGTGAACTACCGTACTGTGTCTGCTGCTAGTATAGACTGGATGATAAATAATGATATAAAATATATATATATATATATATCACTACTGCAGCCGGACAGGTATATATTATATAATGAGGGACCTGCTGGACACTGTCTGTCAGCAGAATGAGTTTTTTAATTTTTATAGAATAAAAAAACACCACACAAGTCACACGACGAGTGTACTTTTTCAGGCAGACAATCACAATATACTATACTGGTGGTCAGTGTGGTCAGGTCACTGGTCACAGTGGTCAGTGGTCAGTCACACTGGCAGTGGCACTCTGGCAGCAAAAGTGTGCACTGTTTAATATGTACTCCTGGCTCCTGCTATAACCTATAACTGCTCCCCAGTCTCCCCCACAATTAAGCTGTGTGAGCACAGTCAGATATTATACATAGATGATGCAGCACACTGGGCTGAGCACAGATATGGTATGTGAGTGTGACTGAGTCACTGTGTATCGTTTTTTTCAGGCAGAGAACAAGAACAGAACGGATTATTAAATAATAATAAATTATAAAACTGCACTGGTGGGTCAGGTCACTGGTCATCAGTCACTAGTATAACTCCTCCTAAGCTCCAGTAAGTAAATGAAGTGTCTCACTCTCACTCTCCTATCTATTTTAATTTCTAAACGGAGAGGACGCCAGCCACGTCCTCTCCCTATCAATCTCAATGCACGTGTGAAAATGGCCGCGACGCGCGGCTCCTTATATAGAATCCGAGTCTCGCGATAGAATCCGAGCCTCGCGAGAATCCGACAGCGTGATGATGACGTTCGGGCGCGCTCGGGTTAACCGAGCAAGGCGGGAAGATCCGAGTCGCTCGGACCCGTGTAAAAAAACATGAAGTTCGGGCGGGTTCGGATTCAGAGAAACCGAACCCGCTCATCTCTACCTGAAACTGTCATATTTTTTAATTGACCAATATTCTATATGCTACAGTTATTTTACAATAGGTGTGATTCTCAGTACATGACCTTATTCTCTATAATTTCTAAGTTATATACTGTACTGTACTGAGTGGACGTAATGGGCTGTACACAGTAGTTAAACGGTAACAACATCCCCTTTTCATGTTATGCTGGTAAATGTAGTGCTTCAAAGTTTGCCTATGACGGGTTTAAGTACACCTGCCCATTAAAACAATTACCCTGGAAACTTTGGCCCTAATTCTGAGTTGATCGCTCGTCGCCAATTTTCGCAGCGCAGCGATCAGGTTAAAAAACGGCAAAACTGCGAATGTGTATGGGCCGCAGTGCGCACGCGCTAAGTACTTTCACACAAAACTTTGTAGTTTTACACAAGCTCGAGCGACGCTTTTCAGTTGCTCGAGTGTTTATTGTTTGATTGACAGGAAGTGGGTGTTTATGGGCTGCAACTCAGCGTTTTCAGGGAGTGTGCTAAAAATGCAGGCGTGCCAGGTAAAAATGCAGGAGTGGATGGATAAACGGGGGAGTGGCTGGCCGAACGCAGGGCGTGTTTGTGACGTCAAACCAGGAACTAAACAGACTGCAGTCATCGCAAGCTAGGAGTAAGTCTTGAGCCATTTTTTAGTAGCAGAACTGCTAACCTTTCGTTTGCACTTCTGCTAAGCTAAGATACACTCCCAGAGGGCTGCGGCCTAGCATGTGCAATGCTGCTAAAAGCAGCTAGCGAGCGATCAACTCGGAATGAGAGCCTTTGTTTTAAGAAAATACACTTACTGTAGAAATACCTTCTCTGAGGTCACTTTGTAGCGTATTTAACAAACTCCATGTAAAAGCCACAAAAACTTTTGGTATACGGACCTTGTTAAATAGCAATGCTGCAACATCCTCATACATTGTATGGTGACGGTGGTACACTGCAATTGGTGTATCAAATGTGGGAGATATCAGTGTTACTGTATCTCCTGCTTTTTAGTTGTCAAATATTTTATTTTCACAATGTGCAAACTGCTGCTTCTGCATTTCTTGAGTGGCAGAATGGCTTTGTGTGATAAATGTGAGTCTTATTGATATATAGCATTGTAATCCACAAATTATAGGTAATGATTACTGGCATAATATCATCTAATGCAGACTGTAGTCCAGTTTATTCCTGCTGTTGTTTATTGCATTTACAGCTGTCTAAGAAGTACGGGCCCGTATACAGCGTCCAGTTCGGCATGGCAAAGATGGTCGTCCTAAGTGGTTATGATACGATCAAAGATGCTCTAATCAACCACACGGAGGAATTTTCCGACAGACCAAAAGCCCCGGTCATTTCCAAATTAGTAAAGGACCATGGTAATATTTAAATTTCCTTAAAAAATATGCAAATATACTTTCATTATGTTTTAAATGGGTTTTAATGAGTTTAGAACTGGAAGTATATCTGTTGGGTTATTTGTAGTATAGACAAAATGTACAGCCATTTAAATCCTCATTTCCTGTGACATACCCACTGCAAGTCAGGGATGAATGGTTGCTATGATCATTTGAACTCATCCCTGTGAATTACGGTACTGCAGCAGTGCAAATGTTCTTGAGCTCCTCTATAGTAAACCCACCTGATCTGCCTGTGTAGGAGCCTTTTAAGACAATACAGCAATAGACTCCGTAGTATAATAAAAATGAACTGCGTTCAGCACTTGCTGAGTACACCAGTGTCATCATGTATAATAGGGTTAGTTACTCTCTGAGCAGAACTATGGTCAGAAAGCTACAAAATGCCTTGATCAAAAAAAGTACAGGAGACTTCGCTTGGGTCATGATCACTGTTTTGTTGGTTCATTGTTTTCCCAAAGAGGTTGGTTAATGTAAAGTGACATGAGGCCTACAGATTGAGCCTTGCTCATCCTGCTTTCTCTGCTGTGCCTAGGTGCAACAAGGCTTATTAGCATAAAACTTTCATCTATTGTTCTCAGATGCAATAAAATACAGAGAGAATAATATAGCAGGGGATTAAGGCCCTCATTCCGAGTTGTTCGCTCGCAAGCTGCTTTTAGCAGCATTGCACACGCTAAGCCGCGGCCTACTGGGAGCGAATCTTAGCTTCTCAAAATTGCGAACGAAAGATTCGTAATATTGCGAAAAGACTTCTCTGTGCAGTTTCTGAGTAGCTCGAGACTTACTCTTCCAGTGCGATCAGTTCAGTGCTTGTCGTTCCTGGTTTGACGTCACAAACACACCCAGCGTTCGCCCAGACACTCCTCTGTTTCTCCAGCCACTCCCGCGTTTTTCCCAGAAACGGTAGCGTTTTTTCACACACTCCCATAAAACGGCCAGTTTCCGCCCAGAAACACCCACTTCCTGTCAATCACATTACGATCACCAGAACGAAGAAAAAAACCTTGTAATGCCGTGAGTAAAATACCTAACTGCATAGCAAATTTACTTGGCGCAGTCGCAGTGCGAACATTGCGCATGCGCAATTAGCGGAAAATCGCTGCGATGCGAAGAAAATTACAGAGCGAACAACTCGGAATGACCACCTAAGTCTGACTGCTCTGGCTCAGTTGATCTTATAAAAGGGATAGATGCGCAGGGCTCCATCTGTATGTTTTGTTGAGCAATCTGCTGATTACAGATCACCTGTAGGGCATACTTCCAAAGCAAGCCATCTCAATGTTTCAGGTGACATGGATCTCATGTGATACCTTCTATAATATGTTTTGACAGGCGGAGTCGGGAATAAATAAGAAGGGGTTGTCCATATAATTTAAAGGCAGGGAAAAGGATAATTGTAAGGAGTTCATGGACTTTTACTTAACATATTACTTGAAAAGTGGTCAGGTACATGAACAGGGAGAGATAAGAATATGCTTTAGGCTCGGAGTAGGTAATGGTCCAATGGAGAGCTTCCATCATGTTGAAGACAAATTGTATCTTGGCGGATATATTTTCTTTGTAGAACTAATGTGTATAAATCAGCCCCAGGATGTGTTTTCCATCTGTTCAGGTCTTGTCTTTGCTAACGGCGAGAACTGGAAGGTGATGAGACGATTTACACTTTCAACATTACGAGACTTTGGGATGGGGAAGAAAGGGATAGAGGACAAGATTACTGAAGAGGTGGAAAATTTACTGCAGGCATTCAGATCATATGGAGGTGAGTGGTTACTTTATTATTTCCATAAGAACATGGGTTAGATATTAATATAACAACTATTAGTGATATATACATACATTATTTCTCGTCTATCTGTATGCGCCTTCCAACGTTGCATCAGGGAAAAGAATTTGATTGATTGATTGATTGACTGATTTAATTAATACATTTTTATTGAATTATTTAAATTAAACAGAAAATGAACAGCAAATTACTAATAATCAGGGATGGACAGGGGACTCCATCCGGCGCTGTCGTACATGCACGCGCAGGTAAGCCAAAGGCGTGCACGCGCACGAGAAAGGGGGCGAGCACGCTGTGTAAAGGGCACGCGGACACTACAAATGGGGGCATGTCGCGAGTCAGGGGGCGTGGACTTGCAGCACGCCCCTATATTGCTTAGCAATGGGGCACGACTGGCAGCGGCGGACAAACCAGAGAGCTGGGAGCTGAGCTGAGCACAGCCTTCCCGGCTCTCTGTGAACCGGACCAGCCCACCAGCCCATTGGCCCTTCTGGCATTTGCCAGAAGTACCAGATGGCCAGTCCGGCCCTGTTAATAATAGAAATCATTCCCTTATGAGGGTAACTGGAACCATTTCTAGCAGAGAAGAAAAAGAAATTGAGCGATATTAATTCCACTGAAAAGACTCAACTGACAAAAATGAAGATTATAGTGGGGCTGTATCTGTGAACGAAAGCGTAACAGAGAAAGGAGAAAGAGAATGAAGGAAATGTCAGTTTAGTGGAAGAAGGTGGGACATCCCAGAACCTCCCAATTTTTGTGCAATCCAATCAAAGGCGGATAGGGGTGCCCTCCCCCTGCAATTTCTTCAATGTCTAGAGAAGATAGCATATAGGCAGAAAGGCAGCAGTACAATCTATGCACCTGTATGTAAATACTGACCTTAACAGTGTTGAAGTCCCTACATAGTATAATTTGCAAATTGGTTGAACTAAAAAAGAAATAATGTGGACAAACCCAAACCCCTAAGGCAACTAACCTGAGACCAAATACTATAATCGCTGTCTTGGAGTAATCCTTGACTCCTCCCTCTCCTTCAAACCACACATTCAGCACCTCTCACAAACCTGCCGTTTTCATCTAAAAAATATTTCCAGGATCAGACCCTTTCTGACCCAGGATGCTACTAAGACTCTTATCCACTCACTGGTCATCTCCAGACTGGATTACTTTAATCTCCTCCTGACTGGCATTCCTGACAAACACCTCTCTCCACTCCAATCTATCCTCAATGCTGCTGCCTGGCTCATTTTCCTCACCAAACGCACTACGTCTACCCAGGGGCGGATCCAGAAGAAAATGATAGGGGGGGCACGATGGAAGGGGCAAGTACATTTGCGTGCGGCTTCGGTGCATGTGAGGTGGCGCTTCTTATACAATGCCCACAGTTGTAGCGCTCATTATGCAATGTCCACTGTACTGGTAGTGCCCCTTATATAGACCCCATAGTAGTGGTGCTCCTTATGCAATGCCCGTATTGCCCCCAGTAGTAATGTTGCCTGTAGTAATGCCCCCAGTCATTATGCCCCCAGTGGTAATGCCCCTGCAGTTATGACCCCAGTAGTTTACCCCCCCTTTAGTTTAGCCTCCCAGTGGTAATGCCCCCACTAGTTTAGCCACCAGTAGTAATGCCCCCCTGTAGTTTGCCCCATTGTAGTTTAGCCCCTGTAGTTATGCCCCCCTTATAGTTTAGCCTCCAGTAGTAATGCCCCCAGTAGTTTGGCCCCTGTAGTTATCCCCCAGTAGTTTGGCCCCTGTAGTTATGCCCCCAGTAGTTTGGCCCCCAAGTAGTAATGCCCCTGTAGTTAAGCCGCCAGTAGTAATGCCCTCCTGTAGTATGCCCCCAGTAGTTAGCACCTTTGTAGTTGGCCCCCAGTAATAATGTCCCCCAGTAGTTTGCCCCCAGTAGATGCCCCCCCAGTAATGATGTCCTCCAGTAGTAATGCCCCCTAGGACTTTGCCCCAATAGATGACCCCCCAGTAGTAATGCCCCCAGTAGCTGCCCCCCAGTAATAATGCCCCCAGTAGCTGCCCCCAATAGATGATCCCCCAGTAGTAATGCCCCCAGTAGATGCCCCCCAGTAATAATGCCCCCAGTAGATAGCGCCCAGTAAAAATGTCCCCCAGTAGCTGCCCCCAATAGATGACCCCCCAGTAGTAATGCCCCCAGTAGATGCCCCCAGTAATAATGCCCACAGTAGATAGCCCCCAGTAAAAATGTCCCTCATTAGGTGCCCCCAATAATAATCCCCCAGTAGGTGCCTCCCAGTAATAATGCCCCCAGTAGATGGCCCCCAGTGAAAATGTCCCCCAGTAGCTGCCCCCAATAGATGACCCCCCCAGTACTGATGCCCCCAGATATAATGCCCCCAGTAGTAATGCCCCCCCCCCAGTAGTAATGCCCCTTGTTGATGCCACCCCAGTAGTAATGCCCCCGCTGCATTAAGAAAAAAAACATACTTACCGAGCCCCGTTCCCGCGCCGCTGCAGTCCTCCTCCTCCCTGGGCGTCCGCTCCTCAGTAAGCACTATGAGAGAGACGATAATAGCAACTTGCGCCCCCAAAACAGCAGCTCGGGTTCCAACCCTAAGAGCACCACTTCTTATCACAAACACCAAAATAGAAAGATGGGATGATTCCCAAGCGCTGTTCTACATATAGGAATATCCTTCCATTCGATTTCCAAAAGACAGGTATCCTTAAGAGAAAACAAAAAGGACAAACACGTCCTATGTGTATGAATATTCTCAAATCTTCACAATCAACAGAAGGAGTCCACCACTGACCTTAAATCAAGGCCCTATGTTCACATAAAGGTATCTTTCTGGGACTCCACTTCTAAGTATATCCAAGTTAATTCCTATTCATTTTCGCTTGACTTATTGGTATATAGCTCACCTTCAATAAGTGCCCTATGTTCACCAAAAGGTATCTTTTACTCCATGGGTCCTCCGTTATATAAGGTCCTGCTTGTAGTTTTTATAGTCACCGGCAAAGAAAAAGGGTTCGTATACCTCGTGTATTATCCAAGTAATTTATTAAAAAGAATAAAATTCATAAATACATAACCCACTGATATCGACTGGACCATATACCACTTCACAGCCCTCAGATGGAAAAAAATAGAGGGGGAAAAAAGGTTTCAAAGTGAAAAAATAAATTAAACCGCAATTAAGCGGTATAAAAGATAATCCACCAAAAACCTCTCTCAGTGGGTGGTATAGTTAAGTCTAGGGTTAGTGACTGTGATCTCACCTACGCGTTTCGGAACTGACGTTCCTTCCTCAGGATGTGATAATGCCCCCAGTAGATGGGAAGGAACGTTTTTGGTGGATTATCTTTTATACCGCTTAATTGCGGTTTAATTTATTTTTTCACTTTGAAACCTTTTTTCCCCCTCTATTTTTTTCCATCTGAGGGCTGTGAAGTGGTATATGGTCCAGTCGATATCAGTGGGTTATGTATTTATGAATTTTATTCTTTTTAATAAATTACTTGGATAATACACGAGGTATACGAACCCTTTTTCTTTGCCGGTGACTATAAAAACTACAAGCAGGACCTTATATAACGGAGGACCCATGGAGTAAAAGATACCTTTTGGTGAACATAGGGCACTTATTGAAGGTGAGCTATATACCAATAAGTCAAGCGAAAATGAATAGGAATTAACTTGGATATACTTAGAAGTGGAGTCCCAGAAAGATACCTTTATGTGAACATAGGGCCTTGATTTAAGGTCAGTGGTGGACTCCTTCTGTTGATTGTGAAGATTTGAGAATATTCATACACATAGGACGTGTTTGTCCTTTTTGTTTTCTCTTAAGGATACCTGTCTTTTGGAAATCGAATGGAAGGATATTCCTATATGTAGAACAGCGCTTGGGAATCATCCCATCTTTCTATTTTGGACTATGAGAGAGACGTCATGACTGACGTCTCTCCCATAGCGCACGCTGCACAGTGACAGCGCCGGAAGCCGGAGCTCAGTACTGAGCTCCTGCCACCGGCTGCCGCTGTGCAGGGAGACGGGCGCCCGCTGGTAACACAATCTCAGCGGGCGCCCGTCATCTTCCAGCGCGGGGGGGGATGGGACACACGGAGGCCACAAATGACAGGGGGGGCACGGGCCCAAGTGCCCCCCCCCCTGGATCCGCCACTGCGTCTACCTCTCCTCTCTTACTAGACCTTCACTGGCTCCCCTTCCCTTTCAGAATCCATTTCAAGCTTCTCACACTCGCTTACAAAGCCCTCACCAACTCCTCTCCCATCTACATCTCTGATATTATCTCCCTTTACATTCCCACACGTCCTCTTCGCTCTGCTAATGCACGACGACTTTCCTGCCTACGGATCACCTCCTCCCACTCCTACCTCCAAGATTTTTAACATGCTGCACCACTTCTCTGGAATTCCCTGCCTCTCCCCCTCAGACTCTCCACCTCTCTACAAAACTTCAAACGGGCTCTCAAGACCCACTTCTTCACCAAACCCAGCCAAATCTCATCCTAACCCTCTGTTCTACACTCTCCATGTACCCCATCTGTGTCACCCCTGTCTGTCTACCCCTCCCCTTTAGAATGTAAGCTCTCACGAGCAGGGCCCTCTTCCCTCATGTGCTTATCCTTTCTTACTTTAATAATCTTCAACTGCATCAACTCCAGCAGTCTTCTGACACCTGATACTTATTCCAGTGTCATCTGCTGATGTAACTATATTTATTTACCCTGTACTTGTCCTATACTGTCATCAACTGTAAGTTGCTGTTTTCCTGTTTGATTATTCATGTACTCTGTAATTGGGCGCTGCGGAACCCTTGTGGCGCCATATAAATAAAGGATAATAATAATAATAATAATCAGAAAATAGCCAAACAAATCAGTTAGATATAGTCCTGCCCTTGATCTTAGAAAAGAGCAATACACAGAACAATTCTTGTAAACATAATCTGACTTTGGGGACTGGCTGTATAGGAAATAGAAGTTAAGCAATGAACTACTCTGGATTGGGTATAGCCCACTCTAGCAATCCATTATTAGAGGTAGTTGTCGGTAGGGGAATGCTAAGTGTTGCCAGCATGGCCACACCTTGATCTGGAAATTTCCCCATATGGTGACAATAATCAAGTACTTTTGTTTTCTCAAAGTAGATGGGGTGAGTTAGGATCCTACTGTACATATTGTATAGTAGTGATGGAACTGCACCATGACATTCTAGGTGAATTGACGAGTGAGGCAGCCCCTATTTCTCCTCAAAACTGCTAAAAATTAGATATGAGCAGGTTCGATTTTACTCAGTTTTACTCGGATTTACCCGGATCTCCTTATTGGCTCTCGGACATCATGTGTTTTGGTTAGCCAATAAGAAAAATTCATAAAATCTGATTTTGCATTAATTCTGGCGTTAAGAACTGAGTAACTCCAAACCTGCTCATCTCTACTAAAAATCTTGACAATCCATGGTTTTGCAATGTGAACAAACAAAAAACTCCAAAAGAACATTACATGGGGATCATAAACATAGGGATCCATCTCAATTAATAACCAGCTCCATGCATTTAAGAATTGGTTGTTAGTGAAAAAATTGAGGTCAAAATGGCATGGGGTCTCCAGGATTGTTTAATAGCCAGCACTTGACTGAACCAACCAGGGCTGGTAGCACTAAAGCAGGGAGACAACTGGCATGGGGTACCTCTGCCAAAATGCAAGCCAGCCCTGGACTGGTCAGCCTAGGGCTGGAATATCTAGGTAAGTGGGGTCACCACAAAATATAATGGCAATCCCCCTTAAGACAATTAACCTTGGGCTTCTCTGATTAGTCAGAGAAAGAGGAGTGACCGAAATCTGACAATCAGAGCACTTTCTATTCATATCTATAAGAGTGCCCACAAGTGACCAATTGGTTGCATCAGACTCCTTCTTGAAGTTGCTTAATATTTTTTGGTTTTGCCAAGTCTATGGATGCTTCATGGCCAAAAAGGACCTGGCCCATGGATCTGTAAGTTATAAATGACTAAATGAGCAGTGTCTGGGTGAGATATTTCAAATACTTTCAAATTCCATGTGAATGTGTACTTTTTGTTTCCTTTTTTACCAATGGTACACTACAGGTGCCAGCAGGTGGTTTTTAAAATGTTTATATGCAATAGCATGCACATATCCTATGGAACTGGGATGTGGTTTCTGCAAACATGCCTGCCTAATGCTGTCATCTACTGGATTTGGGCGGTTTTGGGGACATTTACTAAAACCACTGCTTTGCAAATCTGGGGTTTCTATACTCCAGGTGATTTCCGGGTGGTTTCTGTTGTATTAAATTCAGGGGTGGCAAAACCTCTGGAAAACTTCCCCAAAAAATGGTAAAAAGCTAAAATTGCTGCTTGGTAAATATACCCCTAGGTTTCTTGAAAAGCATTTTTAAAGGACATATGTTCTGAATCTTCAACATTTTCTCTACATGATCTTCGCAAATGGTTTATTCTGCCTGCAGAACATTTCACCCATTTTAGTTATAACTATAAAAAGTTTATTTCTGAAAATAATGATCTATTCCTTTTTTAGGAAAACCCTTTGATCATTTAAATATCATCAATGCAGCTGTAGCCAATATAATTGTGTCCATACTACTCGGTCATAGATTTGAATATGATGACCCAATCATAGTGCAGCTCATGAACATAATTAATGAAAATATAAGACTATTGGGAAGCCCCTTGGTCAAGGTAAGTTACACTTGTACAATATATTTAAAGGGATTTTGCTGTTTCAGCACTGCATGGTTCTACTTTACTGTGACAAATAGTTCATGCATTCAATGCTTGATAAAAAAACAATTACCATGTGGTTAGAGTGTTATTCTGAAAGGTTTGGAATTACTTTTGTGGGCACCTTCATGGGCTCCAGGTTTGCACCCAAGTATACAAATTTAAATATGACGAAGTAAAAGGGACTACTAATATGTTCTGACATTTTGTGATGACTTTGTGATCAGGCAGCATTATGTATTTCATATTTTTTATTTAGTTGATTAAGGAGTCTACATAATTATTTTCTGATACATTACTTGGATCCAATGCCAAATATATTTCAGTATGTGGCCATTTATCATTCACCACCTCATATTGCATAATCAACTAAATTACTTAATGTAATTACTAGTGATGAGCGGGTTCGGTTTCTCGGAAACCGAACCCCCCCGAACTTCACCCTTTTTACACGGGTCCGAGGCATACTCGGATTCTCCCGTATGGCTCGGGTAACCCGAGCGCGCCCGAACGTCATCATCCCGCTGTCGGATTCTCGCGATATTCGGATTCTATATAAGCAGCCGCGCGCCGCCGCCATTTTCACTCGTGCATTGGAAATGTTAGGGAGAGGACGTGGCTGGCGTCCTCTCCGTTATTGTTGAACTTGATTGTGCTGTGCACTATTGCTTAATTGTGGGGAGGGCTGGGGAGCAGCTGTATATAGGAGGAGTACAGTGCAGAGTTTTGCTGATCAGTGACCACCAGTTATCCGTTCTCTGCCTGAAAAAAACGCTCCATATCTGTGCTCACAGTGTGCTGCATATATCTGTGCTCACACTGCTTAATTGTGGGGACTGGGGAGCAGCTGTATTATATAGCAGGAGTACAGTGCAGAGTTTTGCTGACAGTGACCACCAATATACGTTGTCTGCCTGAAAAACACTCCATATCTGTGCTCAGTGTGCTGCTTTATTGTGGGGACTGGGGACCACCAGTATAATATTATATAGGAGGAGTACAGTGCAGAGTTTTGCTGACCAGTGACCACCAGTATATAATATATAGCATTACGGTACAGTAGGCCACTGCTGTACCTACCTCTGTGTCGTCATTAAGTATACTATCCATCTACATTCTATACCTGTGGTGCATTTTAGTTTTGCAGTTTGCTGACACAGTGACCACCAGTATACTATATATAGCAGTACGGAAGGCCACTGCTGTACCTACCTCTGTGTCGTCATTCATTAAGTATACTATCCATCTACATTCTATACCTGTGGTGCATTTTAGTTTTGCAGTTTGCTGACACAGTGACCACCAGTATACTATATATAGCAGTACGGAAGGCCACTGCTGTACCTACCTCTGTGTCGTCATTCATTAAGTATACTATCCATCTACATTCTATACCTGTGGTGCATTTTAGTTTTGCAGTTTGCTGACACAGTGACCACCAGTATACTATATATAGCAGTACGGTAGGCCACTGCTGTACCTACCTCTGTGTCGTCATTCATTAAGTATACTATCCATCTACATTCTATACCTGTGGTGCATTTTAGTTTTGCAGTTTGCTGACACAGTGACCACCAGTATACTATATATAGCAGTACGGAAGGCCACTGCTGTAGCTACCTCTGTGTCATCATTCATTAAGTATACTATCCATCTACATTCTCTACCTGTGGTGCATTTTAGTTTTGCAGTTTGCTGACACAGTGACCACCAGTATACTATATATAGCAGTACGGTACGGAAGGCCACCTCTGTACCTACCTCTGTGTCATCATTCATTAAGTATACTATCCATCTACATTCTATACCTGTGGTGCATTTTAGTTTTGCAGTTTGCTGACACAGTGACCACCAGTATACTATATATAGCAGTACGGAAGGCCACTGCTGTACCTACCTCTGTGTCGTCATTCATTAAGTATACTATACATCTACATTCTATACCTGTGGTGCATTTTAGTTTTGCAGTTTGCTGACACAGTGACCACCAGTATACTATATATAGCAGTACGGAAGGCCACTGCTGTAGCTACCTCTGTGTCATCATTCATTAAGTATACTATCCATCTACATTCTCTACCTGTGGTGCATTTTAGTTTTGCAGTTTGCTGACACAGTGACCACCAGTATACTATATATAGCAGTACGGTACGGAAGGCCACCTCTGTACCTACCTCTGTGTCATCATTCATTAAGTATACTATCCATCTACATTCTATACCTGTGGTGCATTTTAGTTTTGCAGTTTGCTGACACAGTGACCACCAGTATACTATATATAGCAGTACGGTACGGAAGGCCACCTCTGTACCTACCTCTGTGTCATCATTCATTAAGTATACTATCCATCTACATTCTATACCTGTGGTGCATTTTAGTTTTGCAGTTTGCTGACACAGTGACCACCAGTATACTATATATAGCAGTACGGAAGGCCACTGCTGTACCTACCTCTGTGTCGTCATTCATTAAGTATACTATCTATCTACATTCTATACCTGTGGTGCATTTTAGTTTTGCAGTTTGCTGACACAGTGACCACCAGTATACTATAGCAGTACGGAAGGCCACTGCTGTACCTACCTCTGTGTCGTCATTCATTAAGTATACTATCCATCTACATTCTATACCTGTGGTGCATTTTAGTTTTGCAGTTTGCTGACACAGTGACCACCAGTATACTATATATAGCAGTACGGAAGGCCACTGCTGTACCTACCTCTGTGTCGTCATTCATTAAGTATACTATCCATCTCTTTTATCCACCTCTTTTTTTCTTTGCATCATGTGCTGTTTGGGGACAATTTTTTTGAAGTGCCATCCTGCCTGACACTGCAGTGCCACTCCTAGATGGGCCAGGTGTTTGTGTCGGCCGCTTGTGTCACTTAGCTTAGTCTCACAGCGACCTTGGTGCGCCTCTTTTTTTCTTTGCATCATGTGCTGTTTGGGGACTATTTTTTTGAAGTGCCATCCTGCCTGACACTGCAGTGCCACTCCTAGATGGGCCAGGTGTTTGTGTCGGCCACTTGTGTCGCTTAGCTTAGTCTCACAGCGACCTTGGTGCGCCTCTTTTTTTCTTTGCATCATGTGCTGTTTGGGGACTATTTTTTTGAAGTGCCATCCTGTCTGACACTGCAGTGCCACTCCTAGATGGGCCAGGTGTTTGTGTCGACCACTTGGGTCGCTTAAGCTTAGCCATCCAGCGACCTTGGTGCACCTCTTTTTTTCTTTGCATCATGTGCTGTTTGGGGACTATTTTTTTGAAGTGCCATCCTGTCTGACACTGCAGTGCCACTCCTAGATGGGCCAGGTGTTTGTGTCGGCCACTTGGGTCGCTTAGCTTAGCCATCCAGCGACCTTGGTGCACCTCTTTTTTTCTTTGCATCATGTGCTGTTTGGGGACTATTTTTTTGAAGTGCCATCCTGTCTGATACTGCAGTGCCACTCCTAGATGGGCCAGGTGTTTGTGTCGGCCACTTGTGTCGCTTAGCTTAGCCATCCAGCGACCTCGGTGCAAATTTTAGTACTAAAAATAATATTGTGAGGTATGAGGTGTTCAGAATAGACTGGAAATTAGTGGAAATTATGGTTATTGAGGTTAATAAACTATGGGATCAAAATGACCCCCAAATTCTATGATTTAAGCTGTTTTTTTAGGGTTTTTTGTATAAAACACCCGAATCCAAAACACACCCGAATCTGACAAAAAAATTTCGGTGAGGTTTTGCCAAAACGCGTCTGAATCCAAAACACGGCCGCGGAACTGAATCCAAAACCAAAACACAAAACCCGAAAAATGTCCGGTCCACATCACTAGTAATTACTAGAGATGTGCACCGTAAATTTTTAGGGTTTTGTGTTTTGGTTTTGGATTCGGTTCTGCGGCCGTGTTTTGGATTCGGACGCGTTTTGGCAAAACCTCCCTGAATTTTTTTTGTCAGATTCTGGTGTGTTTTGGATTCGGGTGTTTTTTTTTTTAAAACCGTCAAAAACAGCTTAAATCATAGAATTTGGGGGTAATATTGATCTTATAGTATTATTAACCTCAATAACCATAATTTCCATTCATTTCCAGTCTATTCTGAACACCTCACAATATTATCTTTATTCCTAAAATTTGCACCGAGGTTTCTGGATGACTAAGCTAAGCGAGCGACCCAAGTGGCTGACACAAACACCTGGCCCATCTAGGAGTGGCACTGCAGTGTCAGACAGGATGGCACTTAAAAAAATTAGCCCCAAACATTACATGATGCAGAGATAAAAAAAAAGAGGTGCAAGATGGAATTGTCCTTCGGCCCTCCCACCCACCCTTATGTTGTATAAACAGGACATGCACACCTTTAACAAACCCATCATTTCAGCGACAGGGTCTGCCACACGACTGTGGCTGAAATGACTGGTTGGTTTGGGCCCCCACCAAAAAAGAAGCAATCAGTCTCTCCTTGCACAAACTGGCTCTACAGAGGCAAGATGTCCACCTCCTCCTCATCGTCCGATTCATCACCCCTTTCACTGTGTACATCCCCCTCCTCACAGAGTATTAATTCGTCCCCACTGGAATCCACTATATCAGGCCCATGTGTACTTTCTGGAGGCAATTGCTGGTGAATGTCTCCACAGAGGAATTGATTATAATTCATTTTGATGAACATCATCTTCTCCACATTTTGTGGAAGTAACTTCGTACGCCGATCGCTGACAAGGTGAGCGGCTGCACTAAACACTCTTTCGGAGTACACACTGGAGGGGGGGGGGGGGGCAACTTAGGTAAAATAAAGCCAGTTTGCGCAAGGGCCTCCAAATTGCCTCTTTTTCCTGCCAGTATACATACGGACTGTCTAACGTGCCTACTTGGATGCTGTCACTCATATCATCCTCCACCATTCTTTCAATGGTGACAGAATCATATGCAGTGATAGTAGATGACATGTCAGTAATCGTTGGCAGGTCCTTCAGTCCGGACCAGATGTCAGCACTCGCTCCAGACTGCCCTGCATCACTGCCAGTGGGTGGGCTCGGAATTCTTAGCCTTTTCCTCGCAGCCCCAGTTGCGGGAGAATGTGAAGGAGGAGCTGTCGACTGGTCAAGTTCCGCTTGACTTGACAATTTTCTCACCAGCAGGTCTTTGAACCTCTGCAGACTTGTGTCTGCCGGAAAGAGAGTTACAACGTAGGCTTTAAACCTAGGATCGAGCACGGTGGCCAAAATGTAGTGCTCTGATTTCAACAGATTGACCACCCGTGAATCCTGGTTAAGCAAATTAAGGGCTCCATCCACAAGTCCCACATGCCTAGCGGAATCGCTCCGTATTAGCTCCTCCTTCAATCTCTCCAGCTTTTTCTGCAAAAGCCTGATGAGGGGAATGACCTGACTCAGGCTGGCAGTGTCTGAACTGACTTCACGTGTGGCAAGTTCAAAGGGTTGCAGAACCTTGCACAACGTTGAAATCATTCTCCACTGCGCTTGAGTCAGGTGCATTCCCCCTCCTTTGCCTATATCGTAGGCAGATGTATAGGCTTGAATGACCTTTTGCTGCTCCTCCATCCTCTGAAGCATATAGAAGGTTGAATTCCACCTCGTTACCACTTCTTGCTTCAGATGATGGCGGGGCAGGTTCAGGAGTGTTTTCTGGTGCTCCAGTCTACGGCACGCAGTGGCTGAATGCCAAAAGTGGCCCGCAATTCTTCGGGCCACCGACAGCATCTCTTGCACACCCCTGTCATTTTTTAAATAATTCTGCAAGCACCAAATTCAACGTATGTGCAAAACATGGGACGTGCTGGAATTTGCCCAGATGTAATGCACGCACAATATTGGTGGCGTTGTTTGATGTCACAAATCCACAGGAGAGTCCAATTGGGTAAGCCATTCTGCAATGATGTTCCTCAGTTTCCATAAGACGTTGTCGGCTGTGTGCCTCTTATGGAAAGTGGTGATACAAAGTGTAGCCTGCCTAGGAACGAGTTGGCGTTTGCGAGATGCTGCTACTGGTGCCGCCGCTGCTGTTCTTGCTGCGGAAGGCAATACATCTACCCAGTGGGCTGTCACAGTCATATAGTCCTGAGTCTGCCCTGCTCCACTTGTCCACATGTCCGTGGTTAAGTGGACATTGTGTACAACTGCATTTTTTAGGACACTGGTGAGTCTTTTTCTAACGTCTGTGTACATTCTAGGTATCGCCTGCCTAGAGAAGTGGAACCTAGATGGTATTCGGTACCGGGGCCACAGTACCTCAATAAATTCTCTAATTGCCTGTGAACTATCGGCGGATACCAGACACACGTCTAACACCAACACAGCTGCGAAGGCCTGAGTTATCCGCTTTGCAACAGGATGACTGCTGTGATATTTCATCTTCCTCGCAAAGGAATGTTGGACAGTCAATTGCTTACTGGAAGTAGTACAAGTAGTCTTCCGACTTCCCCTCTGGGATGATGATCGACTCCCAGCAGCAACAACAGCAGAGCCAGGAGCATTAGGCGTTACACTCAAGGATCCATCGGAGGAATCCCAGGCAGTAGAGGACTCGTCAGACTTGCCAGTGACGTGGCCTGCAGGACTATTGGCTTTCCTGTCTAAGGAGGAAATTGACACTTAGGGAGTTGGCGGTGTGGTTTGCAGGAGCTTGGGTACAAGAGGAAGGGATGTAGTGGTCAGTGGACTGCTTCCGCTGTCATCCAAAGTTTTTGAACTTGTCACTGACTTATGATGAATGCGCTGCAGGTGACGTATAAGGGAGGATGTTCCGAGGTGGTTAACATCCTTACCCCTACTTATTACAGCTTAACAAAGGCAACACACGGCTTGACACCTGTTGTCTGCATTTCTGTTAAAATAATTCCACACCGAAGAGGTGATTTTTTTTGTCATTTGACCAGGCATGTCAATGGCCTTATTCATCCCACGGACAACAGGTGTCTCCCCGGCTGCCTGACTTAAACAAACCATCTCACCATCAGAATCCTCCTTGTCAATTTCCTCCTCAGCGCCAGCAACACCCATATCCTCATCCTGGTGTACTTCAACAGTAACATCTTCAATTTGACTATCAGGAACCGGACTGTGGGTGCTCCTTCCAGCACTTGCAGGGGGCGTGCAAATGGTGGAAGGCACCACCTCTTCCCGTCCAGTGTTGGGAAGGTCAGGCATCGCAACCGACACAATTGGACTCTTCTTGGGGATTTGTGATTTAGAAGAACGCACAGTTCTTTGCTGTGCTTTTGCCAGCTTAAGTCTTTTCAGTTTTCTAGCAGGAGGATGAGTGCTTCCATCCTCATGTGAAGCTGAACCACTAGCCATGAACATAGGCCAGGGCCTCAGCCGTTCCTTGACACTCCGTGTCGTAAATGGCATATTGGCAAGTTTACGCTTCTCATCAGACGCTTTTAATTTAGATTTTTGGGTCATTTTCCTGAACTTTTGTTTTTTGGATTTTACATGCTCTCTACTATGACATTGGGCATCGGCCTTGGCAGACAATGTTGAAGGCATTTCATTGTCTCGCCCATGACTAGTGGCAGCAGCTTCAGCATGAGGTGGAAGTGGATCTTGATCTTTCCCTATTTTACCCTCCACATTTTTGTTCTCCATATTTTAATGTGTGGAATTATATGCCAGTGATATATCAATAGCAATGGCCTACTGTACTGTACTATATCTATACTGCTGGTCACCAAAATGCTGCACTGTCCTACTATATACTGCTCACAATAATGCAGCACAGATATGGATACTTGAAGTGATACAGAGCTGCAAGATACAGCAATGGCCTACTGTACTGTCAACAAAATTCTGCACTGTCTTACTATAAACTACTCACAATAATGCAGCACAGATATGGATAGTATACTTGACACAGAGCTGCAAGATACAGCAATGGCCTACTGTACTGTACTATATGTATAATGCTGGTCAACAAAATGCTGCACTGTCCTACTATATACTGCTCACAATAATGCAGCACAGATATGGATACTTGAAGTGATACGGAGCTGCAAGATACAGCAATGGCCTACTGTATTGTACTATATGTATACTGCTGGTCACCAAAATGCTGCACTGTCCTACTATATACTGCTCACAATAATACAGCACAGATATGGATACTTGAAGTGATACGGAGCTGCAAGATACAGCAATGGCCTACTGTACTGTACTATATGTATACTGCTGGTCACCAAAATGCTGCACTGTCCTACTATATACTGCTCACAATAATGCAGCACAGATATGGATAGTATACTTGACACAGAGCTGCAAGATACAGCAATGGCCTACTGTACTATATGTATACTGCTGGTCACCAAAATGCTGCACTGTCCTACTATATACTGCTCACAATAATGCAGCACAGATATGGATAGTATACTTGACACAGAGCTGCAAGATACAGCAATGGCCTACTGTACTATATGTATACTGCTGGTCACCAAAATGCTGCACTGTCCTACTATATACTGCTCACAATAATGCAGCACAGATATGGATAGTATACTTGACACAGAGCTGCAAGATACAGCAATGGCCTACTGTACTGTACTATAATACTGGTGGTCCCCACAATGCAGCACACTGATCAGATATTTGCAGCACACTGAGCACAGATATGGAGCGTTTTTCAGGCAGAGAACGTAGATATTTGCAGCACACTGAGCACAGATATTTGCAGCACACTGAGCACAGATATTTGCAGCACACTGAGAACAGATACAGAGCTTTTCAGGGAGAGAACGCAGCCACGTCCTCTCCGTTAAATCTCCAATGCACGAGTGAAAATGGCGGTGATGCGCGGCTCTTTATATAGAATACGAATCTCGCGAGAATCCGACAGCGGGATGGTGACGTTCGGGCGCGTTTGGGTTAACCGAGCAAGGTGGGAAGATCCGAGGCTGCCTCGGACCCGTGTAAAATGGGTGAAGTTCGGGGGGGTTCGGATCTCGACGAACCGAACCCGCTCATCACTAGTAATTACTTCACTCAAATAGGTGACAGGTAAAGGTGGTTTAACAATATTCCATGTGCTACAGGAGGATATGCGGGAAAGCCACACATCATGATTCATTCCTCATGAAGAAGAAATACTTGCTTTCAAAGCATCAAAAACCTTATAAGAAGCAGACTAATGTAACAGCCATTTCCATAAATTCATTTGCAATAATTAGGCCATAATCTAAAATTCTTCTTGATTAAAAATTTTCATATTGCCCATTATTCAACACCCATTGCTCCCCAATACATGTAATTTGCCATGGTGAAAGTTCACACAGCATATAAACTTTAAAAGTAAAGTAAACAAATAATAAATAATTTAAATAGTAAATAATTTTGAACTTAGATTAATGGTTAACTTTCATCAAGTTATATTGTTTAATTACTGTGCAATCATTATCCTGGGTACTACAACCTACTAGAATCATTTCTGTCTGCTTTTGCATATAGTTCACATATACTGGACAGCTTTATTTTTGCACTGCATTTTTTTGCAGCCGACCCCTAACCTCGCCTTAGTGCCTAACCTTAACCTCCCCCTGGTGGTGCCTAAGCCTACTTCCCCCCCCCCCCCCCCCTGTCTGCAGCCTAACCCTAACCCCCCACCCCTTGCAACCTATTCGTAACCATCCCGGGAGGTACCTGAACCTAACCCCCCCTCCCCCCGCCCTTATCCGCCCACTATACTTGCTGGCAGCCGGCATCTTAACCACATCCCAGTATTTCATTTCCAACATGTGTTTCTGGCCTATAGTCACCAATTATACATACATGCAAACATTGTTGCCAGTATGAATTATAAACATTGTTTCTCAGAAATATTTACTTTTCTATATTGTTATATAAGACATTACAGAAAGCATTTCAAAAGGATTTTACATCTGTTGATTTCTTTCATGGTCCTGAACAATAACTCCTAATCTTATGACTCTGCTTCCTATGGGGCCAACATATAAAGTAGTTATTGTTTTTTTTTCTATAAAACATGCTGATACAGCACTTTCATGTCATTTATATTTCAGCCACATGTATGAAAAGGGTTTACGTAGGAGATATTAGTAATATCAAGACAGCATTGCATAATGTAATTACTCCCATAGAACATGATGGGACGGTCAATGTTTTCAAATGTATCAAGATGCTAATGACATGTTCAGAGGTACTTTTGATGAAAATGTGCAAGGAACAGAAGGATCGTTCCCGATCTCACTCCCGTCTCTGTGCAGTTATGTCTCATAGCAACAGCATCGCCATGTAAACAGATAATCACAAAACATATCAATACATTTTTACAAAATGGCAACCAAATTGGTTATTAAAGTTAGCCATTATAAAAAATATATATATATTTGTTTATAATTGTATCTTTCTTTTAAAGCTGTACAGTAGTTTTCCGACTGTGATGGACTGGCTGCCGGGAATTCACAAACGAATTTTAGAAAACCTTAAGCATATGCAGAGTTTTATAAGAGCCACATTTACAGAACACAAGAAAGAATTGGATGTGAATGACCAGAGGAATCTGATTGATGTGTTCCTGGCTAAGCAGCTGGAGGTATGTTCCATCTTATTATTTAGCATTAATTACTCATACGTATAAATGTATGTAAAAATTAGTGCCACTTGTATACCTGAAATATAATTTTAATGTGTATTTACTAAAAGATTTGTTGGGCCCTGAAAATAATGTATCCACCTCGCTGCGAGTTTGTAGGGGTGGAGTTAAAGCAGGCGCACAGAGAGAGCCGCTGGAGGTGAAGGGAGCAAACTGGATGCCTTCTAAGGAGGACATTTACCACAAGCAAAAACTTTGGTTTTTGGAGTTTGCTGAATATGGGGGGTAATTCCAAGTTGATCGCAGCAGGAAATTTTTTAGTAGTTGGGCAAAACCATGTGCACTGCAGGGGAGGCAGATATAACATGTGCAGAGAGAGTTAGATCTGGGTGTGGCGTGTTCAATCTGCAATCTAATTTGCAGTGTAAAAATAAAGCAGACAGTATTTACCCTGCACAGAAACAAAATAACCCACCCAAATCTAACTCTCTCTGCACATGTTATATCTGCCTCCCCTGCAGTGCACATGGTTTTGCCCAATTGCTAAAAAAAAATCCTGCTGCGATCAACTTGGAATTACCCCCATGGTTACATCAGGCCCCTAATAATGAATGGTCCTATTATTTAAAACACATGTGGTAACTAGTTTTTCTGCATGTGTAATAGGCCTATTGAGCTTAATGAATAGGCCCTTTAGAATCTTATTGATGTCCTTTAAATTTGTATTGCATAAGATTTTTTTCACTGGTTTTGACATGCCTAACAGACAAGAACTCAATTTCCATCTCTGGTACAATATTTTTATGATTACTATTGTTTCATATAAAAACTGACAATGACAGCACTCAGGTGTCCATGTACAGTACTAAGGCTCAGATTTATCAAGCCTTGGAGAGTGATAAATGGCACAGTGATAAAGTACCAACCAATCAGCTCCTAACTGTCATTTTCAAACACAGCCTGTAACATGGCAGTTAGGAAGTGATTGGTTGGTACTAGGAATGAGCGGGTTTGGATCTCTGAGAACCAAACCACCCGAACTCTGTGATGTGCGTCTGGATCCGAGTCCGGCTCGGGACTTCCCACCAGACTCGGATCCCAGTACGAGGCAAAACGTCATCATCCCACTGTTGGATTCTCGCAGGTTTTGGATTATATATTAGGAGCCACGTGTTGCCGCCATTTTCATTGGTGTACTGTGCTGTAAGGGGTACTGCTGTCCTGAGCCGTTCTGGGCTGGTGTACTGTGCTGGTGTCCTGTGCTGTTAGATGTGCTGCTGTCCTGTGCTGGTGAACAGTACTGTTAGGGGTGCTGCACAGGGTTGCTGTTCTGGAGTGTTCTGTGCTGTCTGGGGTGCAATAGAGGGGTGCTGCAGTCCTGTGCTGTACAGGGGCACTGTTCTGCATGCTGTAAAAATATAGGGGTGCTGTAAAAATACAGTGGTTCTGTGACACTGTCCTGTGTGCTGTAAAAATACAGAGGTGTTGTAAAAATACAAGGGTGCTGCGGTCCTGTCCTGTATGTTGTAAAAATACAGGTGTGTTGTAAAAATACAGGGGTGCTGTGGCCCTGTCCTGTATGCTATAAAATATAGGGGTGCTGTGGACCTGTCCTGTATGCTGTAAAAATACAGGGGTGCTGTAAAAATACAGGGATGCTGTGGCCCTGTCCTGTAAGCTGTAAAAATACAGGAGTGCTGTGAAAACACAGGGGTGCTGTTACCCTGTCCTGTATGCTGTAAATATAAAGGGGTGCGGTAAAAATACAGGGGTATTGTAAAAATACACGGGTGCTGTAAAAATACAGAGGTGCTGTGGCCCTATCCTGTATGCTGTAAAAATACAGGTGTGTTGTAAAAATACAGGGGTGCTGTAAAAATAAAGAAGCACTGTGGCTCTGTCCTGTATGCTGTAAAAATGCAGGGGTTTTGTAAAAATAAAGTAACACTTTGGCCCTGTCCTGTATGCTGTAAAAATACAGGGGTGCTGTGGATCTGTCCTGTATCCTGTAAAAATACAGGGGTGTTGTAAAAATACAGGGGTGCTGTTGCCCTGTCCTGTATGCTGTAAAAATACAGGGGTGCTGTAAAAATACAGTTGTGCTGTGGCCCTGTCCTGTATGCTGTAAAAATACAGTGGTGATGTAAAAATAAAGGAATACTAGCCCTGTCCTGCATGCTGTAAAAAAAAAAGGGTGCTGTATAAATACAGTGGTGCTGTAAAAATAAAAGAACACTGTGGCCCTGTCCTGTATGCTGTAAAAATACAGGGGTGCTGTGAAAACACAGGGGTACTGTGGACCTGTCCTGTTTGCTGTAAAAATACAGGGGTTTTGTAAAAATAAAGGAACACTGTGGCCCTGTCAGGCGCTGTATAAATAAAGGTGCACTGTGGTACTGTCCTGTATGCTGTAAAAATACAGGGGTGCTGTAAATATAAGGGGGTACTGTTCTGTTTGCTGTAATAATAAAGGGGCACTGTCATGTGAAATGGAGAACAAAAATTATGAGGAAAAAATAGTGAAAGATTAGGAACCACTTCCAGTTCCTAGTACTAGTTCTGAAGCTGCTGCTGCTACCAGTCATGACATTGATGATGCAATTCCATCAACGTCGTCTGCTAAGGCTGATGCCCAATGTCAAGAGGGCGTGTAAAATCCAAGAAGCAAAAATTTATAACCAAAAAATAAAGAAAATATCTGCTGAGAAAAGTAAACTTGGCTATATGCCATTCACGACACAAATTGGCAAGGAAAGGCTAAGGCCTTGGCATATTTTCATGACAGTTTCTCATGAAGATGGAAGCCCTCCTCCCTCTCGAAAAATTTAAAAAATAAAGTTTGTTAAAGCACAGGAAAAAACAACTGTAAGTTCAGACTCAGAGATATCACAAATCCCCAAGGAGAGTCCAAGTGTGTCCGCAGTTGCGATGTCTAGGCCTGACCTTCCCAAGACTGTATGGGAAGAGGAGGCTCCTACCACCATTTGCATGCCCCCTGCAAGTGCTGGGAGGAGCACCGCCAGTCCAGCTGCTGATATTGAGATTGAGGGTGTCACTGTAGAAGTACAACAGGATGAGGAGGTTATTGGTGTAGCTGGCGCTGAGGAGGAAGTTGATGATGAGGATTCTGATGGTGATGTGGTTTGTTTTAATAAGGCACCAGTGGAGACAGTTGTTATCCATGGGATGAAAAAGCCCATTGTCATGCCTGGGTAAAATACCAAAAAATCCACCTTCGGTGTGAAATTATTTCTCCACAAATCCGGACAATAGGTGTCAAGCCATCTGTTGCCTTTGTCAATCCATAATAAGTAGGCGTAAGGACATTAACCACTTAGGAACATCCTCCCTTATACGTCACCTACAGTGCATTCATCATAAGTCATTGTCAAGTTCAGAAACTTTGGATAAGAGAGTAAGCAGTCCACTGACACCTAAATCCCCTTTTCCTGTTGTATCCAAGCTCCTGCAATCCACACCAACTACTCCCTAAACGTCAATTTGATCCTCAGTCAGGATCGGAAGTAGTCCTGCAGGCCATTTCACTGGCATGATTGACGAGTCCTCTCCTATCCGAGATTCCTCAGAAGGATCCTTGAGTGCTACGCATACTGCTGCTGCTGCTGCTGTTGTTGCTGCTGGCAGTCGATCGTCATCCCAGAGGGGAAGTCGGAAAACCACTTGTACTACTTTAACTAAGCAACTGACTGTCCAACAGTGCTTTGCGAGGAAGATGAAATATAACAGCAGTCACCCTGTTGCAAAGCAGATTACTGAGGCCATAACAACTATGCTGGTGTTAGACGTGCATCCGGTATCCGCCGTTAGTGCAGTGGGATTTAAACAGTTGATGGACGTACTATATCCCCAGTACCAAATCCCATGTAGATTCCACTTCACAAGGCATGCGATTCCCGGACTGTATAGGGACATTAAGAAAAGTGTCCTCAGTGTCCTGAAAAATGCAGTTGTACCCAGTGTCCACTTAACCACGGACATGTAGACAAGTGGAGCAGGGCAAACTAAGGACTACAAGACTGCAACAGCCCACTGACGGGCCAATTTCGACATTCAGCGACCACGTGCCAAAGACTGGAGCACCAGCAAACACTCTTGAACCTCCCCTGCCATCACCTGAAGAAAGAGGTAGTAACGAGGTGAAATTCAACCCTCTATATGCTTCAGAGAATAGAGGAGCAGCAAAAGGCCATTAAAGCCTATACAGATGGGTCCACGGTTATCTTGACTAGTTTTTTGCACCTAGGCACAACATGGCTTATTAACATAAACCCTTCATTTATTGTTCTCAGCTGCAATACAATACAGAGAACAATACAGCAGGGGATTAAGTCATTACAGCAGAGGATTAAGTCTGACTGCCCAGTCTCAGTTAATCCTATTAAAGGTCACGATAAATGTGGACCCATCTGTACATCTACCTATGACATAAGCAAAGGAGGGGGAATGCACCTGACTCAAGTGCAGTGGTTCTCCAACCTTTTGAACTTGCCACATGTGAAGTCAGTTCAGACACTGCCATCTTGAGTCAGGTCATTCCCCTCATCAGAATTTTGCAGAAGCAGCTGGAGAAATTGAAGGAAGAGCTAACATGGAGTGATTCCGCTAAGTATGTGGGACTTGTGGATGGAGCCCTTCATTCACTTTGCCAGGATTCAAGGGTGGTCAATCTGTTGAAATCAGATCACTATATTTTGGCCACCGTGATCTATCCTAGGTTTAAAGTCTACATTCTATCTTTCTTTCCGGCGGACACAAGTTTGCAGAGGTGCAAAGACCTGCTGGTGAGATAATTGTCAGCTCAAGCGGAACGTGACAAGTAAACAGCTAATCCTTCATTTTCTCCCGCAACTGGAGCTGCGAGGAAAAGAATAATATTTCCTAGCTGACCCACTGGCAGTGATGCAGGGCAGTCAGGAGCAAGTTTAGACATCTGGTCCGGACTGAAGGAGCTGCCAACAATTACTGACATGTCTACTGTCGCTGCATATGATGCCGTCACCGTTGAAAGAATGGTGGAGGATTATATCGGTGACAGCATCCAAGTAGGCATGTCAGACAGTCCGTAAGTATACTGGCAGGAAAAAGAGGCAATTTGGAGGCCCTTGCACAAACTGGTTTTATTTTACCTAAGTTGCCCCCCCTCCAGTGTTTACTCCGAAAGAGTATTTAGTGCAGCCGGTCACCTTGTCAGCGATCGGCGTAGGAGGTTACTTCCACAAAATGTGGAGAAGATGATGTTCATCAAAATTAATTATAAATTCCTCAAGGAAGATCTTTACCAGCAATTGCCAGTGGGGACAAATTAATACTCTGTTAAGGATGAAGATGTACACAGTGAAAGGGGTGAGGATCGGAGGATGAGGACAACATCTTGCCTCTGTAGAGCCAGTCTGTGTAAGGAGAGCTTCTTTTTTGGTGGGGGCCCAAACAAACCAATCATTTCAGCCACAGTCGTGTGGCACACCCAGTCGCTGAAATGATTGGTTTGCTAAAGTGTGCATGTCCTGTTTATACAACATAAGGGTGGGAGAGGGCATGGACAAATCCATCTTGCGCCTCTTTTTTTCTTTGCATTATGTGCTCTTTGGGCCTAGTTTTTAAATCAGCCATCTTGTCTGCCATTGCAGTGCCACTCCTAGATGGGCCAGGTGTTTGTGCCGACACACTTGTGTCACTTAGCTTAGTCATCCAGCAACATCGGTGCATCTTTTTGGCCTAAAAAAAATATTGTGATGTGTTCAGAATAGACTGGAAATGAGTAGAAATAATTATTATTGAGTTTAATAATACTGTAGGAACAAAAAATGAATTAAAAAATCTGTGATTTTAGCTGTTTTTATGTTTTGTTTTTTAAAAACAGATCCAAAACCAAAAGCCGAAAGGGTGGTTCTGCCAAAACCAATCCAGATCCAAAACACGAAAGGAGATCCAGATCCTAAACCAAAACCCAAAACCCAAAAAGTGTCCGGTGCACATATCTAGTTGGTACTTTATCACTGTGCAATTTACCACTCGCCAAGGCTTGATAAATCAGGACTTTCAGAGAGATAAAGTACCAACTAACCAGCTCCTTTTTGTCATTTTTTATGCACAGCCTGTAACATGACAGTTACGAGCTGATTGGCTGCCACTTTATCTCCGTCCTATTTATCTCTCTCAAGGCTTAGTACATAGACCCCTTAATGCTGTCCCTTTAGGAGATCATCATTCTAACAAATAATATACAATTATGTTAATTAGAAAGTTAAATATGAACCTACAAAACAATCTTACAAAGTGAACGAAACATTTGATACATAAGGTAACAGAATAACAGTTGTTTAGGGGCCCTTTATCAAAATCCACATATCTGCATATAAACTGCATTTGTTGCCCAAATATTTTGCACTCATTTGCAATGCGATATGTAAATATCACACAAAGGTATAAATATTCGGGAGCCGTCTGTACTGGCATTGTATCCTAGGCTGACCATACTAGCCCTTTAAACTGGGACACTCATGAATTACACAGGTTCTGTGGCTGGCTGACTACAAACCTGCATGTCACCTGGTTTTAATCAGCCACAGAACCTGTGTAATCCATGAGTGTCCCAGTTTAAAGGGCTGGTATGGTCAGCCTATAATGCAGAGGTTCTCAAACTCGGTCCTCGGGGGCACACACAGTGCATGTTTTGCAGGTCTCCTCACAGAATCGCAAGTGAAATAATTAGCTCCACCTGTGGACCTTTTAAAATGTGTCAGTGAGTAATTAATACACCTGTGCACCTGCTGGGTTACCTGCAAAACATGCACTGTGTGTGCCCCCGAGGACCGAGTTTGAGAACCTCTGCTATAATGTGTCCTCATTGGGGTTTTGCAATAGTGAAAGCCTTTATTTCCCGAGGCACACTTGGCTCGTGCCCAGTAAGATAGTGCACAGTGATTTTTTTTTGTATGCGTGTAATGTTACAATAATAACAAATAAATAAAATAAAACTTACCAGCACCCAGGGATCTCTGATCGATAGGAGGCTGTTGTAATCTGATTATCTGATGACTGTGGTCAGCTGAGGTGCCACCTGGGACTTTCACTGCACCTCAGCTGACCACACAACTTCAGCTGATCAGGTTACAACAGCAGCCCACCATTCACAGCAGCAGCCAACCATGAATGGAGGTAAGTTCTATTTTATTTTGTTTTTACTATACCCATTTACTTTCTGTATGTATGCAGCCTGTGTCCAATCAGACACAGGTTGATCACAGAATTCGGATCCGGGCTCTGCTCTGCCTGTCAGGAAGAGCAGAGTATAGGAAATGGACCAAAGCCTCGAATGGGATGCAGTCAGGATGCCGGCACTTGAAATCCCATTGCCGGAATCCCGACACGCGGTTACGAAGAGACAAAATGCAGACGCCGGAATCAGGACCACCATCACCCCGAACGTAAGTATGCCGGGAAGCCTGGTTTTATCCTGCAGGGGTGGGTGTGTGTGTGTTAAGTTTAGGCTGCGGGGGGAGGGTTATACTGCGGGGATAGGGGGTTAGGGTTAGGCATCCCTGGGGAGGGTTAGGGATAGGCTGCGTGGGAGGGAGGGTTACAGTGAGGCTGCAGGGTGGGGGGTTAGGTTTAGGCACCCCCGGGGAGGGTTAGGCTATGGGGAGGGGGTGCCAGTGTTGGTCTTCTGATCGCTGATATCCAGGGCCGGTTCTTGGCCTTGTGGCGCCCCGGGCAACGTATAGGGGCGTGGCTTCAAATGGGGGCGTGCCCCCTGTAGTGCCGCTGAAAGAAAAAATAAAATAAAGTATACTTACTATCCCCGTTCCTGATCCAGACCGCTGCAGACCTCCTCCGCCGACGCCGCTCTTCTCCTCTCCTCTCCTCGATCTATGGGAGAGACGTTATTACGTCTCTCCCATAGAACAGCATAGACACTAGAGGTCAATTATGACCCCTAGTGTCTGTGCCACTATGCTGTGCGGTGCGCGATGACGTCATCGCGCACCGCACAACAAAGGTCCTCTCCATGAAGGGAAACTAGACGCTACGCGTCTGGTTCCCTTCAAAGCGGGGGGCACAGCGGGGCACTGCGGGGGGCACAGTGGCGGATCTTGCCATGGTGCGGTGCCCTCCGGATGGCGCTGGCGCCCTCCGGAAGGCGGCGCCCCGGGCAAAAGTCCTGCTTGCCCGTGGCAAGATTCGCCACTGCTGATATCCCAAACATCCCGTATCAAACCCCCTCTAATAATGCCATCTGAGGATGGCATTATTTTAGAAGTGCTTGGTCCGAAAAGATTTAACGGTTAAAGTTTGTTAAATCTGGGCTGATTCCGAATCAGAGGTATGGGAAACACGATCAGCATGCGGAGCTGGTGCAAATTTTATGGCTTCGAGGGGATATTTTATGAAACCTCCCCCAAAAGCCCTGTGATAGATTTATGTGAAACTAAAATAATGTGGAAAGGGTGTGAAAATACACGTTTTCACATTACTTTAGTAGAAAAAGATTGCTAAAAATGCCCCTGGGTGTGGTTGCATTTTGTAGGACACCACCACTATGGCGAACACATGCACTGCACTAATCCCTGGCTCTGAGCTGTCTGACCACAGGCAGAGCACTGGTTCCTGATAGTTGGTCATTATAGGTTCCAGTGCTTGGCACCAGGCGTTGGTAACCACAGACTAAGCACCAACCTTTTGCTATGGAGAGTGGTAATAACAGGCACTATGCCAGATTTTTTCTGTCTTCAGACAGTTGGTTACTGTAGGTACAGTTCCCCCTCCTGGCTCCAGACAATACCAGTACCTGGCTCCGGGCAGTTGATGAATATAGGCAGTGTGCTGTTTCCTGTCCTCAGGCAGTTGGTGATTACAGGTACGGGGCTAGTTCCTGGTTGTCAAGCTCTGGGCAGTTGGTGAATAGAGGATTTGTACTAATTCCTAGTAGAGATATGCACAGAGCCTCATGTTTTGGTTCTAATTTCATTGTCGTGTTTTGGTTTTGCAAAACCACCCCTCAGGAGATTTGGTTCAGAATTTGGATTTAAAACTTGAATCTTGAATTGTGGATTTCTTGAAAATGGATATCAACAGCTAAAATCATGTTTTGTAATCCGAAACCTGAAATTTGGATTTAAAATCTGAATTTCCGAACTGCTGGGTGATCTGAACTGGGATTCGGTTTTGCCGAGATCTCCTCAAGAGATCCGAACCTGGATTTGGTTCGGATCTGCAAAATTCGGGTGAGTTCGGATTTCTAAAAAACAAATCACACATCTCTAATTCCTAGAACCAGGCATTTGATGACTACAGGTATATTGCTAGTAGAGATGAGCGGGTTCGGTTCTCCAAGAACCGAACCCCCCCGAACTCCACGTGTCAAACACAGGCTCCGAGCCAGGCTCGGTTGTTCCCGCCTGACTCGGAAAACCTAAACGAGGCAAATGTCATCATCCCGCTGTCGGATTCTCGTGAGATTCGGATTTTATATAAGGAACCGTGCATCGCCGCCATTTTCACTTGTGCATTGTAGAGGGTACAGAGAGGACGTAGCTACGTACTCTCAGTGTCAAATCTCAGTATCAGTGCTCAGTATCAGTGCTTATTGCTGCTCAGTAATACTAGTACAGTGTCTCTCTTTTGCTGCATCTTGCTGCTGTAGGGTGCTGTGTTAGTGTCCTGTCACTGTGCATCGGTCATCATCATTCCAGTCACAGTGGTATCTGGGGGGTGACAATTCCAGAGTGCTTTTGTGCTGCTCAGTAATACTAGTACAGTGTCTTGTGCTGCATCGTGCTGCTCAGTGTCAGTTCTCTGTAGTATCGTCAGTGCTCAGTATCATCAGTGCTCAGTATCATCAGTGCTCAGCATCAGTGCTCAGTATCATCAGTGCTTAGTATCATCAGTGCTCAGTATCACTGCTCATTGTCTTCTGGTGCTCAGTAATACTACATTACTAATACTAGTACAGTGTCTTGTGCTAATCATGCTGCTCAGTGTCAGTTTTCCGCAGTATCAGTATCATCAGTGCTCAGTATCATCAGTGCTCAGTATCACTGCTCATTGTCTTCTGGTGCTCAGTAATACTACATTACTAATACTAGTACAGTGTCTTGTGCTGCATCTTGCTGCTGTAGGGTGCTGTGGTAGTGTCCTGTCACTGTGCATAGGTCATTATCCCAGTGGCGGATCTTGCCACGGGCAAGCATGACTTTTGCCCAGGGCGCCGCCTTCTGGAGGGCGCCGACGCCATCCGGAGGGCGCCACACCATGGCAAGATCTGCCACTGTGCCCCCCGCAGTGCCATGCTGTGCAACCCCCCGCTTTGAAGGGAACCAGACGCGTAGCGTCTAGTTTCCCTTCATGGAGAGGACCTTTGTTGTGCGGTGCGCGATGATGTCATCGCGCACCGCACAGCAAAGGTCCTCTACATGAAGGGAAACTAGACGCTACGGTCTAGTTTCCCTTCATGGAGAGGATCTTTGCTGTGCGGTGCGCGATGACATCATCGCGCACCGCACAGCATAGTGGCACAGACACTAGGGGTCATAATTGACCTCTATTGTCTATGCTGTTCTATGGGAGAGACGTAATAACGTCTCTCCCATAGATCGAGAAGAGGAGAGGAGAAGAGCAGCGCCGGCGGAGGAGGTCTGCAGCGGTCTGGATCAGGAATGGGGATAGTAAGTATACTTTTTTTATTTTATTTTTTCTTTCAGCGGCGCTACAGGGGGCACAAATGGGGGCGTAACTGGCCACGCCCCCATTTGAAGCCACGCCCCTATACTTTACCCGGGGCGCCACAAGGCCAAGAACCGACCCTGCATAATCATTTCAGTCACAGTGGTATCTGGTATCTATCTAATGGTATCTAATTCCAGACATTACTGCCATCTAATTCCAGATATATTACTGGCATATAATTCCACACATTAAAAAATGGAGAACAAAAATGTGGAGGGTAAAATAGGGAAAAATCAAGATCCACTTCCACCTAGTGCTGAAGCTGCTGCCACTAGTCATAGCAGAGACGATGAAATGCCATCAACGTCGTCTGCCAAGGCTGATACCAAATGTCATAGTAGAGAGCATGTAAAATCCAAAAAGCAAAAGTTCAGTAAAATGACCCAAAAATGTAAATTAAAATCGTCTGAGGAGAAGCATAAACTTGCCAATATGCCATTTACGACACGGAGTGGCAAGGAACGGCTAAGGCCCTCTCCTATGTTCCTTATGACTAGTGGTTCAGCTTCACATGACGATGGAAGCACTCATCCTCTCGCTAGAAAAATGAAAAGATTAAGCTGGCAAAAGCACAGCAAAGAACTGTGCGTTCTAAGTCACAAATCCCCAAGGAGAGTCCAATTGTGTCGGTTACGATGCCTGACCTTCCCAACACTGGACGGGAAGAGGTGGCTCCTTCCACCATTTGCACGCCCTTTGCAAGTGCTGGAAGGAGCACCCACAGTCCAGTTCCTGATAGTCAAATTGAAGATGTCACTGTTGAAGTACACCAGGATGAGGATATGGGTGTTGCTGGCGCTGAGGAGGAAATTGACAAGGGGGATTCTGATGGTGAGGTGGTTTGTTTAAGTCAGGCACCCGGGGAGACACCTGTTGTCTGTGGGACGAATATGGCCATGGACATGCCTGGTCAAAATACAAAAAAAAATCACCTCTTCGGTGAGGAATTATTTCAACAGAAATGCGGACAACAGGTGTCAAGCCGTGTTTTGCCTTTGTCAAGATGTAATAAGTAGGGGTAAGGACGTTAACAACCTAGGAACATCCTCTCTTATACGTCACCTGGAGCGCATTCATCAGAAGTCATTGACAAGTTCAAAAACTTTGGGTAACAGCGGAAGCAGTCCACTGACAACTAAATCCCTTCTTCCTCTTGTACCCAAGCTCCTGCAAACCACACCACCAACTCCCTCAATGTCAATTTCCTCCTTAGACAGGAACGCCAATAGTCCTGCAGGCCATGTCACTGGCAAGACTGACGAGTCCTCTCCTAACTGTGATTCCTCCGATGGATCCTTCAGTGGAATGCCTACTGCTGCTGGCGCTGTTGTTGCTGCTGGGAGTTGATCGTCATCCCAGAGGGGAAGTTGGAAAACCACTTGTACTACTTCCAGTAAGCAATTGACTGTCCAACATCCCATCTAGGTTCCACTTCTCTAGGCAGGCAATACTGAGCATGTACACAGACGTCAGAAAAAGTGTCCTCGGTGTCCTAAAAAATGCAGTTGTAGCCACTGTCCACTTAACCACGGACATGTGGACAAGTGGAGCAGGGCATACTAAGGATTATATGACTGTGAAAGCCCACTGGGTAGATGTATTGCCTCCCACAGCAACAACAGCAGCGGCGGCACCAGTAGCAGCATCTCGCAAATGCCAACTCGTTCCTAGGCAGGCTACGCTTTGTATCACCGCTTACCATAAGAGGCACACAGCTGACAACCTCTTACAGAAGCTGAGGAACATCATCGCAGAATGGCTTACCCCAATTGGACTCTCCTGGGGATTTGTGATATCGGACAACGCCACCAATATTGTGCATGCATTACAACTGGGCAAATTCCAACACGTCCCATGTTTTGCACATACAATTAATCTGGTGGTGCATAATTTTTTGAAAAACGAGAGGGGCATGCAGGAGTTGCTGTCGGTGGCCCGAAAAATTGCGGGCCACTTTCAGCATTCAGCCACCGCGTGCCGAAGACTGGAGAGCCAGCAAACACTCCTGAACATGCCCTGCCATCAGCTGAAGCAAGAGGTGGTAACGAGGTGGAATTCAACCCTCTATATGCTTCAGAGGATGGAGGAGCAGCAAAAGGCCATTCAAGCCTATACATCTGCCTATGATATAGGCAAAGGAGGGGGAATGCACCTGACTCAAGCGCAGTGGAGAATGATTTCCATGTTGTGCAAGGTTCTCCAACCCTTTGAACTAGCAACACGTGAAGTCAGTTCACACACTGCCAGCCTAAGTCAGGTCATTCCCCTCATCAGGCTTTTGCAGAAGCAGCTGGAGAGATTGAAGGAGGAGCTAAAACGGAGCAATTCCGCTAGGCATGTGGGACTTGTGGATGGAGCCCTTCATTCGCTTAACCATGATTTACAGAAGGTCAATCTGTTGAAATCAGAGCACTACATTTTGGCCACCGTGCTCGATCCTAGGTTTAAAGCCTATGTTGTATCTCTCTTTCCGGCAGACACAAGTCTGCAGATGTTCAAAGACGTGCTGGTGAGACACTTGACAAGTCAAGTGGAACGTGACCCGCCAACAGCTCCTCCTTCATTTTCTACCGCCACTGGAGCTGACAGGAAAAGGATAAAATTTCCCAAACCACTCACTCGCGGTGATGCAGGGCAGTCAGGAGCAAGTGCTGACATCTGGTCCGGACTGAAGGACCTGCCAACAATTACTGACATGTCGTCTACTGTCACTGCATATGATTCTGTCACCATTGAAAGAATGGTGGAGGGTTATATGAGTGACAGCATCACTGTAGGCATGTCAGACAGTCCGTACGTATACTGGCAGGAAAAAGAGGCAATTTGGAGGCCCTTGCACAAACTAGCTTTATTTTACCCAAGTTGCCCACCCTCCAGTGTATACTCCGAAAGAGTGTTTAGTTTAGCCGGTCACCTTCTCAGCGATCGGCGTAGGAGGTTTCTTCCAATAAATGTAGAGAAGATGATGTTCATCAAAATTAATTATATATTCCTCCGTGGAGACATTTACCAGCAATTGCCTCCAGAAAGTACACAGGGACCTGTGATGGTGGATTCCAGTGGGGACGAATTAATACTCTATGAGGAGGAGGATGTACACAGTGAAAGGGGTGAGGAATTGGACGATGAGGAGGAGGTGGACATCTTGCCTCTGTAGAGCCAGTTTGTGCAAGGAGAGATTGATTGCTTCTTTTTTGGTGGGGGCCCAAACCAACCAGTCATTTCAGCCACAGTCATGTGGCAGACCCTGTCGCTGAAATAATGGGTTTGTTAAAGTGTGCATGTCCTGTTTATACAACATAAGGGTGGGTGGGAGGGCCCAAGGACAACTCCATCTTGCACCTCTTTTTTTATTTATTATTTGCATCATGTGCTTTAGGGACTATTTTTTTAAGTGCCATCCTGTCTGACACTGTAGTGCCACTCCTAGATGGGCCAGGTGTTTGTGTCGGCCACTTGTGTCGCTTAGCTTAGTCATCCAGCGACCTCGGTGCAAATTTTAGGACTATAAATAATATTGTGAGGTGTTCAGAATAGACTTGAAATGAGTGGAAATTATTGTTATTGAGTTTAATAATACTATAGGATCCAAATTACCCCCAAATTCAATTATTTAAGCTGTTTTTGAGGGTTTATAAAAAAAAAAAACACCCAAATCCAAAACGCGTCCGAATCCGACAAAAATCCGAAAGGGTGGTTTTGCCAAAACGCGTCCGAATCCAAAACAAGACCGCGGACCCGAATCCAAAACCAAAACACAAAACACGAAAAATGCCCGCTACACATCTCTAATTGCTAGTTCCTGGCTCTGGACAGTTGGTTATTACAGGTACAGTACAGTGCTAGTTCCCAGCTCTCAGGCTTTGGGCAGTTGATGAATATAGGAAAAGTACTATATTATTTCCTAGCTCCAGGCAGTTAGCAATTACAGGTATATTGATAGTTGGTATATAAAGTACAAAAACTGTAGGCCTACTAAAGCAAAAATTACAGGCAAAGATATAGAAATGTAATTGTACGTAATCTCTGACACTTGTGAACTTTTACAAATGACTCTGAGATTAGTTGTGCTATGAGCTCAAAAGTTCTGTCTCTTTGTCACATAAGTGCAACACGTCAGGTGAAATGTGAGGTTTAAATATGCTAATTCACTAATTTGATAACAGGAGTGGTGGTCCACCGTATCTCATAAAATACATCACCACTGGTGCTACTATTATGTTCAAGTACATGGAGTAGCCGCCACCCATAGTCATAACATGACCACATTAGAGTTTTTTTTATATAATAGATAGAATGTAGTTTTGTGTATGTAATTATTGTAACTTAATGCTGTTTATCTTGGGCCAATATGTTGAACAACTCTAATCAATGTGCCGATGAAGCTACTTTCCAATTAGCACATAGCACTTTTTTATCTTTGACTGATGACGACGCTGAAAAAGTGCTTTTCGACCATATGGAATTTGCCAAATTACCTCAGGAGACACCATTGGACCTGTTTCATAAAATACTGAGGTTAAGGAAACGTGAGGTGGACCTTACTTTACATGGCCAATTCCTCTCGGACTATTACAGGAATAAGAAAATCCAAATGGTGTGGTGTACTAAATAAATGTTCACTAGACCTTATCCTCCTGGTTATTGAGGAGGTTGGGCTCGAATTGAAACAAGTGTGAGAGGACTTGGCCGTATTTAACTCTACCCATTTGCCTACACTAGTTGTTGATACTGCTAATAAGGGGGTTGAACGCTTGACTGAACAGATCAACTCATATCAACAGGAACTCATCACGTTTAAGCGGAAAAAAATGGTCACTGTTAATACTGACTACACTAATAACCAAGTGTACAGGTGGTTGAGGGGTGAGTCTAAGGGCTACGCAGGTCGGAGACCGCATACACAGATTAGAGGCAGATATCAGGGTCCTTTGGATAACTCCTCATCTCAGTCTAATTCTGAAAGTGAGGGAATTGACAACAGACCTCCCTCTGGTGCTTTTTTAGGGAGGAGCGCCCGGATAGATACCAACACCAACAGAAACATAGAACGAGGTTCCACTCGCGGAGGGGTGGTTACAAAGCGAAGGGGGTGCCCAAGGAAATACCAGTAGATACTGTTTTCAACTTGTCAAAATATATGCTTTCACCTCTGGAAATGGATATATTAGCGCTCGGTCTTTCATTCGTTCCCACTGTCCCACACAATAAATTTGGATGGGCAGTGGATCATTATAAATTTGGGAGAAAACTTAGGCTACGAGAGTTTTTTTCTAGTAAAACCAATGATGTGAGTCATGTCACTGGTCTAACTAGACCTAGTGTGTTCGACCCTCAGTCGACAAACCCGAGTATACGCACATTTCTCAGGTTAACTGATAAGGAGATGCATGCAGGCATTGCACCACCGCGGTACAGCAACCTTTCTTTGGCACAAAGGGCTGCACTTAAAAATGTGATCAATAATGACCAGATCGTGATATGGCAAGCCGACAAGGGCTGTGCCATGGTGGTGCAGGACTGGTGTAAATAGAATGCTGAAATACTCAGACAGTTGGCAGACTCTAACGTGTATTTGAAATGTAGAGGTAGTCCAATGTTGCATATTAAAAAACTGGTTGATACTACTATCAACCAGGCTTTGGTGTGCGGATGCTTGGACCAAAAAATAGCAAGTTACTTGACTGTTGATAATCCAATGCGTCCAATCATCTACACACTACCGAAAATACACAAATCCATGGTCGACCCTCCCGGTCGGCCGATTATACCAGCAATGGGTTCTGTTTTACAACCATTGGCAATCTTTATTGATTCATTTCTCCAACCATTGGTGACTATGATGCCTAGCTATATTAGAGATACTTCGGATCTCCTTGACAAGATTGGTTCTCTTGGTGTAATACCTGATGATGCTTGGTTAGTTACTATGGACATCCAGTCCTTGTATACAGTTATTCCGCACACAGAGGGCCTATTGGCCATGCGTGAGACATTGATTGCGGGTCCACATGAGGGTCCACCCTCTGAATTTCTACTTGAACTTGCCGGTCTGGTATTGAGACAGAACCATTTATCCTATGGCAAGGACTTTTATGTCCAGTGTAGCAGCACCGCGATGGGGTCAAATTTGGCCTCATCATATGCGAATTTATATATGCATAAATACGAATCCAACAACATCATGCCAAGGTTTGGTTCCAATTGTCTATTTTTTGTTCGTTACATTGATGATGTTTTTGTTATTTGGCTAGGGACCAACACGGAGTTCTATGAGATGATTGATTACCTTCATAGTCTAGACAGCCCTATCTGTTTTACATATCATATCGACCGCGACAAGGTCAATTTTTTAGACGTGCCACTTTATCGATATAATGGAAAACTTGCCTCGACCCTCTTTAGAAAAGAGACTGATAGAATCACGCTTTTACATGCCTCCAGTCACCACCCTGTGCATTTAAAAGAGAGTCTACCCATTTCGAAGTTTATGCATGTATTGCGCAATAATACTACAGAGGAAGACACAGAGACACAGATCAAGGCGATGGCAGACAGGTTTCAAGAACGTGGCTATACGACACAAACCATCGAAAAATGTCTTAGAAAAGCAAAGTACAGGCACTCCCACAATGATAGCAGTCGCCAAGATAAGAGGGTTGCTAACAGAATGATTTTTACGTCTACATATGATGTTGCTTCATCACATTCTGAAAAAGTGCTACGCAAGCACTGGCCGATCATAGCCACCGATCCAGTCTTTAAGGGGTTAAGCCAGCAGCCACCACTCTGTGCCTATAGACGTGGAAAAAACCTGCGACAAATGCTAATGCGTCCAACTTTGCAACCGTCAGCAACCAGCAACATCTGGCTACAAGATACCAAGAAAGGTTGCTATCGGTGCCCTAAGTGCACCACATGCAGATCACTGATGGTTGGTTCAAGCTTTGCACACCCGCACAGTGGTCAACAAATTAAGATACGCCATCGGTTGCACTTCACTATGGACCATGTAATTTACATCATTGTTTGTCCCTGCGGTTACTATTATGTTGGTATGACATCAAGAAACTTTCGCGATAAGATGGCCAACCACCGCACATCAATTCAAGCTGCACTGGTTTCAAAAGTGTCAGATAAACCAGTAGCTCAACATTTTGCATCAAGAGGACACTCGATATCAAGCATGAAGTGTATGTTGATTGACCATGTACCAAAACCTTTACGCGGGGGTGACTGGGAAAGGCTATTGAGGCAACGAGAGGTTAAATGGATTTACGAGTTGGACACTCTGGCACCACGAGGGCTGAATGAGGCGAACCCGTTTAACATTTTTCTCGGTTAGGGCTGTGACTAGACATTTTTATGTCTTTTTATTATCATTAATGATGTATGATCATTATTATTGTTTTTTCTTTTTTCTTCTTTTTTCATCTGATTTATGTTGTCTTATATGTTGGTGATCTCCTTGGGTCACCTTGTGGCGGAGGCTACACCACACACCTTATATAGATTCCATTATGTCCTCGGATATGTGTATCCATGCATCTCTTGATTTTTAGTATTTCTGATGTGTACATTCTCCCTTTTTTGGATAGTCCATATTCATTATTGGGTAATTTGTTAGATTCAGGGGACTGTATACTTGCTGCTTATGTGTTATTAGGTGGTTACCAGTACTTGGTTGCACTATAGGGATATATGGCTATTGCAGTGGACATGTTGTTGCATCCATAATGGATAATAAGCAAGCGTATGTTGCTTTCGCTGTAATGAAGTTTTTTAAGATCGCACACACCGCAACCGTGGGCGGCTTCACTCTTCTGATTTGGCGGGCTCTTTCTCTATTTTGGTAAGTCCTTTTTTTTGTACACACACTCTCACATCTTGACAAAGGGGTTAGACACCCCGAAACGTTGATGCTGTATGCTGTGAACTTTCAATACACGCTTGTTCAGCCACAAGACCCTGAGTGCCGCAGTTTTTCTTCGAGCTATATATACAGTATATATTATAATTTTGTTATAGAGATGTGCACCGGAAATTTTTCGGGTTTTGTGTTTTGGTTTTGGATTCGGTTCCGCCGCCGTGTTTTGGATTCGGACGCGTTTTAGCAAAACCTCCCTTAAACATTTTTGTCGGATTCGGGTGTGTTTTGGATTTGGGTGTTTTTTTTCAAAACCCCCTCAAAAACAGCTTAAATCATAGAATTTGGGGGAAATTTTGATCCTATAGTAATATTAACCTCAATAACCATAATTTCCACTCATTTCCAGTCTATTCTGAACACCTCACACCTCACAATACTAGTTTTAGTCCTAAAATTTTCACCAAGGTCGCTGGATGACTAAGCTAAGCGACCCAAGAGGGCGGCACAAACACCTGGCGCATCTAGGAGTGGCACTGCAGTGTCAGACAGGATGGCACTTAAAAAAATTGGCCCCAAACAGCACATGATGCAAAGTAAAGAGAAAAAGAGGTGCACTGTGGTCGCTGGACGGCTAAGCTAAGCGACACAAACACCTCGATATCACAGGAATTATTCGTTCTAATCAATGGTATTATTGTTCCAAATCACTGGAAGAAAATGACAAAATCACAGGAATTATTCGTTCTAATCAATGGTACTATTGGTCCAAATCACTGGAAGAAAATGACAAAATCACAGGAATTATTCGTTCTAATCAATGGTATTATTGGTCCTAATCACTGGAAGAAAATGACAAAATCACTGGAATCATTTGGCAAGATCACTGTAATTAATAATTAAATATAAATCACTGATATTAATTGGTAAAATCTTGCTATCGCCTGCCTAGTGAAGTGGAACCGAGATGGCATTTGGTACCGGGGACACACTACCTCAAGAAATTCTCTAAGTCCCTGTGAACTAACAGTGGATACCGGACACACGTCTAACACCAACACAGCTGCCAAGGCCTGAATTATCCGCTTTGCAACAGGATGACTGCTGTGATATTTCATCTTCCTCGCAAAGGACTGTAGGACAGTCAATTGCTTACTGAAAGTAGTACAAGTGGTCTTCCGACTTCCCCTCTGGGATGACGATCAACTCCCAGCAGCAACAACAGCAGCGCCAGCAGCAGTAGGCGTTATACTCAAGGATCCATCAGAGGAATCCCAGTTAGGAGAGGACTCGTCAGACTTGCCAGTGACATGGCCTGCAGGACTATTGGCGTTCCTGTCTAAGGAGGAAATTGACACTGAGGGAGTTGGTGGTGTAGTTTGCAGGAGCTTGGGTACAAGAGGAAGAAGGGATTTAGTTGTCAGTGGACTGCTTCCACTGTCACCCAAAGTTTTTGAACTTGTCAATGACTTCTGATGAATGCGCTCCAGGTGACGAATAAGGGAGGATGTTCCTAGGTGGTTAACGTCCAACCCCTATTTATTACAGCTTGACGAAGGCAACACACAGCTTGACACCTTTTGTCCGCATTTCTGTTAAAATAATTCCACATTGAAGAGGTGATTTTTTTTTGTATTTTGACCAGGCATGTCAATGGCCATATTCATCCCACGGACAACAGGTGTCTCCCCGGGTGCCTGACTTAAACAAACCACCTCACCATCAGAATCCTCCTTGTCAATTTCCTCCTCAGCGCCAGCAACACCCATATCCTCATCCTGGTGTACTTCAACAGTGACATCTTCAATTTGAATATCAGGAACTGGACTGTAGGTGCTCCTTCCAGCACTTGCACTGTGCGTGCAAATGGTGGAAGGAGCCACCTCTTCCCGTCCAGTGTTGGGAAGGTCAGGCATCGCAACCGACACAATTGGACTCTCCTTGGGGATTTGTGATTTAGAAGAACGCACAGTTCATTGCTGTGCTTTTGCCAGCATAACTCTTTTCATTTTTCTTGCGGGAGGGTGAGTGCTTCCATCCTCAATTCCTCATGTGAAGCTGAACCTCTAGCCATGAACATAGGCCAGGGCCTCAGCCGTTCCTTGCCACTCCGTGTCGTAAATGGCATATTGGCAAGTTTACACTTCTCCTCAGACGCTTTTAATTTTGATTTTTGGGTCATTTTACTGAATTTTTGTTTTTTGGATTTTACACGCTCTCTACTATGACATAGGGCATCGGCCTTGGCAGGCGACGTTAATGGCATTCATCATCTCTGCCATGACTAGTGGCAGCAGCTTCAGCACTAGGTGGAAGTGGATCTTGATTTTTCCCTATTTTACCCTCCACATTTTTGTTCTCCATTTTTTAATGTGTGGAATTATATGCCAGTAATATTAATTATTATATCAATAGCAATGGCCTACTGTACTGTACTACTATATACTACTCACAACAATGCAGCACAGATATGGATACTTGAAGTGACACGGAGCTGCAAGATACAGCAATGGCCTACTGTACTGCACAACTATATACTGTTGGTCACCAAAATGCTGCACCGTACTACTATATATACTGCTGACAACAATGCAGCACAGATATGGATACTTGCAGTGACACGGAGCTGCAAGATACAGCAATGACCTACTGTACTTTACAACTTTATACTGTTGGTCACCAAAATGCTGCACTGTACTACTATATATACTGCTCACAACAATGCAGCACAGATATGGATACTTGCAGGGACACGGAGCTGCATGAAACAGCAATGTCCTACTGTACTGTACAACTATATACTGTTGGTCTCCAAAATGCTGCACTGTACTACTATATATACTGCTCACAACAATGCAGCACAGATATGGATACTTGCAGTGACACAGAGCTGCAAGATACAGCAATGGCCTACTGTACTGTACAACTATATACTGTTGGTCACCAAAATGCTGCACTGTACAACTATATATACTGCTCACAACAATGCAGCACAGATATGGATACTTGCAGTGACACGGAGCTGCAAGATACAACAATGGACTACTGTACTGTACAATTATATACTGTTGGTCACCAAAATGCTGCACTGTACTACTATATATACTGCTCACAACAATGCAGCACATATATGGATACTTGCAGTGACACAGAGCTGCAAGATACAGCAATGACCTACTGTACTGTACTACTATATATATATATATATATATATATATATACTGGGGCTCCCTAAAATGCTGCACTGTACTACTATACTGCTCACAAACAATGCAGCACAGATATGGATACTTGAAGTGACACGTAGCTACAAGATACAGCAATGGACTACTGTACTGTACTTCTATACTGGTGGTCACCAAAATGCTGCACTGTACTACTCTATATAATATATATAGTATATACTGGTCACACAACAATGCAGCAGATATTGAGCACTGATGATCAGGATACTGTTTAGAACTGAGTCTGACACAGAGCTGCAACATACAGCAATGGCCTACTGTACTGTACTACTATAATTATATACTGGTGGTCCCCACAATGCAGCACACTGAGCACAGATATTTGCAGCACACTGAGCACAGATATGGAGCTTTTCAGGCAGAGAACGTAGATATTTGCAGCAGACTGAGCAAAGATATGGAGCGTTTTCAGGCAGAGAACGTAGATATTTGCAGCACACTGAGCACAGATATTTGCATCACACTGAGCACAGGTATTTGCAGCACACTGAGCACAGATACGGAGCTTTTCAGGGAGAGAACGTAGCCACGTCCTCTCCGTTCAATCCCCAATGCACGAGTGAAAATGGCGGCGACGCGCCATTGTATAGAATACGAATCTCACGAGAATCCGACAGCGGGATGATGACGTTCTTCCTCGTTCGGGTTAACCGTGCAAGGCGGGAAGATCCGAGGCTGCCTCGGACCCGTGTAAAATAGGTGAAGTTCGGGGGATTCGGATCTCAACGAACCGAACCCGCTCATCTCTAATTAGTAAACAACATTCTTTGTAGTGATTTCCTGTTTATATTACACAGGGGAAGCCAGAATCCACCTTGTATTACCACAACGACAACCTGATTGCACTGGTGGGGAATCTATTTGCTGCTGGGATGGAGACCACCACAACCACTCTGAGATGGGGCCTCCTGCTCATGATGAAATACCCAGAGATCCAAAGTGAGTCATACAGTACATAGAATAATGCACCCCATACACTGACACATAAGGATATGATGATCATTGAGTGTTCCGTACACAATTACCCCAACTAATTTTTTTACCACTTGGAATTCAATTTCAAGCACCACTTCCGGACAGAATGTCTATTATTTCTAGATGATAAGTTCAACTGCAAATGAACAAACTTTGGGCCTGATTGAGAGATGTACTGTGTGCAATGCTGATGATAATGCAGTTAAGCAGGTATCTTCCTACTGCACACGGCTAGCAGTTGCACTGTGCATGCTCTGAGGTAACTTTGGCGCTCGTAGTGAGGATTTCTTTGCAAAGTGATCGACAGTCAGGGACCATTTGGGGGTGGTTACGGGGAGTGACAGCAAAAATGCAGGTGCGTTGCGACCATTTTGGGGTGTGCCTCTAGCCTATATCTTACGCAGAAAACATGGCTCCAGCGTCTTAGTTTCTGCATCCATTCTTCGTCACCATAGGGCTAGTCAGATGGTCTATTATTGGAGGATCTGCTGGCAGTGCTGTGTGTATGCAAATGCTGATAATCGCTAGGTAGCCAGTCTGTATTTTAATCCATTTCTAGGTGGCTGCAGCATCAGCATATTATCCCATATCTGCTGCATACGGGATCACAGTTGTGAATGCATTAATGTACAACTCTGAATTGGGCCCCCAGTTCTAATTTGCCATTCCATAGAACGATGTAGCTAAAGCATTGCTCAAAGATTGTGGGCCTGACATGGAGTTGGGAGCAAAGCCAAAAAAACTGTATATCTGGAACAACTCATGTTGGAATGCATGCATACATATTTTTTTCATGCAGGATAAATACTGGCTGCTTTTGCATGTAGCCAAAAAATACTGGACTGCTTTATATACTGCAATTTAGAGCTTGGACAATTTAGAGCAGAGGTTCTCAAACTCGGTCCTCGGGGGCACACACAGTGCATGTTTTGCAGGTAACCCAGCAGGTGCACAGGTGTATTAATTACTCACTGACACATTTTAAAAGGTCCACAGGTGGAGCTAATTATTTAACTTGCGATTCTGTGAGGAGACCTGCAAAACATGCACTGTGTGGGGTCCTGAGGGCCGAGTTTGAGAACCTCTGATTTAGAGCTTGGCCATGCCCCTCCCACATGTAAATCTCCCTGCACATGTTACATCTCCCCCCGCCTGCAGTGCAGCATGGTCTGTGGTGAGCTGGGCCGTGGGACAGGGTGCCATCTGCCTCCCAGGCCAATACAATTTTGACACTCTGGAGCTGCAGGCAACACGGTATCCGTTCACATGGTCGACCATGTTATGGTCGACAGTCATTAGGTCGACCACTATTGGTCGACATGGACACATGGTCGACACGTGAAAATGGTCGACACATGAAAGGTCGACACATGAAAAGGTCGACATGAGTTTTTTTACTTTTTTTTCTTTTGGGGAACTTTTCCATACTTTACGATCCACATGGACTACGATTGGAACGGTAATCTGTGCCGAGCGAAGCGGTAGCGGAGCGAAGGCACCATGCCCGAAGCATGGCGAGCGAAGCGAGCCATGCGAGGGGAAGCAGTGCACTAATTGGGGTTCCCAGTCACTTTACGCAAAAAACGACACCAAAAAAAGTTAAAAAACGCATGTCGACCTTTTCATGTGTCGACCTTTCATGTGTCGACCATTTTCACGTGTTGACCATGTGTCCATGTCGACCATGTCAATGTCGACCAATAGTGGTCGACCTAATGACTGTCGACCATAACATGGTCGACCATGCATACCGGAACCAGGCAACCTGTGGCCATGCACTACTCACACATTGCTGGTGGCTGGGAGGCAGGCACAGGCAGTGCTGTAAGGAGGGTGGCGCAGCTGTTGCCGTCTCACAGGGTGGGATGCCCTGGTGGTGGAACCTGTCATGCTCTCACTCCACCACAATTCCTAATGTCGGGTGCCTACTGTGATGTATGTTACGCTAGTGGTGCACCTGGCTTCTTCTCTGTGCTCCCGCAAATCTGCCCTGACTCTGCCACCTTGCAGCAAGGTTGTCCCTGTTACATCGCTCACCTCTCCTCAAGGAGCCATGCATATATAGCCATTGCAGGACTTCGCCTGCTGCTTGCTGTCCTCCCGAGCTGCAGACACTCTCCTCCGGCTCAGCAGACTGACTGCAGGTCAGTATATGAGCCAGCTAGGGCGTTATGAGACTATCTGTATAGCGGGTCACTGGTGCCTGGTATAGACAGTTACTGGTGTCTGAGTGGTGAGCTGGGAGATCTGCAGAGCTGGAGGGTCATTACTAGGTACATTAAGAATGTGTAGACTCATGTCTAATTACCCTAACCCCAATGCATTCAAGGTGGGATCATTAGATTGATATACGTTAGGGGTAAGGGGTAATTAGACAAGGGTCTGCATTAGTGTTGAGGGCAGTAAATTAGATAGGGCTCTGCGCTTGGGCTGGGGGTGGTCATTAGATATGGTTTTGCATTAAGGGTTGGGGTTATTAAGCAGAGGCGTAACTAGGCTTTTCGGAGCCCAGGACAAGATGAAGAGTGGCGCCCCCCCCCACCTTAAAAAATGGGCGTGGCCACACACCAGAAGGGGTGTGGTCACTAAAAATGGGGCGTGCCAACATGACTATCACTTACCCCCTGTGTCGCCTCTCAGCACCCCTTTATTCAATTTTGCACAGTACGCATGCAGAGTCCCCTTTTTTCACAGTGCCAGATACACAATTGCCCCACAGTGCCAGATACACAGTGCCTCACAGCGCCAGATACATAATGCCCCACAGTGTCAGATTCACAGTGACAGATACAGTGCCCCACAATGCCAGATACATATTGCCCCAGTTAAGGATAAAAGGGGGCGACCCGGCACTGGTCTTGATAACCACGTCAAAGTCTAATCTAATGAACCAGAATTTGGACAATTAGGATTCATTTACATAAATCATCAAATCTCCGTCCAGTTTGGTGGTGCGCCCAGAGCCAGAAAGAGCATATGTCAATGGTGAGAGAGGAAAGGAAGGCTGTTGTGTGGGCGCACTCTTAGTTAGTTGAAATAAATTTCAATGGATTTTAGTTGATCATGAATAATAATAAAATACAGGTTGAGTATCCCATATCCAAATATTCCGAAATATGGAATATTCCGAAATACGGACTTTTTTGAGTGAGAGTGAAATACTGAAACCTTTGTTTTTTGATGGCTCAATGTACACAAACTTTGTTTAATACACAAAGTTATTAAAAATATTGTATTAAATGACCTTCAGGCTGTGTGTATAAGGTGTATATGAAACAAATGCATTCTGTGCTTAGACTTAGGTCCCATCACCATGATATCTCATTATGCTATGCAATTATTCCAAAATACGGACAAATCCGATATCCAAAATACCTCTGGTCCCAAGCATTTTGGATAAGGGATACTCAACCTGTATAACTTTATTGAATATACATTAAAAAATTCATATGATTACCCATTGGAGAACATAGGGTCCAAAGTAAATGTAGTGAAAGATACAATAAGTATTAAATTGAAAAATATAGAAATGTTCTGGTCCTGTCTCACAAAATGTGATAAGAAAGGCTGTGACCACTTCAAAGTTCCACACCCATTTCAGCCCGACCAGTACAGAGAATCTGTATTGATGAGACCAACGTGTGGTCAATTGTCAATTATATCTGTATTAAGTCGGTCAGAAAAGGATTAATGAGACATGACCCAATTCATGGCGGTCACCAAACAAAATGCACAAGTGTATTATAACTATAGAAGACTCAAATGGTCTTGATTGATGAATTAATCAAAATATGCAATCACAGGATAAAGTTATTGAAGGATAGAAACAAGTGGTGATACTGCTGTTGGTGTCATATAACGCACATCATATATATGATTGATAATCTACAACACTGGGTATTCCCTGTGAGTCTCCTCCTCAGGTACTGACCCAGCCCAACACCGTTTAGCTTCCAAGATCGGACGAGATCGGGCACTGGCAGTGTGGTTTTATAGTAGAAAAATAAGTGGGTTAGACACCAATGAGAGTGCACCTATATAAAAGAGTGTGACAGTTTGTCACAAAAGGTGTGGATCTGCTTTCTACGTTAGGTTGGATGCAACAAATCCCACACTAGTGGTATTGTGCACCCTGGATCGTAGATGAGAGTCCACAGAAATAAGGACAAGATGAGAACAGAAATCACCAATAATCGTATACACTGTATCCTGATAGAAAATATTTACTGCAATCCAGCACATGCATATGTGTAAATCATATTGGTCATAAACACTTGTAGCACAATAAATGATTGTAACCCCAACTATATAGGTGCACTCTCATTGGTGTCTAACCCACTTATTTTTCTACTATCAAACCACACTGCCAGTGCCCGATCTCGTCCGATCTTGGAAGCTAAACGGTCAATCATCTATATGATGTGCGTTATATGACACCAACAGCAGCATCACCACTTGTTTCTATCCTTCAATAACTTTATCCTGTGATTGCATATTTTGATTAATTCATCAATCAAGACCATTTGAGTCTTCTATAGTTATAATACACTTGTGCATTTTGTTTGGTGACCGGCATGAATTGGGTCATGTCTCATTAATCATTTTCTGACCGATTTAATACAGATATAATTGACAATTGACCACACGTTGGTCTCATCAATACAGATTCTCTGTACTGGTCGGGCTGAAATGGGTGTGGAACTTTGAAGTGGTCACAACCTTTCTTATCACATTTTGTGAGACAGGACCAGAACATTTCTATATTTTTCAATTTAATACTTATTGTATCTTTCACTACATTTACTTTGGATCCTATGTTCTCCAATGGGTAATCATATGAATTTTTTAATGTATATTCAATAAAGTTATATTTTATTATTATTCGTGATCAACTAAAATCCATTGAAATTTATTTCAACTAACTAAGAGTGCGCCCACACAAGAGCCTTACTTTCCTCTCTCACCATTGACACATGTTGCCCCAGTGTCAGATCCACAGTGACAGATACAGTGCCCCACAGTGCCAGACACCTATTGCCCCACAGTGTCAGATCCACAGTGACAGATACAGTGCCGGATACATATTGCCCCAGTGTCAGATCCACAGTGACAGATACAGTGCCGGATACATATTGCCCCAGTGTCAGATCCACAGTGACAGATACATATTGCCCCACAGTGTCAGATACACAGTGCCAGATGGTGCCGGATACATATTGCCCCAGTGTCAGATTCACAGTGACAGATACAGTGCCGGATACATATTGCCCCAGTGTCAGATTCACAGTGAAAGATACACAATTGCCCCACAGTGCCAGATACACAGTGCCCCACAGTGCTAGATACACATTGCCCCACAGTGCCAGATACATATTGCCCCACAGTGTCAGATCCACAGTGACAGATACATATTGCCCCACAGTGCCAGATACATATTGCCCCAGTGTCAGATCCACAGTGACAGATACAGTGCCGGATACATATTGCCCCACAGTGTCAGATCCACAGTGACAGATACATATTGCCCCACAGTGTCAGATACACAGTGCCAGATGGTGCCAGATACATATTGCCCCACAGTGTCAGATCCACAGTGACAGATACAGTGCCGGATACATATTGCCCCAGTGTCAGATTCACAGTGAAAGATACACAATTGCCCCACAGTGCCAGATACACAGTGCCCCACAGTGCTAGATACACATTGCCCCACAGTGCCAGATACATATTGCCCCACAGTGTCAGATCCACAGTGACAGATACATATTGCCCCACAGTGCCCCACAGTGTCAGATACACAGTGCCAGATGGTGCCAGATACATATTGCCCCACAGTGTCAGATCCACAGTGACAGATACATATTGCCCCACAGTGTCAGATCCACAGTGACAGATACACAGTGCCAGATACACAGTGCCACACAGTGCCAGATACAAGAACACCCCCCCCCCCCCTCCCGCTGGCTGCTGCTTACTTAAGTCCGGAGGATACATTCCCCTGTCACCGCTGCCGCTGGCCTCTGCTATGTGAGGGGAGGAGAGCGCAGTGCCTCTCCTGCCCCTCAATGCTCCAGGTCTCCGGCGGCGGCTTTCTTAAATGTGGTGCTGGTTCATTAGCCAATCAGAGCTCACGGACCGGCAGCCAATCAGGAGCCGGTCCGCAAGCTCTGATTGGCTAATCCCGCCGGAGACCAGACAGAGCAGTGAGCACATTGAGGGGCAGGAGAGACACTGGGCTCTCCTCCCCTCGCACTGCAGCGGGACGGGGGGCAGAACAATAGCGGGGGTGGGTGGGCATGATGCCCTGGCCGGTGGCGGCGCCCTCCTCTGCTGGGCCTGCCAAGGCGCTCAGGGCACATGCCCCACTCACCCTGCCTTAGATATGCCTTTGTTATTAGGTAAAACTCTGCATTGGTGATGAGGGAGGTAAATAGACAGGGATATGCATATGGGCTGGGGTAGGTCATTAGACAGGGGTCTGCATTTGGCCTGGGGGTGGTCATTAGATAAGGTTCAGCATTAGGGGTGGGGGTAATTAGACAAGGGTCTGTATTAGGGTTGTTAGAGGTACCTGCTCCCATTGTTGGTTGTAGGTCTTTCTTCAGGCTACACGCACTCTGGGAAATGCAATCTGTCGCACAAGACTTTTGTCTACTGTATAAAATCTGACCTCCACAGGCAGCTTGTCACATTCCAAAACCACCCATGTAACCTCTTTAAACTATTCTACTACTTACCTCCCCTCTACACAGTCTTCTACATAACTTTATGTTTGCTCTCTTCTACACTCACGCATTCTGCTGACCACAGGCCAACATTCCTGTATGACTGGATCATACAGTCCACTGAGCAACTCTGCAATCTGGCTGGAACATTATGCAATATGTAGCACTTATACTCATGTCAGGGGCATATTAAGAGAGACTGAGAGCCAGTGTGCAGTCTCCAGATGGGACCCTTCATCTCCAGCTGGCGGTGCAAGGGAGTAGACTCTGGCGCTGTGCTAGAGTATACTGCGCATATGCAGGTCTCCAGTAAAATGTTGCAGAGGCAAATCGATCAGTGATTTGCGGAGTGCTGCTGATGCAGGACTCCGGAGAGGTAAGTATTGAAAAACATGGGTGCACTGCACACCATGCACCCAATAGAGATATACCACTGCCTCATGTATCAAACTCCTCTTTCTCCATCTTTTGTGAGCAGAACCCATTACATCTTTTTCTGTCTCTTATCTTCCAATCTTGGATGACTATAAAGCAAATGTTATTATTTTATGATGAAGAAGAAGAGGAAGATGGAGAAGTCGTCTCTGCCACAGTGACAAAGTCTACACTGCATATGAAGCTGGCATGAGACGGGCACTCAAAGATTGCACATGGGCCCTCTCCATTCATAAAATGCCCCTGGTGGTAGAATTGATGTGTTACATGCTGATTTTGTGAAAGCGCTCAATACTGTAGATACATGCAATACATTAGATGAAGGTAGGGCTAGTGGAGAAAATGATATATGTACAGTATATATAACACTGGTTGAAGGTAGGGAGATAATGGGTAGTTCAAAATGGAACATACAGTACTGTAGCCAGGCTGGACGGATGTTATAAAACAAAATGTATATGACTAATGTTCCACCCTACTTCCTTCATTATGGTTGGCGACTATAAATATTGGACATGAATGATAATTAAAATACCTCCTTCTCAACAGAAAAAGTGCAAAAAGAAATTGATAGTGTGATTGGATCTGCTCAACCTCAAATGGAGCATAGGAAGCAGATGCCGTACACCGACGCCGTCATTCATGAAATACAGCGGTTTGGTGATATCGTCCCTGGTAATGTCCCACATGCAACTTCCCAAGATGTCACATTCAGAGGATATTTCATTCCAAAGGTGAGTGTCCAATGTGTCTGAGCATATCATAGGGACGCAGCTGGGCTCAGTGATGGGATCAGTAATAGATGTGTACAATAAGATTGGTAAATTGAGGTTTTTAATGAAGCAAATATCACTTGAGAAAAATACAATAAAGATCAATATAAATTCTTCCCCTTGCTGCACAGAGAGCAACTTCTCTACCTGTTTCTTTAGAAGTTTTGATACAACTCCCACATACAGTAAGAGTAAATGTATAAAACCTTAGAGAGCGATAAAGTGAAAAAGCTGCCCAACCAATCCGCTAATAACTTTAATTTCAAACACTGTTCTAGATAATTGACAGTAGCTGATTGGTTGCTTTGGGTGACTTCTCCACTTTGTCTCTCTCCAAGGCTTGATAACTCCCCCAAGGCTATTAAAAAAGACCATAGCAAGGAAGCAATGCATAAACTAATTGTAGCTACTATTAGCAGATGTTCCTGAATACAATTGCACAATGACTAAGAGCAGATGTATGGCTAGACACTTGTTGGCCTGTTAGCAAAACATGGTTGTCCAGTATAAGAGTCCGGTCAAACACATGAGCTGTCCAATTTGGCAATGCACATTTGTGGAGAGACCTCATCTTTCAACCTTTTGGTTAAACAATTGCTTCTGCCCAGGTATAAGCTCTGTAGGACTATTAGAATTTTTTTCTGTTTTAAACTCTGTATTTCTGTTGTGTAATGGACAGTATGTAATGATTCCTTCGCAGGGGATCACTGTTATACCATTTCTAACCTCTGCTCTGAAAGATGGCGCCTACTTTGAGAAACCAGATGAGTTTTATCCAGAACATTTTCTCACCTCAGAAGGACATTTCAAGAAGAATGAAGCATTCATACCTTTTTCAATAGGTAATACTAATCCTTAACAGAAATTGGGCTTGAGTATTGGAAACCAGATTACCAATAAACATTACTAGACTGGTCCTTGGTCAGTAATAAATAGTGGCATACACTGGAACATTAAGGGGATTTATAGGACCCTAAACCTCTCCTTTTATCAGAGAAACATTGGGGTAAATTTACTAAGGTGGATGTTTTTTTTTAGAACTGGTGATTCAGATTCAATCTATTATCTTCTAGAATCAGCTAGATTAATGTTAAGTAGAATCTAATTGGTTGCTATGAGCAACATCACCAGTTCTAAAAAAAACTCTCACCTTAGTAAATTTACCACATAGTCTGCCATATTTAGGCAACTCCTAAAGGTTAATATAGAGTGATCCAGTAACATCATAATCAAAGTGACTCAATGTGACACCAATTAATTAATTAATATGCTTTTACTCATAGGGTAAAGCAAGTTGCACTCAGTTGGTGCCAGACCGTTAGCATGGAACATAGGAGTTTAAAGACAAGGAATACAAAGAGGATCCACATTTTCAGTAACAGTCAGGCAGATGCAGCACCAAATTAATATATTAGCTAAGTTTGGACCCATCTGTATCATCCATAGTAATCACTTTCTAATGTTAACTCTTTAGGCCAGAATACTTAGTACAGGTTGAGTATCCCTTATCCAAAATGCTTGGGACCAGAGGTATTTTGGATATCGGATTTTTCCGTATTTTGGAATAATTGCATACCATAATGAGATATCATGGTGATGGGACCCAAGTCTAAGCACAGAATGCATTTATGTTACATATACACCTTATACACACAGCCTGAAGGTCATTTTAGCTAATATTTTTTATAACTTTGTGCATTAAACAAAGTGTGTCTACATTCACACAATTCATTTATGTTTCATATACACCTTATACACACAGCCTGAAGGTCATTTAATACAATATTTTTAATAACTTTGTGTATTAAACAAGGTTTGTGTACATTGAGTCATCAAAAAACAAGTATTTCACTATCTCACTCTCACTCCAAAAAGTCCGTATTTCGGAATATTCCGTATTTCGGATATTTGGATATGGGATACTCAACCTGTATAACCATTAGTACAAATGGATGAGGGCAGACGCTGTGTGTGATTTGAAGCTCCGTGATTATAAAAACTCAAAGTATGTAAAAAAACAACACAATGATCTATCACACAGGAAAATGGTTAAACATATAAATTAAATATCACACAAGATAAATTCTGAAAATAAAAATAATTGCAACAGAGAAAATAAATAGTGCCAGTATCTCTACTTAGACCAAGTATATTTAAATGGAAAATCCAATAAGATTCTCTATGCAATATCATGAGTCCCAATGGTTCCTAAATAACTATGTAATATAGCGATATATTCCAAAGAAGCTGATTTTATTGTCTGTGGACCTTTAAACTCGCTGCCCCCTCCCATCCTCGTGTTACTATTACCAATACCTGCGGATTGTTCGTTTTGTTAACTCCAAGTCTCCATCTCGTACCTTATGGCTGCTTTCCCATTGAGAACGCCCTTGCATACTGTATACTCAATAGATTATAAAGGCAATATCTCAGTACTGTATCATTCCATTCTGTCCGTGACTCCTCCTGTCCGGGAACCTCATGAGTTAGCTTGGGAGGCTGACTTATCAGCCCCTATTGATGACGAAGGGTGGTCCACCATTAGGTCTAGAAATGCTTCCATTAGTATGGCCATACTGGAAACATGTTATTAGGTATTCACAAAATGTTTTTTGGTGCTGTCTAAGCTTTATACTCTATTTCCATCAATGCCTAGCTCCTGCTGGAGACAATGTGGTGACGAGGGTACATTTTACCATATATGGTGGTCTTGCCCAATTATTAGTTATTATTTGGCAATGGGACAGAGTCAGACCTGATCGCTGTTATGCGAAATAGCACAGCGGCCGATTATCGCCAAACAGCGACAGGATGGTGCGAAAATTTCGATCGCAGGGCGTTCGCAAGGTGATTGACATGAAGCGGATGTTTGTGGGTGGTAACTGGCCATTTTCTGGTAGTGTCAGGAAAAACGCAGGCGTTCCCAAGCGTTTTCAGGGAGGGTGTGTGACCTCAGCTCCGGACCCGAACAGCCTGTTTGTATCGCACTGTATGAGAAAGTCCTGGGCTGCGCATAAACTGCACAGACTGGAAAAAAAAGAAAAAATTTTGGTGAGTGAGTAGTGAACGCATTTGCAGCTGTCCACTGTCTGGAGGAATTTTTGCACGGCGTACACATGCATTCGCACACTTGCACGTGGCAGGTTTTCACTCTTTATGGGCGGCAGCTATCTGATCGCAAACTGCTGCAAAAACGCACAGCAGTTATCAGGTCATAATCATGCCCAAAGTTTGGAAGCTGATATCAAAGGTCACAGGTCTGTCTCTGCCTCCTGATGTTACTGTAGCACTCTTGAGTGCCCCAGTTCGGTCTGCAAACAAACATCAAGACAAGCTTATAGTTCATATTTGTAAAGCTGCAAAAAAAATGGAAGTCTCCAGTAGCTCCCTCATTAACAGCCCTCTCTGTCTGGGTTCATTTTATAGCCTCTATGGAATACACTTTGAGCTTATAAAATGGCAGTGTAGCTACCTTCCGCAAAAATCTGATCCCCGTGGTATTAATTTCATTCTTCACCTCTTTCTGGTGTTATAATCCTGTCTGCAACAATTTAAGTTCTTGTATTTGTTATCGGACTTACCTTGTCACCTGGCCTGCAGGTCAGATTTCTTGTTTGTCTTGTGAACTGTTGCTTTTGGAGCATGTCAGCTGATTGCATTCCCTCCAGTCAGAATTCTCCTTGCCTGACCTGACATTAGCAACCAATCAAAGACTTGCAATCCCTATGTATACCTTGTTTGCCTTTTTGTCTGTGCCAGTGCATAAGCCAATCGAACTCCTAGCAAGTCACTACCTGTCTTGTGAGCTCCAGCTTGCCATTAACTATTCTGCTTATTCCGGCTCCTGTCCATAGAAAACTTCAGTTCCATTGTTCCTGCATTGCTGGAATCCTTGCCTGGGAAGATTCTCTTTCTCTGACTACTAAGTTCCATTTACTGTAGCTGAGTTCCTGCTAATCAAACTACAATTTTCCTGTGTAAAGTCTCACAGCTCTGCACTGAATTCATGAACTGCTGAATCCTCTAGCACAGTGGTTCTCAAACTCGGTCCTCAGGACCCCACACGGTTCACGTTTTCCATGTCACCCAGCAGCTGCACTGTGTATCACCAACTGTCACATTTTGAAAATCTACAGGTGACCTGCAAAACATGAACCGTGTGGAGTCCTGAGGACCGAGTTTGAGAACCTGTGCTCTAGCACATTCAAGTTACCAGTCTGCAGTAAACTACAGTTTGTGTCTATGTTACTGTGTTACCTTCCAGGCTAATCACCACCTGTGATTTTCACCTAAACATTCTGCCTGTTGATTCCAGAGCATATTATTCAGTATGTAAATTTCCAGCTCTTTGCCTGTATCACATCGCAGAAGTATCCTCCAGTGTCCAGATACTGTTATATTGCTCCAAGCTCAGCTATATTCAGCTACTATATCTGGTTCCTGCCAGCTGTCAACAACATATAGTGTGATACCTGCTGTCCTTTGCTACAGGTCTCAGCCAGCTGACAATAGGTTCAAGAGCAGATCCAGTTACCTATACCTGCGTGTCCTAAAGCTTACCAGTTCCAGTCCATCCAGAGTTACACCTTGATCCACTCCAGCTCCATTTCCGATTCTAGAACACTCCAGTATTTACAGTTTAGTCCCAGTTCAGTCTATTTCCAGTTTGGTCCAGTACCTGCAGTTTAGTTCCAGTCCGGTCCAAATCCAGTTCCAGTCTGGAACACTATCCAGGTGGTTCCAAGCTGGTCCAGTATCCAAGTCTGGTTCCAGTCAGTCACCGATAGCAACCCAGTTTCCAACCCATACCACAGAGTGAGAACAACAATTTCCCATGGTTGTGTGATGTTGTTTCTCCTCATTTTTTGACAGGTCCAGACAGAACGGATCCTAACACCTGGTCTATGCTAACCTCCCTTTCTTCTCTCTTTTCTTTACCATTTTATTTTCCCCTTTATAGATTTGTCAATCTGGTGTTTTCACTTTATTTCTATTTTGTATTGGGTATTTTGCCATTCCTTATTCTCATCTCCTCCCCCTTTTTTTGGTATTTGACAACCCTAGCTTCAGACCACTATATGTTCATTCACATTGACTGATCTTTCTAGTGGCCTTCTAGTAGTATTTCCATCCTGTGTGGGTTTTTATTGTTTGTTTATTATTATTATTATTATTATTATTTATTCATTTGTTGAGTATTATGTTCCTATTGTTTTTAGATATGATTAATTATTGTTATGGCACTGTGAGTAACCTTCATATTGTTTACTTGTTTATCAAAAACAAAATTAAATGAAATCATTGTTTTAAAAATGTTTATATATATATATATGATTAATACTCCTTTCAGACCGACAGTTATGAACACGGGATATTGGCACATGAACGCGCATAACCTATGTTCATGTGCGGTCTGAAAGGTGCCATGGGAAAAATACCAGATAGAGCAATCCAATATTTCAACCCTGGTAGAGAGCAGGGTTGAACTCGTGTTCAACCAGGCTCGCTGTGCGGTGTGAATGGGAGCCGGGTCCATGCGACCAGTTTCACATTCACTATGTGCAAATGGGCGGTGCTTGGAGATCATGTGATCGCCAAGTGCCGCCCCCGCCGCATCACCACTGACATCACCAACCCGGCAATATGCCAAGTTGCAGATAGCAGTGGCGGGGTGCCTGAGGTGGGTCGCACCCTGGGAGCTACCGTGTCAGGCTCCCGGGTGCGACCTGCCTCAGGCAGTCTGAAAGGGGTATTACAGAACAAAGTAGTTAATACAATTTAGAAGGCTTCTAGTACTGTATGGGTTATGTGGTATAATAGAAAAAAGTTTTAGAACTGCTGTTTTTGAATTTATATTCTTCACACTTTGAACAGAAATAACAGTCTCCATATATGTTGCTTAAACCCATTTCTATTAGATTTAAGCAAATGAGATTTATCTAAAAGATAACTTCTAACTAAACTAAAAATGTATGTACTTTGAACACACTTACTGTTTAGTTCCTAGATTTATTTGTTTGATCTGGTAAGATATACTTTATATATATATCTACAGTATATCACATTCTAAGAAATCCGATATTGTCAGGCAAATTGTGTGGTCGAATCTTGTAACTGAAGCTACTGTATCCCTAACACCTTGTCAAACTAGCATATGTAGTGTCAGTTTCAGTGCCCATTGCTGTACCTCTAGTTAGCAGGGGGAAAAAGTTCTCATTCAAAATTAAATGTTTATTGTTAACAATAAATTAGATAAGAATCCAACAAAAACTGAGGCACGTGATTATTAATAATTTCAATAAATATTGCTCATAAAAAAGGACGTGTTTGAATGTTATATTCAAAGTAGGTCCAATCAAGGGCAGGCTTCAGATGGCAGTGGACATCAGAGCTAACCACCCAAGCATAAAACTGCCCTATTTGGCCTCACAAAATAGCCACTTAATGATGCAGTTTGCCCATAAACATAGTGGTAAATAGACCTGGAACTTTCTGCCTGAAGTTCCAACCAATCACAGGTCTCCCTTTGGCACTTTGTTCCCCCGATTCATTATTTCTCATGACCGGTATATAATTACTGTGTATGGCACTGTAATGTGTCTCATATCTTTTCCCTCTTGCATTAATTTGTGATAACCCTTATTTCCCTCCTGAGTTGTCCTTAATCTGTTATATTCCCTGTCTTCATAAAAACATCATATTGTAAAGAGATATTATGGAGGGTGGTTTGATAATATCAAAAAGGGGAGACTTATCAGACCTAATAAAGTGGACTACAGCAGGTGTTGCCATAGCAACTAAGCAGATTTTATAGAATGTACTAGATATACAATTGCTAAAAGCTAATTGGTTGCTAAGTTACTATGGGCAACAGTGACTTTTTCAGAAGGTTTGATAAGTCTGCTTGTGTGGGTTCTACAACATAAATGTGTATGGTAGTGAAAGATTCACAAAGCAAATGAGAATAGTGGGATTTTTGTCCCCCATTGAATGTAATACTAAGCAACTCTTAGAGAATCCAGCGATGATACTGATAGCTTTTCTGCATATACTGTAAATAAGTGCATTATTATTATATGTATTATTATTATTATTATTACTAATATTATTATTATTATTCAAAGTTTGTGTATTTTCAACAATGTCGCACTTTGCATTACCTATTGACCAATTGCGTTATGTTGCTTTCTCATTAATTAGTTAAATCCTGTAGAGAAAGTAAAGCTTAAAAAATCTGAGTAGAAAATAAATTAATTAAATCAAGTATTTGCAGCATTATTGATTCAAAAGTATTATTTTAATAACACATTGTATGTATGAAAATATATTTAAATGATCACACCAAACATGGCTACACACATGTATAATGTACATCACATACAGTACCTCCAAAATGATTACAAGAAGAGCCACTTGCACTCCAGGGTACTATGACTAAAATCTGATTAGTGTCCAGTTTTATAAAAAAAAAAACAACTAACATTTATCTTCTATTAATATTACTTTTTGTTTGTTGCAGGTAAGAGAAGCTGTGCTGGGGAAAACATGGCTAAAATGGAGCTTTTTGTGTTCTTCACATCGCTGCTGCAGAACTTCACCTTCCAGGCACCGCCTGGAGCTAAACTGGACCTCACCCCGGAAGTGGGGACTACTAATGCCCCCAAACCTCATGAGATCTGTGCTATACCTCGCATCTAGAACATGCATTTGGACTTGCTCACCTAAAGAATTGACCATAATTGTTTTGTAGTACATTAAAGGTGCTTTCATGGAAATGGGACTAGATCCAGACTGTAGAGGCACAGCCACGCCTGTTGGTCCCACGGGAACCTGGGAGTTGGTGCAAATATCTGTACCGATGATCATCAAAGTTTTCATATTGCCATCATCAAAACTCTGAAAAAGTAACAAATTCTCGCAATCTAATAGTTGTACCATCTGAAATCTAAATAAAAATGAGCGCTCTGTCTCCCACCGTTCTCCTGAGAAGATTCATACTCTCTATATTTGACAAAGAGCTGCAAATTTATCCAAGAGATTTACAAAGGAGTGTGACATTTTATAGGTGTGGATCATAGGGTCGACAGTAACTGGGTCGAAAGTCATTAGGTCGACTACTATTGGTCAACAGTGACTAGGTCGACACCTGAAAGAGGTCGACGTGGTGATTACATCGACGTGGACAAGGTCGACATGGAAAAAGGTCGACATGAGTTTTTTTTACATTTTTTTGGTGTTGTTTTCTTCGTAATGTGACCAGGAACCCCAATTAGTGCACCGTGTCCCCTCGCATGGTTCGCTTTGCTCGCCATGCTTCGGGAAAGGTCCCTCGCTCTGCTACCGCTGCGCTCGGCACAGGTTACTATTCCCAATCGTAGTCCGTGTAGATCGCAAAGGTAATGAAAAGGTGTTTTTTTTAAATGTAAAAAACTCATGTCGACCTTTTTGTATGTCGACCTAGTACATGTCGACCTAATGACCATGTCGACCAGTGGTTGACCTATTGAGTGTCAACCTGATTGCTGTCGTCCTAAAGGCCGGATACCTAATTTTCATCTACAAACCTGCTCCTGGAATATCTTCTCCTGGGTTCATTATCCACCTGTTCATTCCTGCAACTGCTGTGCAGCTGAAATCTCATACAGTGCGAATGTTTTTGTATCCTTTTTGTTTTTTCCAGGTGGAGGGGGAGTCTTGTTTCTAATTAGAAGTTATTTAAACTGCTTTTCATTTGGTTTATAATATAGTTATCTGGAAGCACATGCTTTTAAGTATTATTGATTGTTTCATTATTTGACACATTAAAATGGTTTATGAATCTGTTGTGTGATTACTGGATACCGTTTCTCTAGCCCGCTGCTCCCATCAGACTATGCAGATTTCTGCACCTCCTTAAATGCCAGCACCTTGCTCTGTAACCCATACACTTTGGCAACATTCTGCACATTGGTGGTCATTCCGAGTAGATTGCTAGCTGCATTCGGCAGAAGCAAAAAAAGGCACTTCTGCGCATGCATATGCGGCGCAATGCGCACGCGCATTTTACTTTTACAATGGCAGATGTAGTTTCACACAGGGTCTAGCGAAGCTTTTCAGCCGCACTGGTGGCCGCAGAGTGATTGACATGAAGTGGGCGTTTCTGGGTGTCAACTGACCGTTTTCAGGGAGTGTTCGGAAAAACACAGGCATGCCCGGAAAAACGCAGGACGTGTTTGTGACGTCAAAACAGGAACTGAATAGTCTGAAGTCATCGCAAGCACTGAGAAGGTATTGAGCTACTGCACAAAATCTCTTTGCCGCCGTTGTGCGATCCTTTAGTTTGCACTTCTGCTAAGTTAAAATACACTCCCAGTGGGAGGCGGCATAGCGTTTGCACAGCTGCTAAAAACTGCTAGCGAGCGAACAACTCGGAATGACACCCATTCTGTGATTTTTTTGGCACCGTATAAAAAGTTAGAAGAGATCCCGCACAGACTTTCGCTCTTATCATAATCAGATCACATAACAAACAATAAATTAGACCAACATGTTAAAGTATGTCACTTATATATAAGGAAACTTATATAACTCAGTTGGTGGTGCTCCCTGAGAGTCAAGTTGTGTAGCTGGACAGAAAAGAAAAAAGTAGACTATCTTTGTTGGGGCACTCTTGTAGTTAAAATTTAAAATTTAGTAAATTTCACATTAAAATCATAGACCATGCCATTTTTTGGGGTTCAAACATCAGATTAGCCAGATACAAAAACACAAACAATATATAGTGATACAAAAAGAAATGATATTTCTTGACAACAAAGTATTTGTAGCCGTATAATGGGGGTTATTCAGAGTGGATCGTAGCTGTGCTAAATTTAGCACAGCTACGATAATAATTCACACTGACATGCGGGGGGACGCCCAGCGCAGGGCTAGTACGTCCCGCATGTCAGGCACGACCCCAGTGGCAAACGCAGGATTTCTAGAGGGGGGTTTCTAAATATGCTGTACAATCTCCCACTCCGCGCAACATTGGAGCAAGTGCGGGAGTCTGGGGAAGCAGTAGATGATCCTAGTAACGACCTAGACATTAATGCAAACATTGGTCTTTTCATACAATGGATACTGTATGGAAGACAGTATTAATATTTAACACTATATATGGTCTATACTAGTATAGGCTGTGTCAAATATTTACATAACATAAGTAAATGGTCAGGAAAATGTTAAACATACCATAATAAATACACACACATAATAGAACCAGTACTGCACTTTCTAAGCACAGATTCTCCCACCTCATGGTAAGGCTCCTGTCTCTTCTTCCTGGCAGCTACTCTCTAGTCCAGTGAACTGATTGAGGACTGAGATCCACACACACAGCAAACTTGGTAGAAGAAGCTGCTACCACTGGGCACATGCAGCAGCTCTGCTCTGTCCCTTAAACTGCATGATGTGTGGCAGCTCTAGTAATCTCATTACATACCATTGCTATTGTCATAATTTGAGGCACTCGCCAAGAGAAGGGGGGTTTACGGGTAACCAGAAACCCCCCCCTGCGTTAGCCTGTGTACCCCTCCACAGAAGTACAAAAGCATTGCACAGCAGCGATGCTTTTGCACTTCAGGAGTAGCTCCCGGCCAGCACAGCTCTTGTGTGCTGGCCGGACGCTACTCGTCGCTGCCCGGGTCGCATCGGCTGCTTTTAACATCACGCAGCCACTGCGGCCCGCCTCCTGCACGGTCCGGCCACGCCTGCATTGGCTGGACCGCGCCTGCGTTGGCCGGGCCGCGCCCACAAAACAATGGCCAAATGCCGCCATACCGCCCCCCTCCCGCCCAGCGAACGCATCTGCCTGTCAATCAGGCAGAGGCGATGGCTAGGCATCGACAGCCGTCAGCTGTCAGCCTTGCGCCGGCGCACTGTGGCGCCGGCACATTTCTTACCTGATCGCTGCGCTGCGATGAACAGCGATTTGTATCCTATATCACATATAGCAAATAAAGATTGGTTTCGGTGTATATCCATTTAATTCCCGTATGGAAAATAACAATGATGTAGATAGTGTTAATACAGTCTGTAAAAAAGAGAGAATGTTCCAGCCAGTGACCTTTATGATCTCATATTTGGATAGTAAATCTTCAGTCATATGTTTGTCCAGAAACCACTCCCCTGTTACCCTGGTGACAAGACAACAATCAATTCTATTGGACTGATATTTTTGAATACCAAAGGGGATGGACTTCCTGTTCCTCCTAACAGTTCTTCATTCCAAACCAAATAGGACACTTAGGGGGAGATTCAATTGTTTGAAAAGTCGGTTGGGTGTCTGTTTTTTCCTATCTAATATACAGGAAAAAACAGACACCCAACCGACTTTTCAAACACTTGAATTCCCCCCTTATAAATATGGGTACATGCCCCCATACTATACAACACTGGTGAACAAGCCCTACCAGGTGAAACGCACATCCTTTCTGGGCATACCAGGTCTTTGTGCACAGGATCACCCCCCCCCCCCCCCCTTCCCCCACCCGCACTCACTGCCTGATAAGTATCCCGATTTTCTATGCTTTTTTTCATGTTTTTTTTTCATGCTTTTGTTAGGTGTTGTTTTCTTCATATTTATTGCGGCTATAATTATACTACCACAGAGAATATAATCTGTTTGTATTGCAAAACTTACTATTTATCTGGGTTGTGTGTAACAAACTCCGCTAATTGAATAATTCCTATAAACAGACATAGCCATTGATTTACATAGGCACTGCTTACATAACATAATCTCATTTGAGACATTTATTGACACAAAGCTGTACATTTGCTTAGAATATACCTATAACCAGCGGATAGAACACAATATTATTTACTTCTATTTAGAAGATTGATCTGAGTTTTTGGAATTTTGTTAACACTCAATTCTTGACCTATCTAGGTCCAATTCTGAGGGACTCTCATTGGGCAGTCTTTTGCACTCTCCCCTGCGCTGGTATATCTTAAGGGCCCCATACACTAGAGCGAATATGCCTGATTTCAGCCCAATTCGGGCATTCGGGACGATATATTGGGTGAAATCGGGCGTTTTGGCTGTGAATCAATCCGATGCGTGGCCCGTGAGCATCGGATTAGATCCCCTAGGTCGTTAGTGCTGCACTCGTGGTATATCTGTTCCCGCAGGCATAATGTACCAAATCATTTGGAATCGTATGAAACCGCTCCCGGGAGAGTTCAAGGGAAATCACCCCGACTTCAGCCTCAGACATATCGTTCTGGTGTATGGGGCCCTTAACAGGGTTGAGAGGAGACTCAATGAACAAAAGCAAATCTCTTGCTTTTTCTTTGTTTCCCACATCTCTGACCCTCCCTGTGCACCCTCATCTTCCTGTTCAATGCCATAAAGCTGACACACAGGGAGTCAGCAGGAGCCAGGGCAAGGCTATATGAGGACATTCTATCCTTATCATTCCCTTTATAGCTTTGTGCTTCAATCATCATGGATACCTGTGGATCAGGACTCTGAACACTTAGGATAACCGGATGATTTTTATATTTGTATATTTTTGCCTCTAAACCCTATAAAAATGTAATACCCTGTCTAACTATTGTATATATTGTTGAATAAACACAGCCTAGACAAACATATGATTGAAGGATGATTTACTATCCAAATATGAGATCATAAAGGTCACTGGCTGGAACATTCTCTCTTTTTTACAGGCTGTATTAACACTATCTACATCATTGTTATTTTCCACACAGGAAATAAAGGTGTATAAACTGCGACCAATCATTATTTGTTATTATATGTGATATAGGATACAAACAATGGAGTCATTCCGAGTTGATCGCAAGCTGCTTTCGTTCGCTGAGCAGCGATGAGGCAAAAAATCGTCACTTCTGCGACGTACTATTACAACGAATGATGTAGTTTCACACAGGGTCTAGCGAAGCATTTCAGTCGCACTGGTGGCCGCAGAGTGATTGACATGAAGAGGGCATTTCTGGGTGTCAAGTGACCGTTTTCAGGGAGTGCTCGAAAAAACGCAGGCGTGCCAGGAAAAATGCAGGCGTGGCTGGGCGAACGCAGGGCGTGTTTGTGACGTCAAAACAGGAACTGAACAGTCTGAAGTGATCGCAAGCACTGAGTAGGTATTGAGCTACTCTTAAACTGCACAAAAAAACTTTATAGCAGCTTTGCGATCCTTTCGTTTGCACTTCTGCTAAGGTAACATACACTCCCAGTGGGAGGCGGCATAGCGTTTGCACGACTGCTAAAAACTGCTAGCGAGCGATCAACTCGGAATGACCACTTTGTTGTCAAGAAATATAACTTTGTTTTGTATCACTATATATTGTTTGTGTTTTTGTATGTGGCTGATCTGATGTTTGAACAAAACAAATGGCATGGTCTATGATTTTAATGTGAATTTTAATAAAGTTTACATTTTAACTACAAGAGCGCCCCAACAAAGAGAGTCTGCTTTCTTCTTTTCTGTTCAACTGTATACAAAGTGCCATAAGAAGGGGTAGACATAGGGGGACATTTACTAAGCAGTGATAAGAGCGGAGAAGTGAGCCAGTGGAGAGTTGCCCATGGCAACCAATCAACACTGAAGTAACATCTATAATTTGCATACTATAAAATGATACAGAGCTGCTGACTGGTTGATGGGGAAATATCTCCACTGGCTCACTTCTCCACTCTTATCACTGCTTAGTAAATGTACCCCTAAGAGAGGAGCAAGCTCATGTCCTGCCTCGGTGCAGGCCCTTTCCTCTCTCCATGGTACGATGGTGAGCAGACTTTGGCTCAGTGCCATAATCTTTAATGTGCGGGTTTCTGGGAGTCAGACCCTATGGTTTGCATACATCTCCGATGGTTGGGAGCCTGCGCATGTGTATAACGGGTCCTGCGTCATCGCATGCAGTGCCCCCTGAGCGGCAGCCTGATTGACAGGCTGCAGCCATTTGGGGGCGGGGAGTGGGCAGAGCTAGCCACCATTCTTTAAAATGGAGGCGTGCTCCCATTTTCTGGGAGTGCTGATGCCAGGGTCTGTGCATTCTGTTGTAGAATTCTTGGCCCCTGCTACGGAGCTGCACTAGTTAATCTGATTATCCTTAGAAGGCCAATGTTCTTGCAGTGATACTATGCTGCATTTACTCAGATCTGCGATGCTGCCAGGAGGCATCTTTTTACCCCAGATGCCTCCTGCAGCATTAATATATTGTCACAAGACTACTGCGTCCAACGACACAGCGGTGATGTAAACTGCGTCCATCTGTAGATGAGGTGTGCGCTCCAGCCGTGCGTCTCACGGACCTCTTCCGGTCTCGGAGCCCATGAGATGTGGCAACGCGCGGCGGAGCATGACACAGGTGCGCCCACCTCTTACTCAGGTGGGCGTCCCGATGCACCCTGGGACACAACGGACCTATCATTGGGCTCACCACACACCTGATATCTGATTAACAATGTTGGTAAGTGACCGATGTGTCACATGACTAATGTATATTTATAGGTTTTAATGTCTTACTATTATATAACAAAACCTAATTAAAAATATGGTAAACAAGTTAGGACTGCCTTTCTAGAAATATATATTCATTTTTATTTTACAACACGGATCAGTTGATTAAAGCTATTACAGCTGATGTGCAATTACTCATTAGTAAGGTATAAAAATGGCTCTTAGTGTCTCTGAGATTTACTTCTGAAGAAGCTGAGCAACCTATCTCAGAGAAACGCGTTAAGGTTACTGTTGTGGAACCCCAACTTTCTCACCATTTAAGACTGATCCAAATAAGGACTTTCCTGTTTCCACTTGGATTTCCAAGGACCTGAAAAAAACTCCTTTTTCCTCAGTATATCCAGCAAAACATGGAAACCCCTACAAATATCTACGCAGACGAGTAATTACAGCTACCATCTCGTGGAATTGTGTGTGAGGTATTATCAGAGTATTACCAGCTGACTGTGCATTTATTCAGTATATAAGGAGGAGTGAATTTCTATATACCAAGTCTGGGATCACAAAATAATGGTTTGGTTCCTATCAGCAGAGTGAAAATCTATACTATCTCAGAGCCAGTGCAAATAATATTATTCATAATATTTGTATCTAGTCTTTGTATGAATTGTTGACTATTAAGTCAGTAATGTGGTTTTATAAATTATTAACCTTTTATTAATAGAATAACATTTTGTGCAACTGATCCATTTGTTTAATTATTTTTGATAAACAACTCATAACACTGGCAATTTTTATTTATTGTGTATCTCCTTTGGGGTCTGACAAACCCCTTCCAGCCGCTGTGGTAATTCAGTAGGTTTACATATTCAGGATAATATTTACAGACTGTTAATGATCAGAGGAACATGGAACAAAGGTGAAGCAAGTTCTAGAGGCAATGTTATGTAATTGGAGTACACTGGGTAAAGGGTTGTTGTTAGCTACTGTAAGCTAAAGTGACTAAAAAAAAAGTACATATGACAAAACACCTGTTTATATTGATACCACCCTGTAATGTTCACAGCACTTTATTATATAGTACATTAAAGCTATTTTCTCTTACGTCCTAGAGGATACTGGGGTCCACATTAGTACCATGCGGTATAAATGGGTCCAATAGGAGCCTTGGGCACTTTAAGAAATCTATAGTGTGCACTGGCTCCTCCCTCTATGCCCCTCCTACCAGACTCAGTTTAGAAAATGTGCCCGGAGGAGCCGGTCACGCTTTGGAGAGCTCCTGAAGAGTTTTCTACATGTATTTTTCTATTTGTTGTTTTCAGTCAGGGCTGTTTGGCAACAGCCTGACTGCTTCGTCGGACTTAGGGGGGAAAATGGCCCAACTTCCTCAGAGTTAATGGTCCCGTTTCTCTGCTGACAGGACACTGAGCTCCTGAGGGACCTATTTGTGAGCCACACCACGGCGCAGCGTACCCTCCCACAGCACGCCGCCACCCCTAACAGAGAAAGAAGACTGAAGAGTGGGGAGTACAGTGCTGGCATCCCGGTTAGCGAGCCGCCGGTGGGAATAGTGGCACAAGGGTAGGAGCGCAGCTCTGAGTACAGGCTGCGCTCCGTTGGCTCAGAAAGACATATTCATATAGGTGTCCTTCTGCTGAGGGGCGCTGACTAAAGACATAACAGGGGTTTTAACCCGCTGTTATGCACAAAAATTACCTCAGGTCAGTTTCAATAAAGTGCGGGAAGCCGCATGCAATTAAGCGGACGGGGCTTCTCACTGAGAGGATCCAGCAGCTCACCAGCGCTACTTTCCCTCTGCAGATTGTACAAGCAGCGTATACAGGGAAGCGCTGGTCCTCCACAAGGACTCCTCGTCTCCTGAGCGGTACTAGGGGTTCTTAGTGAGGGCATCTTAATAGGGCTTAGTATACTATCACTACTCCCCCCGAGTAGTGATAGTATACTAAGCCCTATTAAGATGCTAGTATCGCGACCCAGCTAAATAAATTTTTGCTTTGGCTAAAGGGGCGCTGTGTGTCTGGCTCTTACTTCTGTGTCTCCCTAAGACTCTGTATAGATAATCTGTGTTCCCATTGTGTGTGTGTGTGTGTGTGTGTGTGTGTGTGTGTGTGTGTGTGGGTGTCCCTTCACAACCATGTCCAGGGACTGTGTGTCATGCACAGTGGAGTGTCATTCCTCCCCTGGGGACTCACTACCCTGTACTCAGGATAATGTACATTCTCAGGATAGTGGGGCAGAAACCCCATGGTTAGCTTCCATTAAAGGGGTGGCCCAGAGGTCCACTATTGCTTGCACATGGATCACTAAAGCCATTGCACTGTGGCCAGGTAACTTAATTGATGGATTGGATACCTTACCCAGGGGGGTGATTGTTTTACTCCTGCAGCATATTCAGGACTCTGCTACCTTTAAGGTTGAGGCCTTAAAGGAAATTGGTTTGCTCAACGCACGCACCATTGCCATGACAGTTTCAGCACGCAGAGGCTTGTGGCTGCGCCAGTGGATGGCGGATGCAGATTCCAGGAAAGGAGTGGAAAATCTACCTTTCACAGGTGAAAGAAGAACTGGAGATGAACTGGATAAGTTGATATCCAAGGCTACAGTGGGCAAGTCTACCGTACCTTCCTTCCGCAGCACCCCCAGCTAGAAAAACCTACTCTGCTCCGACTCTGCAGTACTTTCGGACAGCGAAATTCAAAGGCAGATCCAAGGTAACCCAGAAAACCGGCCATTGCAGGTTCTCAGGAACAGAACCCCGGATCTGTTTCCTCAAAGCCTTCAGCATGACGATGGTCCACATTGCCTGGAAGACAGGCAGGTGGGAGCTCGGTTACATTATTTCAGTCACATTTGGGCAACATCTTGCCAGGATCCCTGGGTAATAGATCTTATCACCCAGGGATACATACTGTAGTTTCAGGAACTCCCACCTTACAGGTTCAGGATTACCAGCTTCTCCAGAAGCAAGTGTGACTTTACAGGCAGCAATTCAAAAACTGGTTCAGGTCATTGTTCCATTTGCACTTCAACTACAAAACAAGGGTTATTACTCCAACCTGTTTGTGGTTCCAAAACTGGACGGTTCGGTGAGGCCCATTCTTAACCTGAAATCTCTGAACCTGTATTTAAGGGTGTTCAAATTCAATATGGAGTCTCTGAGAGCGGTGATCTCAGGTCTGGAGGAGGGGAAATTCCTGGTGTCTCTAGACATCAAGGATGCGAACCTTCACATTCCATTTTGGCTGCCTCATCAGGAATATCTAAGGTTTGCACTGCAGGACTGTCACTATCAGCTTCAGGAACTGCCATTTGGCCTCTCCACGGCACCGATGGTATTCACCAAGGTAATGGCAGAGATGATGTTTCTCCTCCGCAAGCAGGGAGTGAACATAATACCGTACCTGGAGGACCTGTTGATAAAAGCACCTTCCAGGGAGAGGTTGTTGGACAGCATTGCCCTCTCAACCTGACTTCTCCAGGATCACAGGTGGATTCTGAACCTGCCAAAATCTCAGCTGGAACCAACATGGAGGCTTCAGTTCCTAGAAATGATCCTGGATATGGAGGAACAAAGGGTGTTCTTTCCATTGGAAAAGGCATTGGTACTCCAGTTAATGGTGCGGGATGCCCTAAAACCCACCTGAATATCGGTGCATCTTTGCATTCGCCTTCTGGGGAAGATGGTAGACTCTTACGAGGCTCTGCAGTACGGAAGGTTTCATGCAAGGCCATTTCAGCTGGATCTGTTGGACAAATGGTCTGGATCGCATCTTCACATGCACCAGAGGATACGTCTTTTCGCCAAAAGCCAGGATTTCTCTTCCGTGGTGGCTCCAGACTTCTCACCTGACCAAGGGTTGATGGATCGGGATTCAAAATTGGATTCTGCTAACCACGGACGCAAGCTTCAGAGGTTGGGGAGCAGTCAACCAAGGGAAACAGTTCCAGGCAAAATGGTCAAGTCAGGAAGCCATTCTTCCAATCAACATTCTGGAACTAAGGGCCATATACAACGCTCTTCTTCTAGCTTCCCATCTTCTTCAAGATCAAGCTATTCAGGTTCAGTCGGACAATGTGACGGCAGTAACATACATAAACCGACAGGGCGAATCGAAAAGAGCAGAGTAGCAATGTCAGAGGTAACAAGAATTCTCCCCTGGACAGAAAGATTTGCGGTGGCGCTGTTGGCAATCTTCATTCCTGGAGTAGACAACTGGGAAGCGCACTTCCTCAGCAGACACGATCTCCACGCAGGAGAGTGGGGCCTTCCCCCACAGGTGTTTGAGTCCTTAACAAGTTGGTGTGGAATTCCACAGATAGACATGATAGCCTCTCATCTCAACAAGAAGCTAAAACACTATTGTTCCAGGTCAAGTGACCTGCAAGCAGTGGCGGTGGATGCTCTGGTGACTCCATGGGTCTACCAGATGATTTACGTGTTCCCACCTCTTCCTCTGATCCCAAGAATTCTCAAACGAATAAAAAGGGAAAAGGTTCAAGCAATTCTCATTGCTCCATATTGGCCAAGAAGGGCCTGGTACGCGGATCTACTGGAGTTGCTCCTGGAGGACTGGGGTTATTCGTCTATCAAGACTTACCGCGGCTATGTTTGACGGCATGGAAGCTGAGCGTCAGACTTTAGTCCAGAAAGGCATTCCGAACAAGGTTATTCCAACACTGATCCAAGCTTGGAAGGGGGTAACGTCTAAACATCACCACCGTATTTGGAAAAAATATGTCTCGTGGTGTGAAAACAGGAAATTTCCTCCAGTGGAATTACAACTGGGACGTTTTCTTCTTTTTCTACAGTTAGGTGTGGATGTGGGCCTATGTTTGGGCTCCTTGAAAGTCCAGATTTCGGCCTTGTCCATTTTCTTCCAGAAACAATCGGTTTCCCTCCCTGAGGTTCAGAAGTTATTGAAGGGTGTTCTGCACATTCAACTGGCCTTTGTGCCTCCCATGGCACTTTGGGATCTTAACGTGGTGTTGCAGTTTCTGCAATCGGACTGATTTTAACCTTTACAGGAGGTTAACGTTAAGTTTCTTACATGGAAGACTGTTACACTGTTGGCCTTGGCTTCTGCAAGGCGTGTGTCCGAACTGGGGGCATTGTCTCACAAAAGCCCCTATTTGATTTTTCATGAGGACAGAGCTGAACTAAGAACTCGTCAGCAGTTTCTTCCTAAGGTGGTGTCTGCGTTTCATATCAACCAACCTATTGTGGTTCCGGTGCTACTGACACCTCTGCTACCTCAAAGTCCCTGGATGTTGTGAGGGCTTTGAAGATCTACGTGAAGAGGACAAAAGCGCTGCCTGGAATTGGTCCTCTGAACCACAGGACACCCCTTAGTAGGAAACACAGAATAGGGGAGCCAAATGTAACACCAACCTGTGGAGTAGCCAGAGGGATAAAATCAAAGTCTCTTTAAGCACTAGCTGTAGTAAATGCTGTTGAGGATATCCACAGTAGATGGCATGCAGCAGATAAGCACAATAGATGGTAAACAACTACATATGGTAAATAGTGGTTGCAGCTCCAGACAGCAGGAACCCAGATAACTGACGAAAGCTGTATAGGGCACATTTATTGGCAAGCTGCTCAATCAGATTGTGATGCCACTCAGGTGCTAAGAGGGGGGGGGGGGTAATTCTGGTAAGAAAAAACATTTTGCTATCCCTACTGCACACTGAGTGAAAAATAACACTACATCAGATGATACAGAAATCTTGGTTTCATATATCTGCAGATATACAGTAGGGTTTAGCGCCCAGGCCAAACGGCAAGGCGTCTCTGTCACTGGGGGTCCCTAACACTAGGTATGGGTCCAGGGTGCGGACCCCATCATGTCGGCACAGGCCGGCCACCCCAGGGCAGCACACAGGTGAAAATTAGTAAGGGATAATAAGAAGCACATAAGTGCTATGTAAGTGAGAAGTGTGATTAAAATAATGCAAAATATATACAATATGATAGGGAAAAACATGTGTTAATAAAATGTTAGGGTGTGCCAACCTGAAGCAGCTCAGCCATACCAGCACAGGGGTTACTGCCCCGCAATCCCACCCTATAAATAATTTCAAATATGTCTGGGTTGAATTCCCAGTGTAAGGCCACATGAGAATGGCTCCTACATCATCTGAGAGCCAGCTTACCTGGAGACACCCCTAGCTTCTCCAATGGCACTCTGGAGTCACAAATCCCTCCTAATGCTGACCCATCCGTGCCTCTCTAACTACAATGCACATTTATTGGCAAGCTGCTCAATCAGATTGTGATGTCACTCAGATGCTAAAAAGGAGGGGTAATTCTGACTAATAAAAAACATTTTGCTATACCTAATGCACACTGAGTGAGAAATAACACTACCTAATAATCAGATAATACAGAGATCTTGGTTGCATATATCTGCAGATATAGGGTTAGCTGTATAGGTGCTGTGATGTAGACTGAGAGCAGATAATAAACAGCAGGAACGTGAACTGCCATTGGTGAGCTAGTGCAGTAGATGCTTGGAAGTTGAATGGAAACAGCAGTGCTGGTCAGAGAACAAACCACAGGAAACAGCATACAGAATACTGTCAGCAGACATATGTAACAGGTACTGTACAAGTACAAGAGTACTGAGGCCTAGGGACCAGGAACTAACCTAGATGGAAGATGTTGCTCTGGGAATATGCAGCAGGCCAGTGGAGATTTAAATAGGCAGCACTGAATGTTCATAGGTTACTAAAGTCATGTGACCGCTGCTGCAGTGCAGGGATCGACTTTAGTGAATCACATCGAAAATCCAAAATGTCCACGCCCAAGCAGCTGGGTGGTTTGTTTGCAAACATGGCAGGAGGCACGGTGATTGCTGTGGGGAACCCAGAGACTTGTGGACAGCAACCACATGTTAGCTCCGGGTACGGTATGTAGGACTAAGGGGGAGATGTAGTAAGCAGTGATAAAAGTGGAGAAGTGAGCCAGTGGAGACGTTGCCCATGGCAACCAATCAGCTGCTCTATATACTTTTATAGTTTGCAAATTATAAATGTTAATTCAATGCTGATTGGTTGCCATGGACAACTTCTCCACTGGCTCACTTCTCCTTTGTTTAAACTGCTTAGTATATCTCCCCATTAGACCCTGATTCATGATAGTTCTTATCTGATGTCAAGTTCTATATTTCTATGAAAAATGGTTGTGTGTTATAGTAGTATTTTATTGGTGCTGGGATAGATTTTGTGACTCTTTACTGGCAGGCACAAATTGCCCCAGCCCAATGCTAGCTGCAAGAGATTTGTCTGAAATAGGTTTCTCTTCTCCATACACATGACTCAAAATCACACAGAGCTTTTAATACTGTACACGCTCACAGCACTCCCGTGACACTCCCACACGACAAGGTAGTTACGCGCAATGGGGGTCATTCCGAGTTGTTCGCTAGCTGAAATCGTTTCGCAGCACAACGTTTGGTCAAAACGCGGCAGTTCTGCGCATGCATAGGCGCCGCAATGCGCACGCGCGACATACGTTCACAACAGCCGAAGTAGTTTCACACAAGGTCTAGCGAAGCATTTCAGTCGCACTGCTGGCCGCAGAGTGATTGACAGGAAGTGGGTGTTTCTGATGTGTCAACTGACCGTTGTCAGGGAGTGAGTGAAAAAAAGCTGGCGTGCCAGATAAAAACGCAGGCGTGGTTGGGGAAATGTAGGCGTGGCTTGCCGAACACAGGGCGTGTTTGTGACGTCAAAACAGGAACTAAATAGTCTGCAGTGATCGCAAGCTAGGAGTAGGTCTGGAGCTACTCAGAAACTGCTCGAAAATATTTTGCTGCCGCTCTGCGATCCTTTCGTTAGCACTTCTGCTAAGCTAAGATACACTCCCAAAGGGCGGCGGCCTAGCGTTTGCACGGCTGCTAAAACCAGCTAGCGAGCGAACAACTCGGAGTGAGGGCTAATGACTTTGCCAATGCTCAGCACTCACCATGAAATGTTCTATTTCATAGGAAAACAGTTCCGTCTGACTCAGAATAGGATGGACATATGAATAAAATAGTGTATACATGCATCTGCGGTGCGTCGTGTGACTCAGAATCAGCCCCTGGAACTAGGGCCGTTACTACCGGCACGTCTCCTGCTGGCAGCTGCTGTCCGCAGCTGCCTTCACTCTTCCAAAAATTCAGCGGCAGCTGGATGAGGACAGCAGGACCGAAGGCAGTGGCAGTCGCATGGTTCCACTCAGACTCTCAGCGAGACCACCGCAGCGCTGCAGAGTATTTGTGTTTCTGGGCATATGTGTTTCTGGCATTGGGGACATATGTGTAATTGGCACTGGGAGCATATGTGTATCTGGCACTGGGGGCATATGCGTATCTGGCATTGTGGAGGCATATGCATATATGGGACTGTGGGGTTATATTATGTGTTTCTGGCATTGCACTGTGGGGGCATATTATTTGTTTCTGGCATTGCACTGTGGGGGCATATTATATGTATCTGGCACTGGGGGCATATGCGTATCCGGCACTGGGGGCATATGCGTATCTGGTACTGGGGGCATATGCGTATCTGACACTGGGGGCAACTGCGTATCTGGCACTGGGGGCAAATACGTATCTGGCACTGTGGGGGCATATGTGTATCCGGCACTGGGGGCATATGCGTATCTGGCACTGGGGGCATATGCGTATCTGACACTGGGGGCAAATGCGTATCTGGCACTGGGGGCATATGCGTATCTGACACTGGGGGCAACTGCGTATCTGGCACTGGGGGCAAATACGTATCTGGCACTGTGGGGGCATATGTGTATCCGGCACTGGGGGCATATGCGTATCTGGCACTGGGGGCATATGCGTATCTGACACTGGGGGCAAATGCGTATCTGGCACTGGGGGCATATGCGTATCTGGCACTGTGGGGGCATATGCGTATATGGCACTGTGGGGGCATATTATGTGTGTGAAGACCTGAAGTATTAGAGCATAAACTCAGAGTGTACTCCGGGACTTCTGGGTCAGGTCACACAAACAGGAGACAGATAAAAATAAAACAATATATTTATTAGAGATTTGTTTAGTACAAGCTCTCTAAATCAGCTATAAGATAAACACATTTGAAATTAACCCCAGAACAACAGGTCCTAATAAACACCAGTTTACCGACAGACTTCCCAGCACTTTCCCACATGCTCTTGTCTGGATGCAGTATAATTGTGCAGGATCACAGGAGTATGAAGGAGTGTTTGTACAGCAGAGCCAACAAGTCTGCAAATCCAGAGAAAAGTTTGTACTCCAGTAGCCACAATGCTCCCAGGCAAAATCCTCAGCACACTAGCAGGAGCTGAGACTCCAGGACTAGTAGCTTTTAGAAGCCAAACTCACACACACACCCGGAGCTCTCTTGCATTCCCTTTTTGAATAAGGTTCCAATTTCCACCACCAAAATCCCTCCTGCAAAGGGTGATTTTAAGGAAAGGTCAGCGCTGATTGGTAGAGCTCAATGAGGGTCTGTAAAAGAGATGAGTCATGCAGAGATCCCCCCTGCTGTTATCATGCCCCAGTATCTGAGAACAATGGGATCTTGATGCAATGAATCCCTTGGTGATGGGGGAAGATAGCCAATCACTCCCTGTTTTAACCCCTTATAGACATTTGTGACCTCAGAGGGGCTCAAGCTGCTCCCAGCTTCCTGTTATTAATGTCTAGTGACTGGTCCAGAATAAACCATCACAACTGGCCCTGTTTAAGAACAATAGCTGACGGTTCAATTCTGTACTACAACATTGTCAGAATGGACCTTGGACAGTAGATTCTGTCACAATGTGTATCTGAGATGAGCGCCGAAAATTTTTCGGGTTTTGTGTTTTGGTTTTGGGTTCGGTTCCGCGGCCGTGTTTTGGGTTCGACCGCGTTTTGGCAAAACCTAACCGAATTTTTTTTTGTCGGATTCGGGTGTGTTTTGGATTCGGGTGTTTTTTTCCAAAAAAACCTAAAAAACAGCTTAAATCATAGAATTTGGGGGTCATTTTGATCCCAAAGTATTATTAACCTCAAAAACCATCATTTCCACTCATTTTCAGTCTATTCTGAATACCTCACACCTCACAATATTATTTTTAGTCCTAAAATTTGCACCGAGGTCGCTGGATGACTAAGCTAAGCGACCCTAGTGGCCGACACAAACACCTGGCCCATCTAGGAGTGGCACTGCAGTGTCACGCAGGATGTCCCTTCCAAAAAACCCTCCCCAAACAGCACATGACGCAAAGAAAAAAAGAGGCGCAATGAGGTAGCTGTGTGAGTAAGATAAGCGACCCTAGTGGCCAACACAAACACCGGGCCCATCTAGGAGTGTCACTGCAGTGTCACGCAGGATGTCCCTTCCAAAAAACCCTCCCCAAACAGCACATGACGCAAAGAAAAAAAGAGGCGCAATGAGGTAGCTGTGTGAGTAAGATAAGCGACCCTAGTGGCCGACACAAACACCGGGCCCATCTAGGAGTGTCACTGCAGTGTCACGCAGGATGTCCCTTCCAAAAAACCCACCCCAAACAGCACATGACGCAAAGAAAAAAAGAGGCGCAATGAGGTAGCTGTGTGAGTAAGATAAGCGACCCTAGTGGCCGACACAAACACCGGGCCCATCTAGGAGTGGCACTGCAGTGTCACGCAGGATGGCCCTTCCAAAAAACACTCCCCAAACAGCACATGACGCAAAGACAAATTAAAGAAAAAAGAGGTGCAAGATGGAATTGTCCTTGGGCCCTCCCACCCACCCTTATGTTGTATAAACAGGACATGCACACTTTAACCAACCCATCATTTCAGTGACAGGGTCTGCCACACGACTGTGACTGATATGACGGGTTGGTTTGGACCCCCACCAAAAAAGAAGCAATTAATCTCTCCTTGCACAAACTGGCTCTACAGAGGCAAGATGTCCACCTCATCATCATCCTCCGATATATCACCGTGTACATCCCCCTCCTCACAGATTATCAATTCGTCCCCACTGGAATCCACCATCTCAGCTCCCTGTGTACTTTGTGGAGGCAATTGCTGCTGGTCAATATCTCCGCGGAGGAATTGATTATAATTCATTTTAATGAACATCATCTTCTCCACATTTTCTGGATGTAACCTCGTACGCCGATTGCTGACAAGGTGAGCGGCGGCACTAAACACTCTTTCGGAGTACACACTTGTGGGAGGGCAACTTAGGTAGAATAAAGCCAGTTTGTGCAAGGGCCTCCAAATTGCCTCTTTTTCCTGCCAGTATAAGTACGGACTGTGTGACGTGCCTACTTGGATGCGGTCACTCATATAATCCTCCACCATTCTTTCAATGTTGAGAGAATCATATGCAGTGACAGTAGACGACATGTCCGTAATCGTTGTCAGGTCCTTCAGTCCGGACCAGATGTCAGCATCAGCAGTCGCTCCAGACTGCCCTGCATCACCGCCAGCGGGTGGGCTCGGAATTCTGAGCCTTTTCCTCGCACCCCCAGTTGCGGGAGAATGTGAAGGAGGAGATGTTGACAGGTCGCGTTCCGCTTGACTTGACAATTTTCTCACCAGCAGGTCTTTCAACCCCAGCAGACTTGTGTCTGCCGGAAAGAGAGATCCAAGGTAGGCTTTAAATCTAGGATCGAGCACGGTGGCCAAAATGTAGTGCTCTGATTTCAACAGATTGACCACCCGTGAATCCTTGTTAAGCGAATTAAGGACTCCATCCACAAGTCCCACATGCCTAGCGGAATCGCTCCGTGTTAGCTCCTCCTTCAATGTCTCCAGCTTCTTCTGCAAAAGCCTGATGAGGGGAATGACCTGACTCAGGCTGGCAGTGTCTGAACTGACTTCACGTGTGGCAAGTTCAAAGGGCGTCAGAACCTTGCACAACGTTGAAATCATTCTCCACTGCGCTTGAGACAGGTGCATTCCACCTCCTATATCGTGCTCAATTGTATAGGCTTGAATGGCCTTTTGCTGCTCCTCCAACCTCTGAAGCATATAGAGGGTTGAATTCCACCTCGTTACCACTTCTTGCTTCAGATGATGGCAGGGCAGGTTCAGTAGTTTTTGGTGGTGCTCCAGTCTTCTGTACGTGGTGCCTGTACGCCGAAAGTGTCCCGCAATTCTTCTGGCCACCGACAGCATCTCTTGCACGCCCCTGTCGTTTTTTTAAAAATTCTGCACCACCAAATTCAAGGTATGTGCAAAACATGGGACGTGCTGGAATTTGCCCATATTTAATGCACACACAATATTGCTGGCGTTGTCCGATGCCACAAATCCACAGGAGAGTCCAATTGGGGTAAGCCATTCCGCAATGATCTTCCTCAGTTGCCGTAAGAGGTTTTCAGCTGTGTGCGTATTCTGGAAACCGGTGATACAAAGCGTAGCCTGCCTAGGAAAGAGTTGGCGTTTGCGAGATGCTGCTACTGGTGCCGCCGCTGCTGTTCTTGCAGCGGGAGTCCATACATCTACCCAGTGGGCTGTCACAGTCATATAGTCCTGACCCTGCCCTGCTCCACTTGTCCACATGTCCGTGGTTAAGTGGACATTGGGTACAACTGCATTTTTTAGGACACTGGTGAGTCTTTTTCTGACGTCCGTGTACATTCTCGGTATCGCCTGCCTAGAGAAGTGGAACCTAGATGGTATTTGGTAACGGGGGCAAACTGCCTCAATAAATTGTCTAGTTCCCTGTGAACTAACGGCGGATACCGGACGCACGTCTAACACCAACATAGTTGTCAAGGCCTCAGTTATCCGCTTTGCAGCAGGATGACTGCTGTGATATTTCATCTTCCTCGCAAAGGACTGTTGAACAGTCAATTGCTTACTGGAAGTAGTACAAGTGGGCTTACGACTTCCCCTCTGGGATGACCATCGACTCCCAGCAGCAACAACAGCAGCGCCAGCAGCAGTAGGCGTTACACGCAAGGATGCATCGGAGGAATCCCAGGCAGGAGAGCAATCATCAGAATTGCCAGTGACATGGCCTGCAGGACTATTGGCATTCCAGGGGAAGGAGGAAATTGACACTGAGGGAGTTGGTGGGGTTGTTTGCGTGAGCTTGGTTACAAGAGGAAGGGATTTACTGGTCAGTGGACTGCTTCCGCTGTCGCCCAAAGTTTTTGAACTTGTCACTGACTTATTATGAATGCGCTGCAGGTGACGTATAAGGGAGGATGTTCCGAGGTGGTTAACGTCCTTACCCCTACTTATTACAGCTTGACAAAGGCAACACACGGCTTGACACCTGTTGTCCGCATTTCTGTTGAAATAGTTCCACACCGAAGAGCTGATTTTTTTGGTATTTTCACCAGGCATGTCAGTGGCCATATTCCTCCCACGGACAACAGGTGTCTCCCCGGGTGCCTGACTTAAACAAACCACCTCACCATCAGAATCCTCCTGGTCAATTTCCTCCCCAGCGCCAGCAACACCCATATCCACCTCATCCTGGTGTACTTCAACACTGACATCTTTAATCTGACTATCAGGAACTAGACTGCGGGTGCTCCTTCCAGCACTTGCAGGGGGCGTGCAAATGGTGGAAGGCGCATGCTCTTCACGTCCAGTTTTGGGAAGGTCAGGCATCGCAACCGACACAATTGGACTCTCCTTGTGGATTTGGGATTTCGAAGAACGCACAGTTCTTTGCGGTGCTACTGCTTTTGCCAGCTTGAGTCTTTTTATTTTTCTAGCGAGAGGCTGAGTGCTTCCATCCTCATGTGAAGCTGAACCACCAGCCATGAACATAGGCCAGGGCCTCAGCCGTTCCTTGCCACTCCGTGTGGTAAATGGCATATTGGCAAGTTTACGCTTCTCCTCCGACAATTTTATTTTAGGTTTTGGAGTCCTTTTTTTACTGATATTTGGTGTTTTGGATTTGACATGCTCTGGACTATGACATTGGGCATCGGCCTTGGCAGACGACGTTGCTGGCATTTCATCGTCTCGGCCATGACTAGTGGCAGCAGCTTCAGCACGAGGTGGAAGTGGATCTTGATCTTTCCCTAATTTTGGAACCTCAACATTTTTGTTCTCCATATTTTAATAGGCACAACTAAAAGGCACCTCAGGTAAACAATGGAGATGGATACTAGTATACAATTATGGATGGACTGCCGAGTGCCGACACAGAGGTAGCTACAGCCGTGGACTACCGTACTGTGTCTGCTGCTAATATAGACTGGATGATAATGAGATGTAGTATGTATAAAGAAGAAAGAAAAAAAAAACCACGGGTAGGTGGTATACAATTATGGATGGACTGCAGAGTGCCGACACAGAGGTAGCTACAGCCGTGGACTACCGTACTGTGTCTGCTGCTAATATAGACTGGTTGATAATGAGATGTAGTATGTATAAAGAAGAAAGAAAAAAAAAACACGGGTAGGTGGTATACAATTATGGATGGACTGCCGAGTGCCGACACAGAGGTAGCTACAGCCGTGGACTACCGTACTGTGTCTGCTGCTAATATAGACTGGTTGATAATGAGATGTAGTATGTATAAAGAAGAAAGAAAAAAAAAACCACGGGTAGGTGGTATACAATTATGGATGGACTGCCGAGTGCCGACACAGAGGTAGCTACAGCCGTGGACTACCGTACTGTGTCTGCTGCTAATATAGACTGGATGATAATGAGATGTAGTATGTATAAAGAAGAAAGAAAAAAAAAACCACGGGTAGGTGGTATACAATTATGGATGGACTGCCGAGTGCCGACACAGAGGTAGCTACAGCCGTGAACTACCGTACTGTGTCTGCTGCTAGTATAGACTGGATGATAATGATATGTTGTATGTATAAAGAAGAAAGAAAAAAAAAACCACGGGTAGGTGGTATACAATTATGGATGGACTGCCGAGTACCGACACAGAGGTAGCTACAGCCGTGGACTACCGTACTGTGTCTGCTGCTAATATAGACTGGATGATAATGAGATGTAGTATGTATAAAGAAGAAAGAAAAAAAAACCACGGGTAGGTGGTATACAATTATGGATGGACTGCCGAGTGCCGACACAGAGGTAGCTACAGCCGTGGACTACCATACTGTGTCTGCTGCTAATATAGACTGGTTGATAATGAGATGTAGTATGTATAAAGAAGAAAGAAAAAAAAAACACGGGTAGGTGGTATACAATTATGGATGGACTGCCGAGTGCCGACACAGAGGTAGCTACAGCCGTGGACTACCGTACTGTGTCTGCTGCTAATATAGACTGGTTGATAATGAGATGTAGTATGTATAAAGAAGAAAGAAAAAAAAAACACGGGTAGGTGGTATACAATTATGGATGGACTGCCGAGTGCCGACACAGAGGTAGCTACAGCCGTGGACTACCGTACTGTGTCTGCTGCTAATATAGACTGGATGATAATGAGATGTAGTATGTATAAAGAAGAAAGAAAAAAAAAAACACGGGTAGGTGGTATACAATTATGGATGGACTGCAGAGTGCCGACACAGAGGTAGCTACAGCCGTGGACTACCGTACTGTGTCTGCTGCTAATATAGACTGGTTGATAATGAGATGTAGTATGTATAAAGAAGAAAGAAAAAAAAACACGGGTAGGTGGTATACAATTATGGATGGACTGCCGAGTGCCGACACAGAGGTAGCTACAGCCGTGGACTACCGTACTGTGTCTGCTGCTAATATAGACTGGTTGATAATGAGATGTAGTATGTATAAAGAAGAAAGAAAAAAAAAACCACGGGTAGGTGGTATACAATTATGGATGGACTGCCGAGTGCCGACACAGAGGTAGCTACAGCCGTGGACTACCGTACTGTGTCTGCTGCTAATATAGACTGGATGATAATGAGATGTAGTATGTATAAAGAAGAAAGAAAAAAAAAACCACGGGTAGGTGGTATACAATTATGGATGGACTGCCGAGTGCCGACACAGAGGTAGCTACAGCCGTGAACTACCGTACTGTGTCTGCTGCTAGTATAGACTGGATGATAATGATATGTTGTATGTTTAAAGAAGAAAGAAAAAAAAAACCACGGGTAGGTGGTATACAATTATGGATGGACTGCCGAGTACCGACACAGAGGTAGCTACAGCCGTGGACTACCGTACTGTGTCTGCTGCTAATATAGACTGGATGATAATGAGATGTAGTATGTATAAAGAAGAAAGAAAAAAAAACCACGGGTAGGTGGTATACAATTATGGATGGACTGCCGAGTGCCGACACAGAGGTAGCTACAGCCGTGGACTACCATACTGTGTCTGCTGCTAATATAGACTGGTTGATAATGAGATGTAGTATGTATAAAGAAGAAAGAAAAAAAAAACATGGGTAGGTGGTATACAATTATGGATGGACTGCCGAGTGCCGACACAGAGGTAGCTACAGCCGTGGACTACCGTACTGTGTCTGCTGCTAATATAGACTGGTTGATAATGAGATGTAGTATGTATAAAGAAGAAAGAAAAAAAAAACACGGGTAGGTGGTATACAATTATGGATGGACTGCCGAGTGCCGACACAGAGGTAGCTACAGCCGTGGACTACCGTACTGTGTCTGCTGCTAATATAGACTGGATGATAATGAGATGTAGTATGTATAAAGAAGAAAGAAAAAAAACCACGGGTAGGTGGTATACAATTATGGATGGACTGCCGAGTGCCGACACAGAGGTAGCTACAGCAGTGGACTACCGTACTGTGTCTGCTGCTAATATAGACTGGATGATAATGAGATGTAGTATGTATAAAGAAGAAAGAAAAAAAAACCACGGGTAGGTGGTATACAATTATGGATGGACTGCCGAGTGCCGACACAGAGGTAGCTACAGCCGTGGACTACCGTACTGTGTCTGCTGCTAATATAGACTGGTTGATAATGAGATGTAGTATGTATAAAGAAGAAAGAAAAAAAAAAACACGGGTAGGTGGTATACAATTATGGATGGACTGCCGAGTGCCGACACAGAGGTAGCTACAGCCGTGGACTACCGTACTGTGTCTGCTGCTAATATAGACTGGATGATAATGAGATGTAGTATGTATAAAGAAGAAAGAAAAATAAAACCACGGGTAGGTGGTATACAATTATGGATGGACTGCCGAGTGCCGACACAGAGGTAGCTACAGCCGTGGACTACCGTACTGTGTCTGCTGCTAATATAGACTGGTTGATAATGAGATGTAGTATGTATAAAGAAGAAAGAAAAAAAAAACCACGGGTAGGTGGTATACAATTATGGATGGACTGCCGAGTGCCGACACAGAGGTAGCTACAGCCGTGGACTACCGTACTGTGTCTGCTGCTAATATAGACTGGATGATAATGAGATGTAGTATGTATAAAGAAGAAAGAAAAAAAAAACCACGGGTAGGTGGTATACAATTATGGATGGACTGCCGAGTGCCGACACAGAGGTAGCTACAGCCGTGAACTACCGTACTGTGTCTGCTGCTAGTATAGACTGGATGATAAATAATGATATAAAAAAAATATATATATATCACTACTGCAGCCGGACAGGTATATATTATATAATGACGGACCTGCTGGACACTGTCTGTCAGCAGAATGAGTTTTTTATAGAATAAAAAAACACCACACAAGTCACACGACGAGTGTTTAACTTTTTCAGGCAGACAATCACAATATACTATACTGGTGGTCAGTGTGGTCAGGTCACTGGTCAGTCACACTGACAGTGGCACTCTGGCAGCAAAAGTGTGCACTGTTTAATATGTACTCCTGGCTCCTGCTATAACCTATAACTGCTCCCCAGTCTCCCCCACAATTAAGCTGTGTGAGCACAGTCAGATATTATACATAGATGATGCAGCACACTGGGCTGAGCACAGATATGGTATGTGACTTAGTCACTGTGTATCGTTTTTTTCAGGCAGAGAACGGATTATATTAAATAATAATAAAACTGCACTGGTGGTCACTGGTCAGTCACTAGTATAACTAACTACTATCAGCAAAATTCTGCACTCTCTGAGTACTCCTCCTAAGCTCCAGTAAATGAAGTGTCTCACTCTCACTCTCCTATCTATTTCTAAACGGAGAGGACGCCAGCCACGTCCTCTCCCTATCAATCTCAATGCACGTGTGAAAATGGCGGCGACGCGCGGCTCCTTATATAGAATCCGAGTCTCGCGATAGAATCCGAGCCTCGCGAGAATCCGACAGCGTGATGATGACATTCGGGCGCGCTCGGGTTAACCGACCAAGGCGGGAAGATCCGAGTCGCTCGGACCCGTGTAAAAAAACATGAAGTTCGGGCGGGTTCAGATTCAGAGGAACCGAACCCGCTCATCTCTAGTATCTGGGATTGCACTGTGGGCAGGGGTGTCAGAACATTTATAGGTTGGGGGGGGCAAGAAAGAGTCTCATTTTGGTGCCCCTGTGGGCGGTGCCACTGGGGAGGAGGAGGCAGTACTACTGGGACAAAAAGGAGGCCGTACCCCGGTGGGGAGGATATATCTCTGTGCAACCCCCCACCGCAACCCCCGCACCCACACATCACCCCCGGCACTGTCACTACAATGCCTCTTTGGGGAAAAGTAGAGAGAGTGAGGAGAGTGAGAGAGAAACAAAAAGGGTGTCAGGGAGAGAGAGGGGGAGTGAGTGAGTGAGAGAAAGAGGGGAGAATGAAAGAGATGGTATCAGGGAGAAAGAGAGGAGCGAGAGAGAAAGAGTGTCAGGGTGAGAGAGCGGGTGTCAGAGGGGATCCGGTCGGGAGCCTGTCAGTCAGAATACCGACGCCGGAATCCCAACACTATTTGGAATGCCAACACTGACATCCTTAATAGGGTCTCCAGCCCGGCCCTGGAATCCCGATTGCAGGATCCAGAACGCTCATCCACTGCCACACCGGAGAGGTAAGCCACGGAGCAAAGGGTTAGGCTGTGGGGGGAGGGTTAGGTTTAGGTTGCGCCCTGGGGAGGTTAGGTTTAGGCTGCGGGGAGGGTGGTTAGGTTTAGCTGCTACCGGTGAGTGTTAGGGTTAGGCTGCGGGGGGGTGAGGGGGTGTAGGTTAGGGCTATAGATAGGATGGGTTAGGACGCCAGGGGGAAAGGTAAGTAAACTTTCCTTCCCCTGTCAGAATTCTAACTATCGGGATGCCACGGTCTGACCAGTGGCATCCCGGCCACCGGCAATTTAATTCCAACCCTGTCAGAGGGAAGGAGAGAGAGAGAAAGAAGGGGAGCAAGAGAGAGTGTCAGGGAAACAAAGAGATAGAGAGAGAAAGAGGTGTCAATGAGAAAGAGAGATGTAAGGAGAGAGAGAAGGCCAGCAGGGATGTAAGGACAGAGGGAGGGGCAGCAGGGACATAAGGAGCGAGAGATGCATCAGGGACGTAGAGACAGAGAGGGCCAGCAGGGATGTAGAGACAGAGAGGCAGCAAGGACGTAGGGACAGAGAGAGGCAGCAGGGGTGTAGGGACAGAGAGAGGCCGTAAGGACAGAGAGAGGCAGCAGTGGTGTAGGGACAGAGAGATTGGTAGCAGGGAAGTAGGGACAGAGAAAGCCAGCAGGGGCATAGGGACAGAGAGAGGCAGCAAGGACGTAGGGAGAAATAGAGGCAACAAGGACATATAGACAGAGAGAGGCCACAGGGACAGAGAGAGGTAGCAGGAGTGTAGGGACAGAGAGAGGGCAGCAAGGATGTAGGGACAGAGAGGGGCAGCAGGGTTGTAGGGACAGAGAGGCAGCAAGGATGTAGGTAGAGATAGAGACAGAGAGCGGCTGTAGGGACAGATAGAGGCAGCAGGAATGTAGGGACAGAGAGAGGCGCAGCAGGGATGCAGGGACAGACAGGAAAAAACACACACATTGGCCTCCATGGGGAAAAAAACACATACATTAACATCCACAGAAAAAAACAAATACATATACATTGGCCTCCACAGAAAAAACACACATAAATTTGTGTCCATAAACAAACACACATTGCTCCCTACAGGAAAATAAATCACATTGTTCCCTACAGAGAAAAAAAAACAAATTCACAGTGAAAACAAAATAACCTTGCTCACCACAGTGGAAAAAAAATATCACAATACTCCCCACAGTAAAAATAAATAAATAACATTGCTCCCTACAGAGAAACAAATAACATTGCTCCCCACAGTGAAAAAAAACACATTGGCCCTCATTCCGAGTTGTTCGCTCGGTATTTTTCATCGCATCGCAGTGAAAATCCGCTTAGTACGCATGCGCAATGTTCGCACTGCGACTGCGCCAAGTAACTTTACTATGAAGAAAGTATTTTTACTCACGGCTTTTTCATCGCTCCGGCGATCGTAATGTGATTGACAGGAAATGGGTGTTACTGGGCGGAAACACGGCGTTTCAGGGGCGTGTGGCTGAAAACGCTACCGTTTCCGGGAAAAACGCAGGAGTGGCCGGAGAAACGGTGGGAGTGCCTGGGCGAACGCTGGGTGTGTTTGTGACGTCAACCAGGAACGACAAGCACTGAACTGATCGCACAGGCAGAGTAAGTCTGGAGCTACTCTGAAACTGCTAAGTAGTTAGTAATCGCAATATTGCGAATACATCGGTCGCAATTTTAAGAAGCTAAGATTCACTCCCAGTAGGCGGCGGCTTAGCGTGTGTAACTCTGCTAAATTCGCCTTGCGACCGATCAACTCGGAATGAGGGCCATTGTTCCCCTCAGTCAGAAAAAAAACATTGCTCCCCACAGTGAAAAGAAAAATGACATTGCTCCCCACGGTTGAAAAAATAATAATCACATTGCTCCCTACAGGGAAACAAATAACATTGCTCCCCACAATGAAATCAAAATCACATTGCTCCCCACAGTAAAAAAAAAAATCACATTGCTCCCTACAGGGAAACAAATAACATTGCTCCCCACAGTGAGAAAAAAACACATTGCTCCCCACAGTGGAAAAAAAACCACGAGTGGGAATAGTCCCTGTGTGTCGCATGCCGATTGTCTGCATTGCCAGCGGTCGGGATTCTGATATCAGCATCCTGACCGCCGGGATCCCGACCGCCAATCATGTGACCGCAAGCCAGCACCACAGGGAAAGAAAATCACAATGGCCACACAGAAAAAAGAAAATAACAAATATTGGCCCCTACCTGTCGGAAGAAGGGCGCTGTCTTCCCTGTCCCTCAATGGTGTGATTACTTACAGGCATTCAGGCTGGTGCAAAGACAGACTGGTAAAATTACAACATGGCTGTGAGTAGAGAAAGACCAGGATAGGGGAACTGATGTGGGGATGGGATGAGGGCTACAGATGGGAAGGGGGAGCTGTAGCTATGAGGGTAAAGAGACAACAAGGAAAGGAAAGCTGGCGTGGGGGACAGGGGAGGTGCATATGGGTGGGGGGAGTTTGCAGCCATGAGAGGGAGAGCATAGTAAAGGAGTACTATTGCGGGGGTGGGGGGGTTGCAGGTGGGGGGCGGAGTTTGGAGCCATGAGTGGGGGCACAGTACAGGAGTACTGGTGCAGGGGAGGAAGGGGTGCCACGGGTGGGGGATGCTGCGGGTGGGGGGGAGAGGACAGTACAGGAGTACTGGTGTGGGGGAGGGGGTGCCACGGGTAGGGGGGGGCGGGGATGCCTCGGGTGGGGGGGAGAGGACAGTACAGGAGTACTGGTGTGGGGAAGGGCGTGCCGTGGGTGGGGTGGGTGACACTACAGGAGTACTGGTGTGGGGGAGGGGGTGGCACGTGGGGGGGGACAGTACAAGAGTACTGGTGTGGGGGAGGGGGTGCTGCGGGTGGGGGGGGTACAGTACTGGAGTACTGGTGTAGGGGAGGGGGTGCTGCGGGTGGGGGGGACAGTACAGGAGTACTGGTGTGGGGGAGGGACAGTACAAGAGTACTGGTGTGGGGGAGGGGGTGCCACGGGTGGGGGGGACAGTACAAGAGTACTGGTGTGGGGGAGGGGGTGCCTCGGGTGGGGGGGCAGTACAGGAGTACTGGTGTCGGGGAGGGAGTGCCGCGGGTGGGGGGGACAGTACAGAAGTACTGGTGTGGGGGAGGGAGTGCCGCTGGTGGGGGGGTCGGGGATGCCGCAGGTGGGAGAGGACAGTACAGGAGTACTGGTGTGGGGGAGGGGGTGCCGTGGGTGGGGGGTCAGAGATGCCGCGGGTGGGAGAACAGTACAGGAGTACTGGTGTGGGGGAGGGCGTGCCGCGGGTGGGGGGGTACAGTACAGGAGTACTGGTGTGGGGGAGGGGGTGCTGCGGGTGGGGGGGACAGTACAGGAGTACTGGTGTGGGGGAGGGACAGTACAAGAGTACTGGTGTGGGGGAGGGGGTGCCACGGGTGGGGGGGACAGTACAAGAGTACTGGTGTGGGGGAGGGGGTGCCTCGGGTGGGGGGGCAGTACAGGAGTACTGGTGTGGGGGAGGGAGTGCCGCGGGTGGGGGGGACAGTACAGAAGTACTGGTGTGGGGGAGGGAGTGCCGCAGGTTGGGGGGTCGGGGATGCCGCAGGTGGGAGAGGACAGTACAGGAGTACTGGTGTGGGGGAGGGGGTGCCGTGGGTGGGGGGTCAGAGATGCCGCGGGTGGAAGAACAGTACAGGAGTACTGGTGTGGGGGAGGGCGTGCCGCGGGTGGGGGGGTACAGTACAGGAGTACTGGTGTGGGGGAGGGGGTGCTGCGGGTGGGGGGGACAGTACAGGAGTACTGGTGTGGGGGAGGGACAGTACAAGAGTACTGGTGTGGGGGAGGGGGTGCCACGGGTGGGGGGGACAGTACAAGAGTACTGGTGTGGGGGAGGGGGTGCCTCGGGTGGGGGGGCAGTACAGGAGTACTGGTGTCGGGGAGGGAGTGCCGCGGGTGGGGGGGACAGTGCAGAAGTACTGGTGTGGGGGAGGGAGTGCCGCAGGTGGGGGGGTCGGGGATGCCGCAGGTGGGAGAGGACAGTACAGGAGTACTGGTGTGGGGGAGGGGGTGCCGCGGGTGGGGGGTCAGAGATGCCGCGGGTGGGAGAACAGTACAGGAGTACTGGTGTGGGGGAGGGCGTGCCGCGGGTGGGGGAGGGTCGGAGTTTGGAGCCACGATGTGGGATAGGAGATTACAGGAGTACTGGTGCTGTGGGAGGGGGGGATCTGCGGGGGAGAGCCATGAGAGGATATCTGAGATAGGTAACAGGAAGGGTAGAGACTGGAGAGGGGAGAAGAGAGGTGGGCTGTGAGTGATTGATCTGGGGAAGGGTCAGCCCCAGACTTGATCAGACATTAAATAAGGAGGGAGGCGACCTGCACCTCTGGCTCCGCCCCTGCAGGTATTGGAGGCGGCCACTGTGGAGGGCAGGGAGGGAGAGTGTATCGAACCCACTACTTCTGCGGGGTGAGAGACTGAGGCTGAGCTGCCACTGCTCAGTCCCTGCATTGCATGGAGACTGAGGTTGTGATGTGCGGTCTTTCAACAGACCGCACATCGCTCCTCCTGCATGTTGGCACCTCTCGTGTTTGGGGGGGGGGCAAGCTGCCCCCCCTGTTCCGATGCCTCTGACTGTGGGGGCATATTATGTGTATCTTGCATTGCACTTTGGGGCCATATTATGTGTATCTGACATGGCACTGTGAGGGCATATTATGTGTATCTGGCATGGCACTATTGGGGGCATACTGTATGTGTATCTGGCTCTACTGGGGTCATATGTGTATCTGGCACTATTGGCATATGTATATCTAGCACTGCACTGTTGGGTGCATATGTGTATCTGGCACTCTACTGGGGTCATTATGTGTATCTGATACTAGACTGGGGACATTATATGTAAGGAACACTACTGGGGGCATTATGTGTAAGGCTGCTAATTGTGTGTGTGTAGAGGTGGGGTGGCAATATATTTATAGTTTGATTAAAAAAAGTTGTGAGGCCATGCCCAATTTCTCATGAGTGCCTTAGGCATGCATTAGGGGGCTCATCAAAATTTCTTGCTCAGGGTGCTAGTAGGCCTGGAGCCATCCCTGGCTGCATGGGCTGAATATGGTGGCATTTTTTTTTATTCCTGTGGTGGCCTGAGGTCTGTTGCAGGGTCAAAAACTGGGGTGTAAGGTAGTATCTTCCTGCAAGGCCATACCCATTTTTAGTGAGACCACTCCCATTTTTCTGTGGGACCATGCCAATTTTAGTGATGCCACACCCACTCGTCGGAAGCGCACATGCCTCTGACGAGCGCAAAATTGTTCTTTTTTATATCTATGAGGTGAGGGGGGGGCAATAATTTTTTACTGTTTGTACTGGGAGACAAATTGCCTAGGAACGGCACTTCCTGGCACTCCTGTGCTTTATATCACAATTACTGTTTGAGAAACTGATGCAATATGAGATATTCTCAATGTGATCAAGGTTAAAGTATGTGTAAGAAAGGGCACCTTAAATCTAACCAGCATTTCACAATGATTAAGAAAACATTACCTCTAAATATGAGAGGAAAACTAACCGCCAAAGATTGTAAAATTTCCAACATGCCATACACCACATGCAGTGGGAAAGAGAGGCCCAGTCCATGGCCTTATTTTTTGTGGTGGTCCTGCTACTGCTGTTTCATGTAATAGAAGGCCTATTGTGGAATTGTGCTATTGTATTTGTGAAAGCCAGGGCCAAACACAGTCAGGCATCTTCTGTAACCTTACATTCAACACCTTGAGTCCAAATGTATCACTATTAAAACCGTCAAAAAAGTCCACAAAAAAAAAAAGAACACTGAGGCTGAAGAACAAGCTGGGTGTTCACAAATGTCACAAATCCCTGAGGAATTATTGTAAAAAAGCTGTGATCAGTATATCCCAACCAGCATACTATCATCATCATCATCATCATCATCATCATCATCATCGTTTATTTGTAAGGAGCCACAAAACTTCACATTATTATTTATAGTCATCGCCAACTTCATGGCCCACGCCAATATCTTCCCACCATATCAATGTATGACCCCATCACAAGATACTCTATCATACACTCTAACATGCACTTCGATTCATACAGTATGCGCCTATCACCTATCCCCCCTACTGAACCTCCAAGTATTCTCCCATGCAGCTCCCCTTTTATGAGACTCCCTTTCCGGTCTGACCAAAGTTTCCCCTATGCATCAATCTTTTACTGTATGTGAATTCAATAATAAACAAACTCTTCACTATACTGTCTCTTTTCCATTATGAGTTCAAATAGCTCTTATGCGCTCTATCTCAAGACTTTCAGCTCTCACCAGCAGGGCCTCGCTACTCTCTGTCTCATGTCTGCACCACAACCAACCTGGGATTGCCGTGTAAATGATTGCACAAAATTCCAGCACCTCCGGAACTTAGCAGAATATGGTTCCTTGTGTAATGCATTCAGTGTTTCCCAAAGTGGATAATATGATTAAGTGATACACATAATGGTCTGGCTCACAGTCACTATGCTTCCTCTTCATAATGGGAGAGGTTCTGAGTTATGCTTCTCCATCCATTGCTAATGTAAGTATCCACCTGTTTATGTGGATTATCAGTGCATCTGCACGCAGAAGACCGGGCCGCCCCCTGTTATTTGGTCAGTAGTCACAGTCATCATCATTAGTATTGTAACTTAGGACCCGATTCATCTTTGTATGGAATTGCATAGCCGCAAGGAAACAGCTGTACAATTCCGTCTAATTTAAATTCTAATGCAGCAGGAAGCGTCTGAAGGAGATAGATGCCTCCTGTTAGCATTAGCAAGGATCTGAGTTCTGCATCTGAGGTTGCAGCCTTGGATCACCATCGGTCATGATTCCCGATGGTGAAATGCAACGGTCAGCCTGCATAAGCTGAAGCTTGCTCAGGCTGGCCATAGGATCCGGACACCTGTTTCCAGGAAGACTGCATCGGACCCGTCACGCTACTGTTTGAAGAATTGTGCCAGGTGCCACCCTCCATTCTACCCACCAAATGCCACAACATGTCAATCATGCTGTGGCTGATATGGGGCTGCAAGTGAAATCGCAAGACCCATTCTGCACATGTGCAAACCTCTAAACATTGTATTTATACTAGGGATTGCCATCGGTGGGTTATCCATTGATGGTCACCATCGATGGTACCATTGATGGATAACCTTGATGGTTCTAAACCATCTCTAAGGGATCCATCAATGGTTTTATCCATCAATGGTCACCCCTGCATTACTGTGCAAATAAATGCGGGCCAATCCGATCCAGGAGGCCTGGCCTTATGGGTGTCCCCTGACACTTTGAGGGAAAAAAAAAAATTAGTTAGCATTGGTCCATCAATGGTGGGAAACCATCTGGTTCTCCCAGATCAAAGGTAAAAGTATTCAACATCGGTTATAGACCATCGATGATTTCAAATCATCGATGGTTGATGGCCATCCTTAATTTATACACATACCATAAGGTCTGCATAAAAATATGAATAAGACCCTTATACCCACCCCATGCTTGGTGCAGAACATCTGAAACAGGCGTCTCTTCTCTGTCTGCACTATGAATGAGCACGGAAGTTGGAGTACACACCTGCCACGTACTCAGGTCACTCCCACAAAATGTTTCAGTTCTGTTAGTTCACGCGGTGAATGGCCATAAATGCCCACTTCACAGAAAGAGTGGTTCACAATCTCTGTCCATGATTTTCCACACGCTTCTGTGTGTTTATTGTCAGGTGTAATCATATTAGATTTACATTATCTAGGAATCTGCAAGTCAGGAAAGTAATTATGTTGTAATCTTACAGTTTAAATATTCACCAGGCTTTTAACAGCAGACACAAACCAGTCTGGACAGAAGACAGAAGAGAGAAGACTGAACTAACATTTGGTGTAATCTCAGCAGAGCTTAAAGTAAGAAACCGAAGTTTTGTAATTTTTGAAATAGCTTTTATGAAAACATCATTACCACATTTCCCACGTGTCCAGAATTACACAGGGCTGTACCGATTTGAAGAAACTGTCCTGACGTCAATCAATTTAATGTTATGTCCCACCAATGGATGCCCCTTAAACTTAGCCCATATGAGTGGGGTATATTTTGAAGATGGAAAAGGATTGCGTGCAACCCAATCTTTTGTTATCCTTATTTCCAAACTGAAAGTTTAGGGAGCTATGCATGAAAACACATTGCTATGTAACTCTACTGTAAGTACAGTATATGTGTGTCATTTCTCTGTACTGATATAGCAATGCATACTTAATTGCTAAATGAAATGCTTAGTAAGCCATGTTTTCTAGTATTGCAAAGAAAATGTATGCATACAGTATGTGCTCCATACTGGTATTTGTGGAATGAGGGACAGGGGTTAATGCTGCCATTTACTGTAGTATTGTAATACTTTCCAAATTACTAGAAGTTACAGTAATTCCAGGAAGTAATTGTTACAAATTGGAGCAAATATCAACAGTCTATGAAAATCTGAAGATGTGAAGATAAACTTTAAAGAGTGTTATTTTCAGATATGTGTTTAAAATAAATAAACCAGTTATATATGTCTAAAAAGTATAGTTTATCACTTTAAATGTCTTTATATACAGCAGGAATCATGTATCAGAAATAAATTAGAAGCATAAGTACTGTATATAAATATACTGTATAAAAATGCATGTATTGCCTAATATCACAAAGCATAGAGCCAATGTAAACTAAATATTAAAAATTGTGTAAAGAGTGGTTACAGTAAAATTCCTTGTGTTTAATACCAATTTACAAATGTCCATAAGAACAAGGCTTTTTCAAATATGGTATTAAATGGTTAAAAGTTTCTGTTCCCGCCAGCCAAATCAACCATCTGTCACCTTCACAAGAGTCAGAGTACCCATTGAGCCCTCTCCAGCTGCTCCCACCCATTCTAGTCCCGAGAATGGAGTTCCTCTTCCCTCGCGCCCAACTCCAGCTCCATCTTGGATCAGGCACCTGTGGCCTCTTTCCTTGCCAGCTGCCTGGGCTACATAGTGACGTCCAACATTGGTAGCAGGGGGTTCTGCGGACAACCCTGCCAGCCAGCATTCTTGCCTACACCTGCTGCACTAATGCCTCAGCACTCTGCTGCTGCTTTCCACAGCCTCAGCCACCTAAAGCTACAGCCCGGCGGGCAAACATCTGGGGCGATTCTCAGTAGCAGACTCTCCTTGGCTGTGTCTGCAAGTTTGGCTCACTGGGTCTCCCCTCCATACCCTCTCACCAGTGGATACCTGTAACTTTCACTCCAGTGTACCCTTTACTTACCTGGTTACTGTTGCTATTATACTTGATCCAGCTTGACTGAAGAGGTTGGATTGCCCCCCATTCCCCCAACCTGCTGTCTCCAGATTCCCACAGCAGGAAACCTTTTTCTATTACTTTTGTTCCTCACATGCCTTTTCCAGTATAAGTCCAGACTGGTTGGAATACAGAATGTGACTCTTAAGTCCTGCTCTTACTGCCTGTTTCCCACACCTTCTGACCTAGTGACATTGCTACCTCACTACTGGATCTATGAGGTTTCTCATTTGTATGGCGAATCATCACCAAATAAGTTTTGTGTGTGTTGCCAATAAGAAGTTAGATATACTGTACCCTCCTTTATCTTTCTACGTGTTTATTTGTCCCTGGTCACGCTCATTGTAATGACTATACATAGTAACCAGGCTCTCAAGGCCTTGTCTCCTACTTTAAAGCAACCCAAGCTGCTGATTCCCAGACACCACCCTCTTCCCTGTCCCTTGGTGGTGTCTCCCATGTAAACTCCAAAGTTGAGGACTCATCAGCCCCCTCTACTAAAGTGGATATTGCTACTATTTTTGCTGAGATTAGGGGCTTTCACCAGACCATTCATGATGAGGTCCATGAAGCACTATCTGGTCTCCAGTCTGAGTTCACTGGCCTTGGTACTTGTGTTGACACTCTTGAGAGAAAACAGGAGGAGACTATCATAATATTTCAGCTTACCCGTGACTTTGTGTTCCTGGTGACAAACATGAGGGTATTAACAATAGAGTGGTGAGGAAATAACCTTAGGATTTAGGATTTATAAAATTCCATTGAGTCTGTGCATCTAGATGGTTATTACTATGCCTCTACTGTACCCCTGCTCCTTGTATTCCTGAAGATATGATTCTCCTGTGCCCTGCATTCTCTTTTCCCCAAGCCTCTTACTAGCCAAGAGATGTAACTCTCCTGTTCCACTATTTCAAGGCGAAGGACTAAGTCTACTATCGAGCCAGATCTTCACCCGACATAGCTTTTGAGGGACCTAAGCTACTTATCTTACAAGACCTCAATCCTCTTGCCATGGTGAATTGACGTGAAATCACTATGGGACCATAACATCCGCTATTTCTGGAATTTCCCTTTTAGCCTCCAGGTGCATTCCAAAGGCAAAGTTATCAAAGCTCTATCCCCCAAGGCCCTCCGATTGTTGACTCAGCTACACATTCCAACACCACAACCTCCCATTACAAATTATCCCTCTGATGTTGGCTCAAAGCCCCTACCTCAGAGGACCTAGAGGAAATAGAGGCACACCATCAGTTCCAGTCCTTAATCCTCAGCGGTGACCTAACTTGCCTATTAGCTTTTGGGGCCATCTATCACCTCTACCTAACTGGGACCCTGGCCCTTAATATGGGCTCATACCCTCCAAGCTGCTCCTATTGTTCATTCCAGTTGTGAGTTAATGTTATGATATGCCATTTGGTGCCTAATGATACTTGATCTAGTTATACTGTCAATACCAAAGCCCTTAAATGTTGTTGTTTTATGCTATGTCATGCCTTACTGTGTTCACTATCCCTATTTGCCCTCCAGGCCTCCTGAATTGTCCGACATGACGGACCAACCTGTGATGCATCCTTCGTCATCTTAAGTGGGATATTATATCTTTGCAAGTGACCCACTTTGTTGTTTCCCGTCATCCTGAACTTAAGTGCAAATACTTTCCCTCTGCGTATCATACATGTGTCCCAACACACAAAAAATAAGAATTTACTCACCGGTAATTCTATTTCTCGTAGTCCGTAGTGGATGCTGGGGACTCCGTAAGGACCATGGGGAATAGACGGGCTCCGCAGGAGACTGGGCACTCTTAAAGAAAGATTAGGTACTATATCTGGTGTGCACTGGCTCCTCCCTCTATGCCCCTCCTCCAGACCTCAGTTAAGGAAACTGTGCCCGGAAGAGCTAACATTACAAGGAAAGGATTTGAACCCCAGGGTAAGACTCATACCAGCCACACCAATCACACCGTACAACTTGTGATAAACTTACCCAGTTAACAGTATGAACATAACTGAGCCTCACACAACGGATGGCTCATAACAAAAAACCCTGTATTTAGCAATAACTATATACTAGCATTGCAGAAACAGTCCGCACTTGGAACGGGCGCCCAGCATCCACTACGGACTACGAGAAATAGAATTACCGGTGAGTAAATTCTTATTTTCTCTAACGTCCTAGTGGATGCTGGGGACTCCGTAATGACCATGGGGATTATACCAAAGCTCCCAAACGGGCGGGAGAGTGCGGATGACTCTGCAGCACCGAATGAGCCAACTCAAGGTCCTCCTTAGCCAGGGTATCGAACTTGTAGAACTTTTCCAAAGTGTTTGACCCTGACCAAGTAACTGCTCGGCAATGCTGTAATGCCGAGACCCCTTGGGCAGCCGCCCAAGAAGAGCCCACTTTCCTTGTGGAAAGGGCCTTTACTGATTTTGGCTGCGGCAATCCAGCCGCAGAATGAGCCTGCTGAATCGTGTTACAGATCCAGCGAGCAATAGTTTGTTTTGAAGCAGGAGCACCCAGCTTGTTGGGTGCATACAGTATAAACAGCGAGTCAGTTTTCCTGACTCCAGCCGTTCTACTCACATAGGTCCTCAAAACCCGGACAACGTCCAGCAACTTGGAGTCATCCAAGTATCGAGTAGCCGCAGGCACCACAATAGGTTGGTTTAGGTGGAAAAATGACACCACCTTAGGCAGAAATTTAGGACAAGTCCGCAACTCTGCCCTGGCACAAAAGGAGGCTGAATATGCAGCACTCCCTTAACAAACGTCTGAACCTCCGGTAAAGACGCTAGTTCTTTTTGAAACAAAATGTATAGGGCCTAAGCTTGGACCTTTATGGACCCCAATTCTAGGCCCATAGTCACACCTGACTGTAAAAGTGTAGGAATCACCCCAGCTGGAATTCCTCTGTAGGGGCCTTACTGTCCTCACACCAAACAACATATTTTCGCCATATACGGTGATAATATTCCGCTGTCACGTCCTTCCTAGCCATTATCAGCGTAGGAATGACCTCATCCGGAATGCCTTTTTCTGCTAGGATCCGGCGCTCAACCGCCATGCCGTCAAACGCAGCCGCGTTATTTTAGTCTTGGAACAGACAGGACCCGTTGCAACAAGTCCTGTCTTAGATGCAGAGGCCATGGGTCCTCTGTGAGCATCTCTTACAGATCTGGATACCAATCCTTCTTGGCCACTCCGGAACAAAGAGTATTGTTCTCACTCCACTTTTCTTTATAATTCTCAACACCTTGGGTATGAGAGGAAGAGGAGGAAATCCATAGACTGACGGGAACACCCACAGTGTCACTAGCGCGACCACAGCTATCGCCGGAGGGTCTCATGACCTGGCGCAGTATCTCTGCAGCTTTTTGTTGAGGCGGGATGCCATCATGTCCAGCTGTGGTAGTTCCCACCAACTTGCAATCTGCATGAAAACTTCATTATGAAGTCCCCACTCTCCCGGGTGGAGGTCGTGCCTGCTGAAGGAAGTCTGCTTCTCAGCTGTCTACTCCTGGACTGAACACTGCTGACAGTGCACGTAATTGATTCTCCGCCCAGCGAAGAAATTCTGGTGGCTTCTACCATCGCCACCCTGCTCCTTGTGCCGCCTTGGCGGTTTACATGAGTCACTGCGGTGATATTGTCTGACTGAATCAGAACCGGTTGGTAGCCCTTAGATCCAGGATATTGATGTGAAGACAAGTCTCCAGACTTGACCACAGCCCTTGGAATTATCTTCCCTGTGTGACTGCCCCCCCACCCTCAGAGGCTTGCATCCGTGGTCACCAAGACCCAGTCTTGAATGCCTAATCTTCGACCTTTGAGAAGGTGAGCATTCTACAGCCACCACAGGAGAGACACCCTGGCCCTGGGGGATAGGGTGATTAACCGATGCATCTGATGTGTGATCTGGACCACTTGTCCAGTAAGTCCTACTAGAAGGTCCTCGCAGGGAACCTGCCGAAGGGAATGGCCTCTTATGATGCCACCATCCTTCCCAGGACTCGAGTGCAGTGATGCACTAACACCTGTGTTTTGGTTTTAATAGATTCCTGACCAGTGTCACGAGCTCCTGAGCTCTTTCTATCGGGAGATAAACCCTTTTCTAATCTGTGTCTAGGATCATGCCTAGGAGAGGCAGATGAGCTGTAGGAACCAACTGCGACTTTGGAATATATAGAATTCAGCCGCGTTGCCGTTTCACTTCCAGAGAAAGTGATACGCTGATCAGCAACTGCTCTCTTGATCTCGCTTTTATGAGGAGATCGTCCAAATACGTGATAATAGTGACGTCTTGCTTCCGCAGGAGCACCATAATTTTTGCCATTACCTTGGTGAATATTCTCCAGGCTGTGGAGAGACCAAACGACAACGCCTGAAATTGGCAATGGCAATCCCGTACCGCAATTTTGAGGTACGCCTGAAGAGGTGGATATATGGGGACCTGAAGGTATGCATCCTATATGTCCCGAGTCACCCTTCAAGCTTACAACTACCGCTCTTAGCGATTCCATCTTGAACTTGCACCTTTCCAGGTATATGCTCAGGGATTTTAATTCAATATACGTCTGACCGAACCATCTGGTTTCGGGCCTACCACATGGTCATTTATAATAATAAAAATAATAATAATAACCCCCTCCTTGTTGAAGGAGGTGAACCTTGACCACCACCTGTTGAAGATACAATTTTTGAATTGCAGTTAACACGGTTTCCCTCTCGTGGGGGGAAGACGGCAGGGTCATCGGTGAGTGGGCATTTCTCAAAGTCCAGCTTGTATCCCTGAGACACAATATTTATTGCCCATGGATATAATAGGGAGCGAACCCACTTGTGGCTGAACTTCCGACGGCGTGCCCCCTGCGGGCCTAGCTCCGCCTCGACATGCGGTATATTTTTGTAGAGGCTGAGGAGGACTTCTGTTTTTTCTGCCCCCGGTTCTGACAAGAAAGGATGTATCTCGGACTTTCTTGTTTCTTTATTCGAAAAGCTGCATTTAATAATGTCGTGCTTTCATAGGCCGTGCAGGGATATAAGGCAAAATATCAGAATTTCCCAGATATAGCCGTGGAGACCAAACCCTTCTCCACACAATCCTCAGCGTTATATATGCCTCTTAAGGCGGCATCATATGTCCATTGCATATTGTACAGGACACGACAAGCAGAGATCGACATAGCTTTGACACTAGGACCCAGTATACTCATGTCTCTATGGCATGTTTTATACATATTTCTAATGACAGCATCTTGAATATATATATATATATATATATATATATATATATATACAATAGTCCAAAGACCGGCACTCCCTCCGTTTAAATAGCTGCCCCGGTGCCCCCAGAGTAAATGCTGATACAGAGGACAAAAACTGCGGCACTCAGGGTCTTTTGCTTGGAAAGATTTGTATTTAAGAATTCAGTTACATGACGCACCCGCGCCCCACCAACGTTTCGGGGATTCCAACCCCTTTGTCAAGGTGTAGGTGAAAGAAAAGAAATAAGACCATACTCACCCTATTTAAGGACAGAGACCCGCCACACACCATGCAGAGCAGTTCCCGCTTCTCCGTCCACGCTTGTCCGATGGCGCCGGAAGATGGCGTGGGGTGGCGCACTCGGGCGCGTCATTGTAATTCCGTCGCCCGGCAACCTGCTGTGTTGCCGGCCTGTTGCCTAGCAACCCTCGCATCGCGACATCGGGATGGAGGCCTGGAAGCTGCAATAGGAAAAAGAGAAAACACAATACCACAAACTGTAATCACCATGAAAAGAGTGCTGCTGCATGCTAAATACAGAAAGATGTTCCAGTGGCCCTGGGTACTTAATAAGCCCATGCTGTAGAGGGAAAATAAGACCCGTCTATGTGTTAAAAAATATGTACAATTAGAGTGAAATAAATGCATGGATCACCCGCAAGGAAAGGGGGCAGATATAGAATACCTGTGACAGGCTGGGATGGAAATCAGGTATCCGAACCACACTGTGCCCCTTGGTGAAAGGAAGAGAAGTATAGGCCACATGCAATGTAAGTATTACGTAACCAGGGACAGAGTCCCACATGCCTTACAATACAATATAATATTTAGGCCACAGGCATACAGTACGGACTGTATAGCCCCAAGCTGGCTGGCCTCATCACTAGATGGACTGCCTGCCATGCTGGGCCCGATTCCAATCTTCTCCCACCAAGGTGATAGATCCCTCCATGTGTCGTCTTCCATGCCCCTAAGGACCAGTGTCCCCTTCTCATTCAGCCAAAGATGCTCCAGGCAATTCTCTCGTTAAGTCCTGCTGGGGAAATGGAATTGAGTCTAAAGATCCAGGATGCCTCCTTACGTACAAGTTGGCCATCTCGATCACCACCCCGTAGGCTCTTTGGGACATGATCGATGATAATGTGTTTAAGGTCCTTCAGAGTGTGCTTGGCATCATGGAAGTGTCGGGCCACCGGTTGATCAGACGGGGTGCCCGCCAACGCAGCCTTAATAGCAGACCGATGCAGCGCCATACGCTCCCGTAGGGTCCTGATCGTCTTTCCCACGTAACACAAGCCACATGGGCATACGATCAGGTAAACGATATACGTGGATGTGCAAGTCAAGACGTGATGGATGGAGACCTTCCTTCCAGTTAGAGGCATTGTAAAGGCTGGCCCCGTGATCATGTGGCTGCACGTGGTACAGCCTAAACACTTGTAACACCCCGGCTTCTTTGTCAAGAAGGATCCGCCCCCTTGGGCACCAGTGGATTTGGACCGGCCCGTAATGTCTGCATGGACCACCCAGTCTCTGATGTTGCGGCCCCGCCTGTAGCACATCATTGGCGAGGTATGTTTAAAGGGGAGACTCGGGTCCGTGGAGATGATTGGCCATAAGGCCCTATTGGCCCTGTTCAAAATGGGGCTGGAGGTGTCAAACGTGGTGGTCCAGATGATTCTATTCTCTGAAGCTCTAACAGAGGGACGTAGCAGCTTCTCCCTGGGTAACAACAGAACCTCTCTCTTAATGCGGTCTAGTGACGTCTTCTCGTAGCCTCTGTCCGCGAATTTAGAGACCATACTGTTCAATTCGCGCTCAAGCATCTCGGGTTGGCTATTAATGCGTGCTACCCTCATCATCTGGGACCTAGGCAGGCCCTGTTTTAATGGACGTGGATGGTGACTATTTGCTCGTAGGAGGGTGTTTTTATCTGTGGGTTTACTGTACACGCTGGTTCGCAAGCTTCCATCTGTGATGGTCACAAGCACATCCAGATAATTGATAGAGGTCAGCGACCACTGGGACGTGATTCTGATAGGGGATGGTCTGCTGTTGATAGAATCCAGAAGCTTTCCAAGTGCCAGCTCCCCCCCTGTCCATACAATGAATATATCGTCGATATATCTAGTATAGAGCGCGATGTGCCCAGAGATATCCCGGTCCTTAAAGAACATGGATGCTTCTTCTTTTAGCATATATATATTGGCGTAGGAGGGGGCCACATTGCTCCCCATTGCACAGCCGGTTCTTTGCTGATAGAATTGCCCATCGAAGATAAAGTAGTTCCTGGTCAATGTAAGCTCCAGCAGGGCCATAAACAGATCGATATTTACAACGGACATGTTTTCCTCAATTAGAAACAGTCTAATTGCTGCCAACCCTTCTTTGTGCGGTATGCTGGTATACAAGCTACAAATGTCTATTGTACACAGGATGGCCCCCTCTGGAACCTTTCCAAATGACTCCAACAGGATCAAAAAGGAAGTGGTATCCTTCAAACATCTGGCTTTCTTATGAACCAGGGGTTGAATTATGCAGTCTAGGAACTGCGACACTGGTTGATAAAGTGATTGTCGAGCGGAGATGATGGGGCGTCCTGGTGGCCTGATTGGGTCCTTATGTATTTTGGGCACTGTGAAGAAGATGGGTACTACTGGAAAGTCCTGTGTAAGAGCCTTACAGACCCTGTCAGAAATAAGCCCCCGTTGCTTCGCATTGCCCAGGATGCCATCCAGTTCCTGTTTGTAGGTGGTTGTTGGATCTGCTTCTAGGACCATGTAGGTTTTTGGATCTGATAGCTGTGCCTCTATCTCTGCCCGATAGTATAATAAATCAAGAACAACCACTCCGCCCCCCTTGTCGGCGGGGCGAATAATAATGTAGGTGTAAGATCCTAGATTCTTGAGTGCCCGCCATTCCTGCTTAGACAGGTTATGGTGCACCTGGTTGGTGGCCCTTGTGTATTTGTCCATGGATTCGTCAACCAGCCGTAAGAAGGATTTAATGGAGGCATTTAAAGATTGTGGATCAAAAGACGACATACTTCTCTTATTCAGAAAAGGCTGTAAAGTCACGGGAGTATTTGACTGCGGACCAGGGTGCATTGAAAAATATTCTTGCTGTCGCAACTTCCTCGCGAATTGGTATAGATCAATTTTCCAATTCATCTCATTGTGTCGGTTGGTGGGGACGAATGAGAGCCCATTGCTGAGGACACTTAGTTCAAGATGGGTTAAAACACGGGCCGAGAGGTTAAAGATTAAGTTTTGTTTTTTACTGCCCGATCTATGGAGTCTCGTGTTCTGCCCACCCCGACGGGGGGTCGGCCTCTTCCTCTGGTTGTACTTGTGCCTGTTGCCCCTAAAGGGGTTGCTGAGTGATCTTGTGAGCCATCAGATTCAACCATCACGAAGTCACTGTCGCTGTTGGATGAGGCTCCACGCCCTGTACGGTTCTCCCTCCGGTGGCGCCAGCTTTGTTTGGATTTGGGTTGCGACGAATATGTGCCTCCCGTGGGACCTCCCATTAGCCAGCGGTGTACTCTGTTGTTCTCATAGTCTTCCTGCACAATGTCCAGTTTGTTCTTTTTAAACTTCAGGAGATCCCTGCGATAGGTGTCACATTGAGTGCGTAATTTGCGTAGCCAGTCGTGGGATTCGTCTAGTTGTAAGGAGGGTAGGTGTGTTGTCTCGAAGGTCGTAATTTTATCCTTGACCAACCTCAGTTCTCTACCTGCCTCCTCGATCACCAGCAGCATGAGGTCCAAGCTGCACTTATTTGTGATCCCAACCAATTTTTTGCAAAAATCGGGGTTGAACCTGCCAATGGTGGGGGCATTCCTGATTCTGAACCCTCGCGGAATCATACACTCTCTGTGATACTCAGAGAGAAAAATCCCATGCAGCAAGAAGTCTATTTCCCTTCATTTGAGTTTGTACAGTTGTTGGTAAAGGTCCTCCTGGCTATAATGCTGGTCGGACACCGTCAGCCTCTCTTTGAACCTTAGTCTATCCGCATCATCGTCGGTGAACCCATGCAGGTTGCCTCTGTTAATGTTCAAATGCACAAAACCCTTTGAACTCTCAGTAGTTGATGTGGACGTACCTGGATCCATATCTGAAATAGTGCAGCCGTAAACGCCTTAGCAGTGAAAACACACGTGTCCAGCTGCAGTGTCACTGAAAGCCCCTTCAGCTATGGTGTCGCTGGGAGACTTTTCAGTTGTGCACCTGATGCGAAAATGGTGTACTGCTGCAGCGGTGTTCGGCAATTCCTCTGTCACCCGGTGAATTATTAATGTCGATATATGCAAAAGACGTTGAATCCACGGGTGCCTTGACTCATGCAGGAGGCGTCCGGAGAACGGCTCCTAATGGATATACAATAGTCCAAAGACCGGCACTCCCTCCGTTTAAATAGCTGCCCCGGTGCCCCCAGAGTAAATGCTGATACAGAGGACAAAAACTGCGGCACTCAGGGTCTTTTGCTTGGAAAGATTTGTATTTAAGAATTCAGTTACATGACGCACCCGCGCCCCACCAACGTTTCGGGGATTCCAACCCCTTTGTCAAGGTGTAGGTGAAAGAAAAGAAAAGAAATAAGACCATACTCACCCTATTTAAGGACAGAGACCTGCCACACACCGTGCAGAGCAGTTCCCGCTTCTCCGTCCACGCTTGTCCGATGGCGCCGGAAGATGACGTGGGGTGGCGCACTCGGGCGCGTCATTGTAATTCCGTCGCCTGGCAACCTGCTGTGTTGCCGGCCTGTTGCCTAGCAACCCTCGCATCGCGACATCGGGACGGAGGCCTGGAAGCTGCAATAGGAAAAAGAGAAAACACAATACCACAAACTGTAATCACCATGAAAAGAGTGCTGCTGCATGCTAAATACAGAAAGATGTTCCAGTGGCCCTGGGTACCTCAAACACATTATCATCGATCATGTCCCAAAGAGCCTACGGGGTGGTGATCGAGATGGCCAACTTGTACGTAAGGAGGCATCCTGGATCTTTAGACTCAATTCCATTTCCCCAGCAGGACTTAACGAGAGAATTGCCTGGAGCATGTTTGGCTGAATGAGAAGGGGACACTGGTCCTTAGGGGCATGGAAGACGACACATGGAGGGATCTATCACCTTGGTGGGAGAAGATTGGAATTGGGCCCAGCATGGCAGGCAGTCCATCTAGTGATGAGGCCAGCCAGCTTGGGGCTATACAGTCCGTACTGTATGCCTGTGGCCTAAATATTATATTGTATTGTAAGGCATGTGGGACTCTGTCCCTGGTTATGTAATACTTACATTGCATGTGGCCTATACTTCTCTTCCTTTCACCAAGGGGCACAGTGTGGTTCGGATACCTGATTTCCATCCCAGCCTGTCACAGGTATTCTATATCTGCCCCCTTTCCTTGCGGGTGATCCATGCATTTATTTCACTCTAATTGTACATATTTTTTAACACATAGACGGGTCTTATTTTCCCTCTACAGCATGGGCTTATTAAGTACCCAGGGCCACTGGAACATCTTTCTGTATTTAGCATGCAGCAGCACTCTTTTCATGGTGATTACAGTTTGTGGTATTGTGTTTTCTCTTTTTCCTATTGCAGCTTCCGGGCCTCCGTCCCGATGTCGCGATGCGAGGGTTGCTAGGCAACAGGCCGGCAACACAGCAGGTTGCCGGGCGACGGAATTACAATGACGCGCCCGAGTGCGCCACCCCACGTCATCTTCCGGCGCCATCGGACAAGCGTGGACGGAGAAGCGGGAACTGCTCTGCACGGTGTGTGGCGGGTCTCTGTCCTTAAATAGGGTGAGTATGGTCTTATTTCTTTTCTTTTCTTTCACCTACACCTTGACAAAGGAGTTGGAATCCCCGAAACGTTGGTGGGGCGCGGGTGCGTCCTGTAACTGAATTCTTAAATACAAATCTTTCCAAGCAAAAGACCCTGAGTGCCGCAGTTTTTGTCCTCTGTATATATATATATATATATACACACATATATATATATCCCCATACATATATCTAGATTTCTATATACATACTAGGGTCTCCATCTCTGCTGATAAGGTACCTGTCTGTACCAGCATGTGTACTCTATCTGCAGGATCCCTGAGAATAGCTGTAACCTCAGGGCTGCCTTTTGTGACACCCTAGGGGAAGATTGCTATCTTATCCTGGCCCTAGTGGGGAAAGGATACTTTCTGAGAAATCTTTGTGTGAGGCTGCAGACTGTTGCCTGGAGATTCCCGCTCTTTTTCCTCATGAGAAGAGGGAACATTACCTCAGCTTTCTTCCCCTTACCTCTGTGTACCCTTGTGTCAGGGACAGATGAGTCATCAGTGACATGCAAATCATCTTTTTACAATAAACATATATTGAATACTTTACTGCCAATCTGGCTGTAACTTTGCATTATCATAGTCGACACTGGAGGCAGACTCCGTGTCGACATCTGTGTCAATTAACTGGGATAGTGGACGCTTATGAGACCCCGACGGCCTCTGAGCTGTGGGATCAGGCACTGGGTGAGACCCTGACTGTCCCAAGGCATTATTATTTAACACCTTCCACCTATCCATCCAGTCAGGCGTCGGAGCCCTCGCCGGCGACATCACATTCATATGCACTTGCTCCGCCTCCGCGTACCCTTCCTCATCAAACATGTCGACACTGATGTACCGACACACCGCACACACACAGGGAATGCTCTGACCGAGGACAGGACCCCACAAAGGCTTTTGGGGAGACAGAGAGAGAGTATGCCAGCACACACCACAGCGCTATTATAACCCAGGGATAACACTATCAGATGTGTTCACCTAGTAGCTGCTGATATAAACACAATAATGTTCCTTTTTGCGCCTAAATTTATGTGCCCCCCCCTCTCTTTTGCCCTTGTTGTATCTGGATACTGCAGGGGAGAGCCTGGGGAGCGACTTCCAGCGGAGCTGTGAAGATAAAATGGCGCTGGTTAGTGCTGAGGAAGAAGCTCCGCCCCCTCATCGGCGGGCTTCTGTCCCGTTATTCTGTGAGAAAAAATGGCGGGGTTTTACACATATACAGTCCGGAACTGTATTTATGTGTATATTTTGCCAAAAGGTACTAATATTGCTAGAGATGAGCGGGTTCGGTTCCTCTGAATCCGAACCCGCCCGAACTTCATGTTTTTTTACACGGGTCCGAGCGACTCGGATCTTCCCGCCTTGCTCGGTTAACCCGAGTGCGCCCGAACGTCATCATCACGCTGTCGGATTCTCGCGAGGCTCGGATTCTATCGCGAGACTCGGATTCTATATAAGGTGCCGCGCGTCGCCGCCATTTTCACACGTGCATTGAGATTGATAGGGAGAGGACGTGGCTGGCGTCCTCTCCGTTTAGAAATAGATAGAGAGTGAGAGTGAGACACTTCATTTACTGGAGCTTAGGAGGAGTACTCAGAGAGTGCAGAATTTTGCTGATAGTAGTTAGTTATACTAGTGACTGACCAGTGACCACCAGTGCAGTTTTATTATTATTTAATATAATCCGTTCTCTGCCTGAAAAAAAACGATACACAGTGACACAGTCACATACCATATATGTGCTCAGCCCAGTGTGCTGCATCATCTATGTATAATATCTGACTGTGCTCACACAGCTTAATTGTGGGGGAGACTGGGGAGCAGTTATAGGTTATAGCAGGAGCCAGGAGTACATATTAAACAGTGCACACTTTTGCTGCCAGAGTGCCACTGCCAGTGTGACTGACCAGTGACCACACTGACCACCAGTATATTGTGATTGTCTGCCTGAAAAAGTTAAACACTCGTCGTGTGACTTGTGTGGTGTTTTTTTATTCTATAAAAAACTCATTCTGCTGACAGACAGTGTCCAGCAGGTCCGTCATTATATAATATATACCTGTCCGGCTGCAGTAGTGATATATATATATTTTTTATATCATTATCATCCAGTCTATACTAGCAGCAGACACTGTACGGTAGTTCACGGCTGTAGCTACCTCTGTGTCGGCACTCGGCAGTCCATCCATAATTGTATACCACCTACCCGTGGTTTTTTTTTTCTTTCTTCTTTATACATACTACATCTCATTATCATCCAGTCTATATTAGCAGCAGACACAGTACAGTACGGTAGTCCACGGCTGTAGCTACCTCTGTGTCGGCACTCGGCAGTCCATCCATAATTGTATACCACCTACCCGTGGTTTTTTTTTTCTTTCTTCTTTATACATACTACATCTCATTATCATCCAGTCTATATTAGCAGCAGACACAGTACGGTAGTCCACGGCTGTAGCTACCTCTGTGTCGGCACTCGGCAGTCCATCCATAATTGTATACCACCTAACCGTGGTTTTTTTTTCTTTCTTCTTTATACATACTACATCTCATTATCATCCAGTCTATATTAGCAGCAGACACAGTACAGTACGGTAGTCCACGGCTGTAGCTACCTCTGTGTCGGCACTCGGCAGTCCATCCATAATTGTATAGCACCTACCCGTGTTTTTTTTTTCTTTCTTCTTTATACATACTACATCTCATTATCATCCAGTCTATATTAGCAGCAGACACAGTACGGTAGTCCACGGCTGTAGCTACCTCTGTGTCGGCACTCGGCAGTCCATCCATAATTGTATACCACCTACCCGTGTTTTTTTTTACTTTCTTCTTTATACATACTACATCTCATTATCATCCAGTCTATATTAGCAGCAGACACAGTACGGTAGTCCACGGCTGTAGCTACCTCTGTGTCGGCACTCGGCAGTCCATCCATAATTGTATACCACCTACCCGTGGGTTTTTTTTTCTTTCTTCTTTATACATACTACATCTCATTATCATCCAGTCTATATTAGCAGCAGACACAGTACAGTACGGTAGTCCACGGCTGTAGCTACCTCTGTGTCGGCACTCGGCAGTCCATCCATAATTGTATACCACCTACCCGTGGTTTTTTTTTTCTTTCTTCTTTATACATACTACATCTCATTATCATCCAGTCTATATTAGCAGCAGACACAGTACAGTACGGTAGTCCACGGCTGTAGCTACCTCTGTGTCGGCACTCGGCAGTCCATCCATAATTGTATACCACCTACACGTGGTTTTTTCTTTCTTTCTTCTTTATACATACTACATCTCATTATCATCCAGTCTATATTAGCAGCAGACACAGTACGGTAGTCCACGGCTGTAGCTACCTCTGTGTCGGCACTCGGCAGTCCATCCATAATTGTATACCACCTACCGTGGTTTTTTTTTCTTTCTTCTTTATACATACTACATCTCATTATCTTCCAGTCTATATTAGCAGCAGACACAGTACGGTAGTCCACGGCTGTAGCTACCTCTGTGTCGGCACTCGGCAGTCCATCCATAATTGTATACCACCTACCCGTGGTTTTTTTTTCTTTCTTCTTTATACATACTACATCTCATATCATCCAGTCTATATTAGCAGCAGACACAGTACGGTAGTCCACGGCTGTAGCTACCTCTGTGTCGGCACTCGGCAGTCCATCCATAATTGTATACCACCTACCCGTGTTTTTTTTTTCTTCTTTATACATACTACATCTCATTATCATCCAGTCTATATTAGCAGCAGACACAGTACGGTAGTCCACGGCTGTAGCTACCTCTGTGTCGGCACTCGGCAGTCCATCCATAATTGTATACCACCTACCCGTGGTTTTTTTTTTCTTTCTTCTTTATACATACTACATCTCATTATCATCCAGTCTATATTAGCAGCAGACACAGTACAGTACGGTAGTCCACGGCTGTAGCTACCTCTGTGTCGGCACTCGGCAGTCCATCCATAATTGTATACTAGTATCCATCCATCTCCATTGTTTACCTGAGGTGCCTTTTAGTTGTGCCTATTAAAATATGGAGAACAAAAATGTTGAGGTTCCAAAATTAGGGAAAGATCAAGATCCACTTCCACCTCGTGCTGAAGCTGCTGCCACTAGTCATGGCCGAGACGATGAAATGCCAGCAACGTCGTCTGCCAAGGCCGATGCCTAATGTCATAGTACAGAGCATGTCAAATCCAAAACACCAAATATCAGTAAAAAAAGGACTCCAAAACCTAAAATAAAATTGTCGGAGGAGAAGCGTAAACTTGCCAATATGCCATTTACCACACGGAGTGGCAAGGAACGGCTGAGGCCCTGGCCTATGTTCATGGCTAGTGGTTCAGCTTCACATGAGGATGGAAGCACTCAGCCTCTCGCTAGAAAAATGAAAAGACTCAAGCTGGCAAAAGCAGTAGCACCGCAAAGAACTGTGCGTTCTTCGAAATCCCAAATCCACAAGGAGAGTCCGACTCCAATTGTGTCGGTTGCGATGCCTGACCTTCCCAACACTGGACGTGAAGAGCATGCGCCTTCCACCATTTGCACGCCCCCTGCAAGTGCTGGAAGGAGCACCCGCAGTCCAGTTCCTGATAGTCAGATTGAAGATGTCAGTGTTGAAGTACACCAGGATGAGGAGGATATGGGTGTTGCTGGCGCTGGGGAGGAAATTGACCAGGAGGATTCTGATGGTGAGGTGGTTTGTTTAAGTCAGCCACCCGGGGAGACACCTGTTGTCCGTGGGAGGAATATGGCCACTGACATGCCTGGTGAAAATACCAAAAAAATCAGCTCGTCGGTGTGGAAGTATTTCAACAGAAATGCGGACAACAGGTGTCAAGCCGTGTGTTGCCTTTGTCAAGCTGTAATAAGTAGGGGTAAGGACGTTAACCACCTCGGAACATCCTCCCTTATACGTCACCTGCAGCGCATTCATAATAAGTCAGTGACAAGTTCAAAAACTTTGGGCGACAGCGGAAGCAGTCCACTGACCAGTAAATCCCCTCCTCTTGTAACCAAGCTCACGCAAACCACCCCACCAACTCCCTCAGTGTCAATTTCCTCCTTACCCAGGAATGCCAATAGTCCTGCAGGCCATGTCACTGGCAATTCTGACGAGTCCTCTCCTGCCTGGGATTCCTCCGATGCATCCTTGAGTGTAATGCCTACTGCTGCTGGCGCTGCTGTTGTTGCTGCTGGGAGTCGATGGTCATCCCAGAGGGGAAGTCGTAAGCCCACTTGTACTACTTCCAGTAAGCAATTGACTGTCCAACAGTCCTTTGCGAGGAAGATGAAATATCACAGCAGTCATCCTGCTGCAAAGCGGATAACTGAGGCCTTGACAACTATGTTGGTGTTAGACGTGCGTCCGGTATCCGCCGTTAGTTCACAGGGAACTAGAGAATTTCTTGAGGTAGTGTGCCCCCGTTACCAAATACCATCTAGGTTCCACTTCTCTAGGCAGGCGATACCGAGAATGTACACGGACGTCAGAAAAAGACTCACCAGTGTCCTAAAAAATGCAGTTGTACCCAATGTCCACTTAACCACGGACATGTGGACAAGTGGAGCAGGGCAGGGTCAGGACTATATGACTGTGACAGCCCACTGGGTAGATGTATGGACTCCCGCCGCAAGAACAGCAGCGGCGGCACCAGTAGCAGCATCTCGCAAACGCCAACTCTTTCCTAGGCAGGCTACGCTTTGTATCACCGCTTTCCAGAATACGCACACAGCTGAAAACCTCTTACGGCAACTGAGGAAGATCATCGCGGAATGGCTTACCCCAATTGGACTCTCCTGTGGATTTGTGGCATCGGACAACGCCAGCAATATTGTGTGTGCATTAAATATGGGCAAATTCCAGCACGTCCCATGTTTTGCACATACCTTGAATTTGGTGGTGCAGAATTTTTTAAAAAACGACAGGGGCGTGCAAGAGATGCTGTCGGTGGCCAGAAGAATTGCGGGACACTTTCGGCGTACAGGCACCACGTACAGAAGACTGGAGCACCACCAAAAACTACTGAACCTGCCCTGCCATCATCTGAAGCAAGAAGTGGTAACGAGGTGGAATTCAACCCTCTATATGCTTCAGAGGTTGGAGGAGCAGCAAAAGGCCATTCAAGCCTATACAATTGAGCACGATATAGGAGGTGGAATGCACCTGTCTCAAGCGCAGTGGAGAATGATTTCAACGTTGTGCAAGGTTCTGATGCCCTTTGAACTTGCCACACGTGAAGTCAGTTCAGACACTGCCAGCCTGAGTCAGGTCATTCCCCTCATCAGGCTTTTGCAGAAGAAGATGGAGACATTGAAGGAGGAGCTAACACGGAGCGATTCCGCTAGGCATGTGGGACTTGTGGATGGAGCCCTTAATTCGCTTAACAAGGATTCACGGGTGGTCAATCTGTTGAAATCAGAGCACTACATTTTGGCCACCGTGCTCGATCCTAGATTTAAAGCCTACCTTGGATCTCTCTTTCCGGCAGACACAAGTCTGCTGGGGTTCAAAGACCTGCTGGTGAGAAAATTGTCAAGTCAAGCGGAACGCGACCTGTCAACATCTCCTCCTTCACATTCTCCCGCAACTGGGGGTGCGAGGAAAAGGCTCAGAATTCCGAGCCCACCCGCTGGCGGTGATGCAGGGCAGTCTGGAGCGACTGCTGATGCTGACATCTGGTCCGGACTGAAGGACCTGACAACGATTACGGACATGTCGTCTACTGTCACTGCATATGATTCTCTCAACATTGAAAGAATGGTGGAGGATTATATGAGTGACCGCATCCAAGTAGGCACGTCACACAGTCCGTACTTATACTGGCAGGAAAAAGAGGCAATTAGGAGGCCCTTGCACAAACTGGCTTTATTCTACCTAAGTTGCCCTCCCACAAGTGTGTACTCCGAAAGAATGTTTAGTGCCGCCGCTCAGCATGTCAGCAATCGGCGTACGAGGTTACATCCAGAAAATGTGGAAAAGATGATGTTCATTAAAATGAATTATAATCAATTCCTCCGCGGAGACATTGACCAGCTGCAATTGCCTCCACAAAGTACACAGGGAGCTGAGATGGTGGATTCCAGTGGGGACGAATTGATAATCTGTGAGGAGGGGGATGTACACGGTGATATATCGGAGGATGATGATGAGGTGGACATCTTGCCTCTGTAGAGCCAGTTTGTGCAAGGAGAGATTAATTGCTTCTTTTTTGGTGGGGGTCCAAACCAACCCGTCATATCAGTCACAGTCGTGTGGCAGACCCTGTCACTGAAATGATGGGTTGGTTAAAGTGTGCATGTCCTGTTTATACAACATAAGGGTGGGTGGGAGGGCCCAAGGACAATTCCATCTTGCACCTCTTTTTTCTTTAATTTTTCTTTGCGTCATGTGCTGTTTGGGGAGTGTTTTTTGGAAGGGCCATCCTGCGTGACACTGCAGTGCCACTCCTAGATGGGCCAGGTGTTTGTGTCGGCCACTAGGGTCGCTTATCTTACTCACACAGCTACCTCATTGCGCCTCTTTTTTTCTTTGCGTCATGTGCTGTTTGGGGAGGGTTTTTTGGAAGGGCCATCCTGCGTGACACTGCAGTGCCACTCCTAGATGGGCCCGGTGTTTGTGTCGGCCACTAGGGTCGCTTATCTTACTCACACAGCTACCTCATTGCGCCTCTTTTTTTCTTTGCGTCATGTGCTGTTTGGGGAGGGTTTTTTGGAAGGGACATCCTGCGTGACACTGCAGTGACACTCCTAGATGGGCCCGGTGTTTGTGTCGGCCACTAGGGTCGCTTATCTTACTCACACAGCTACCTCATTGCGCCTCTTTTTTTCTTTGCGTCATGTGCTGTTTGGGGAGGGTTTTTTGGAAGGGACATCCTGCGTGACACTGCAGTGACACTCCTAGATGGGCCCGGTGTTTGTGTCGGCCACTAGGGTCGCTTATCTTACTCACACAGCTACCTCATTGCGCCTCTTTTTTTCTTTGCGTCATGTGCTGTTTGGGGAGGGTTTTTTGGAAGGGACATCCTGCGTGACACTGCAGTGACACTCCTAGATGGGCCCGGTGTTTGTGTCGGCCACTAGGGTCGCTTATCTTACTCACACAGCTACCTCATTGCGCCTCTTTTTTTCTTTGCGTCATGTGCTGTTTGGGGAGGGTTTTTTGGAAGGGACATCCTGCGTGACACTGCAGTGACACTCCTAGATGGGCCCGGTGTTTGTGTCGGCCACTAGGGTCGCTTATCTTACTCACACAGCTACCTCATTGCGCCTCTTTTTTTCTTTGCGTCATGTGCTGTTTGGGGAGGGTTTTTTGGAAGGGACATCCTGCGTGACACTGCAGTGACACTCCTAGATGGGCCCGGTGTTTGTGTCGGCCACTAGGGTCGCCCAGCTTAGTCATCCAGCGACCTAGGTGCAAATTTTAGGACTAAAAATAATATTGTGAGGTGTGAGGTATTCAGAATAGACTGAAAATGAGTGTAAATTATGGTTTTTGAGGTTAATAATACTTTGGGATCAAAATGACCCCCAAATTCTATGATTTAAGCTGTTTTTTAGTGTTTTTTAAAAAAAAACACCCGAATCCAAAACACACCCGAATCCGACAAAAAAAATTCGGTTAGGTCTTGCCAAAACGCGGTCGAACCCAAAACACGGCCGCGGAACCGAACCCAAAACCAAAACACAAAACCCGAAAAATTTCCGGCGCTCATCTCTAAATATTGCTGCCCAGGGCGCTCCCCCCCCAGCGCCCTGCACCCTACAGTGACCTGAGTGTGTGGTGTGCAGAGGGAGCAATGGCGCACAGCTGCGGTGCTGTGCGCTACCTTATGTGAAGACCGGAGTCTTGATGCCGCCGATTTCGACGTCTTCTGTCTTCTCCGGACTTCAGTGTTTCTGGCTCTGCGAGGGGGACGGCGGCGCGGCTCCGGGAACGGACGACCGAGGACAGGTGCCTGTGTTCGATCCCTCTGGAGCTAATGGTGTCCAGTAGCCTAAGAAGCATAACCTAGCTGCAAGCAGGTACGTTGGCTTCTCTCCCCTCAGTCCCTCGTAGCAGTAAGTCTGTTGCCAGCAGAGCTCACTGAAAATAAAAAACCTAACAAATACTTTCTTTTCTAGCAGGCTCAGGAGAGCCCACTAGGTGCCTCTGCTCTCGCCGGGCACAGATTCTAACTGAGGTCTGGAGGAGGGGCATAGAGGGAGGAGCCAGTGCACACCAGATATAGTACCTAATCTTTCTTTAAGAGTGCCCAGTCTCCTGCGGAGCCCGTCTATTCCCCATGGTCCTTACGGAGTCCCCAGCATCCACTAGGACGTTAGAGAAAGAAAGGCATCACCATATTGTTTTCTAGATGCCTCTAGTTCCCTCTTCTACCATTCAGGACCTAAAGAGGCACTACCTTATCTTGGTTGGGGAATTAGATGGTACTCTATTTGTCAATGTCTATGCCCCCTACTCAGCAAAATCCCATTTCTTCCAAAGCCTTAGTACACTGTTATCCCAGCATAGACGGGGTAGGGTAGTTGAGGCAGATGACTTTAACACGACAAGTAGCTTAGATTTCAACATATTGTAGATTGGTAGTTACAACTAACCTTACATATAGTATTTTCTATACTATTGTGACTTTGGTTTGTTCATGTATATGTCATTGTATTTTCTTTATTTGTTAAACCATAAATAAATACATTAAAAAAAGTTTATTTTCTGGTACTATAGTACCTGGTCTCTTTCTTGGTGGATGGTGAGAGTCTTATAGCAATATATGAGCTTTGGTGGCTGGTGCATACACCTCATCCTAATTTTTACTGAGACAGTGGTAAAAATAAAACATTTACCTTTATTTCAGGATTTTGCCTGTCATTCAAAATGATAAAAAAATATATCTATGACAAAGGGGAGTGAAAATATGACTTCTCAAAAAAATATGGTCTTGTGGCTCAGCGTATCCCAGAGTAGGGATATGTTGATCTGCATCAATGGGTAACTTTAGCCAGCTGGGGGAAAATTGACCAAGTGATACCTGTGCATACAGTAATTAAAAATACAGGTATATATCTACTAATGCCTTTACTTTTCCAAATTGTTTTATTTATTTTCTTAAGGTAACTTTAAACAATATAAAACCAGCCAAATAAAGTTTATCATTCAACAAGGAAACTATTTTCATACATCATCTGTTCAACATTTTAATGACAATACAATATTCCACCCTTCAACGTTGCTTGGAAATATGAGGTATTTTTCACTCCTTTCCATTCCTCCAGCATTTTGAGGTTGAGGTAGCTTCTTCAGTAAATAACTTTGGAGAGATTTATCAAAACTTTGAGATAGATTTAAGTGGAGTGAGATAAAGTACCAACGAATCATCTGTGTTTGAAAATGACATGAGCTGATTACTTTATCCCTCTCCAAGCATTGATAAATCTCCCTTTTTGTAGGAAAATAGCCAATAAATTTTCCTTAAATGCAAAAGTGAGTATCTCTTTACCAGTTCTCACACAGATTCTTTGGAGAAATCTTGCAGTCACTTTATTGCACTCAATTTCAAACTGCCTCAATTTACCCCACAACCACCATTTTGGAAAAAACTGCCTAGTTTAGTAATTCAGGCTTATCTTTAGCTAAATTATTCACACAATTTTATACATTGGACAAACACCAACATGTATGATATCTACAGGGTGGTCCACAAGTGTGGAAACACCCTTATGAAATTCTGCATCTGTTTGATATGTTGCATGACTACCTTCCCAAAAAAAAAATGTAGACTTGCATCCAAGATGGGCAACTTCAAAATGGCCGCCATACTGGTGACATACCCTTAAATGTTTACCCCCACTCCCTTATTATATGTGTAGGTACTGGATTAATATTTCCTTACTCATTTACTTTTTTATAAGGGTGTTTCAACACTTATGACCCAATCTTGTATTTTTTAACCTGGAGAAATCTGATTTGACATATAAATCATTATACCTCACATGTACAAAATTTACTTTGACAAGCAAAAAACTGGTTCTGTGAGATAAAACATACTTCCCCTGTACCATGTGCTTTCCTCCATCACAGCCAGATAGAAATGATGGGTGCTTCCTGAAATTATGGTTACATGATATCAAATGTGTACAGTTGACTAAATACAGTGGGTAGGTCAACTTACCTGATGGCTTATCTTACCCCACTCCCCCTTATATGTATATCAACTTCTGTTATTTCAAAGGCTGTGCTAGATACAGTTTATTATAGATAGGAGTTGACTGGTTGCTTTGGAAAACTTCTCCACTTTATCACTCTGCAAGACTTGATACATCTCCCACTAACCCTGTCTAAAGTTTATTCCATCTGCCCCATTGCATATTATCCCCTGAATGAATGGAGAGTTAATTACAATTATTTTATTCTTCAGTAACACAGAGTCAAAGGAGCACATCTACACTGTAGGTAGACATGTATAGTACGCACTCACAATGTAAATATAAAAAGTATATTAAATAAGTAAATTTACAGGCATATGCTCAGTCAGGTGCAATTCAAAATACATTTAGATCAAAAGGCAAAGCATTTGCATCACTTTCATGTCACATATATAAGTGCAGGAGTGCAATTACAGTGACTGCAGGGGGTTATGTTGCTATGGGGCCTGGAGACTTAGGGGGCCTGCTTATGGGGGCTGTATTCCCTACACCTTCTTGTACACTGTTTTTATTTGATAGACACTCAGACCATTGTATTTAATAAATTATACAGAACACACTACAGAAAGGGACCACCTACAAACTACTTGCCACAAAACTAGTGTGGTTAATACAATGTTTTGAACACAATAAGGGAGAGATTTATCAAATCTCAGAGAGGGAGAGAGAAAAAAAAACAGAGAGACAGAGAGACAGAGAGAAAGCAGAGACAGATAAAGTACCAACTAGAGATGAGCGGGTTCGGTTCACCGAGAACCGAACTCCCCCGAACTTCACATGGTTTACACGGGTCCGAGGCAGCCTCGGTTCTTCCCGCCTTACTCAGTAAACCCGAACGGGGCTGAACGTCATCATCCCGCTGTCGGATTCTCGCGAGATTCGGATTCCATATAAAGAGCTGTGCGTCGCCGCCATTTTCACTCGTGCATTGTAGATTGAGCAGAGAGGACGTGGCTACGTTCTCTGCCTGAAAAGCCCATTATCAGCTAATATTATTATTATTATCATTAACCTTTATTTATATGGCGCCACAAGGGTTCCGCAGCGCCCAAATACAGAGTACATAAACAAATAATCAAACAGGAAAACAGCAACTTACAGTTGATGACAGTATAGGACAAGTACAGGGTAAATAAACATAGCTACATCAGCAGATGACACTGGAATAAGTATCAGGTGGCAGAAGACTGATGGATTTGGTGCCGTTGAAGATTATTAAAGTAAGAAAGGATAAGCACATGAGGGAAGAGGGCCCTGCTCGTGAGAGCTTACATTCTAAAGGGGAGGTTAGACAGACAGGGGGTGACACAGATGGGGTACATAGAGAGCGTAGAACAGAGTGTTAGGATGAGATTTGGCTGGGTTTGGTGAAGAAGTGGGTCTTAAGAGCCCGTTTGAAGTTTTGTAGAGAGGTGGAGAGTCTGAGGGGGAGAGATAGGGAATTCCAGAGAAGTGGGGTACCCCTACAGTAAGTGGAAGTGAGGGGGAGGTAATATCAGCTCAATATCTGTGCTCAGTATAAGTGCAGCATTGTGGTGACCAGTATACTGCAGTACAATAGTCCATTGCTGTATCTTGCTGCTCCGTGTCAGTTCTAGTATCCTCAACAGTGCTCAATATCTGTGCTCAGTATCAGTGCTGCATTGTGGTGACCAGTATATAATAATGCAGTACAATAGTCCATTGCTGTATCTTGCTGCTCCGTGTCAGTTCTAGTATCCTCATCAGTGCTCAGTATCACTACTCATTGTCTTGTGCTGCATTGTGGTGACTAAAAGTATAGTGTCTTGTGCTGCATCTTGCTGCTGTAGGGTGCTGTGGTAGTGTCCTGTCACTGTGCATAGGTCATCATCATTTCAGTCACAGTGGTATCTGGTATCTATCTAGTGGTATCTAATTCCAGACATTACTGCCATCTAATTCCAGATATATTACTGGCATATAATTCCACACATTAAAAAATGGAGAACAAAAATTTGGAGGGTAAAATAGGGAAAAATCAAGATCCACTTCCACCTAGTGCTGAAGCTGCTGCCACTAGTAATGGCAGAGACGATGAAATGCCATCAACGTCGTCTGTCAAGGCCGATGCCCAATGTCATAGTAGAGAGCATGTAAAATCCAAAAAACAAAAGTTCAGTAAAATGACCAAAAATCTAAATTAAAAGCGTCTGAGGAGAAGCGTAAACTTGCCAATATGCCATTTACGACACAGAGTGGCAAGGAACGGCTGAGGCCGTGGCTTATGTTCATGGCTAGTGGTTCAGCTTCACATGAGGATGGAAGCACTCATCCTCCCGTTAGAAAAATTAAAAGAGTTAAGCTGGCAAAAGCACAGCAAAGAACTGTGTGTTCTTCTAAATCACAAATCCCCAAGGAGAGTCCGATTGTGTCGGTTGCGATGCCTGACCTTCCCAACACTGGACGGGAAGAGGTGGCTCCATCCATCATTTGCACGCCCCCTGCAAGTGCTGGAAGGAGCACCCACAGTCCAGTTCCTGATAGTCAAATTGAAGATGTCACTGTTGAAGTACACCAGAATGAGGATATGGGTGTTGCTGGCGCTGAGGAGGAAATTGACAAGGAGGATTCTGATGGTGTGGTGGTTTGTTTAAGTCAGGCACCCGGGGAGACACCTGTTGTCCGTGGTATTAATATGGCCATTGACATGCCTGGTCAAAATACAAAAAAAAAAATCACCTCTTCGGTGTAGAATTATTTCAACAGAAATGCGGACAACTGGTATCAAAGCCGTGTGTTGCCTCTGTCAAGCTGTAATAAGTAGGGGTAAGCACGTTAACCACCTAGGAACATCCTCCCTTATACGTCATCTGGAGTGCATTCATCAGAAGTCATTGACAAGTACAAAAACTTTGGGTGACAGCAGACGCAGTCCACTCACAACTAAATCCCTTCTTCCTCTTGTACCCAAGCTCCTGCAAACCACCCCATCAACTCCCCTAGTGTCAATTTCCTCCTTAGACAGGAAAGCCAATAGTCCTGCAGGCCATGTCACTGGGAAGTCTGATGAGTCCTCTCCTAACTGGGATTCCTCCGATGGATCCTTGAGTGTAACGCCTACTGCTGCGGGTGCTGCTGTTGTTGCTGCTGGGAGTCGATCGTCATCCCAGAGGGGAAGTCGTAAGACCACTTGTACTACTTCCAGTAAGCAACTGACTGTCCAATAGTCCTTTGCAAGGAAGATGTAATATCACAGCAGTCATCCTGTTGCAAAGCGGATAACTCAGGCCTTGACAACTATGTTAGTGTTAGACGTGCGTCCAGTATCTGCCCTAGGTTCACAGGGACTTAGAGAATTGCTTGGGGTAGTGTGACCCCGGTACCAAATACCATATAGGTTCCACTTCTCTAGGCAGGCGATAAATTACACAGACGTCAAAAAAAGAGTCATCATTGTCCTAAAAAATGCAGTTGTATCCACTGTCCACTTAACCACGGACATGTGGACAAGTGGAGCAGGGCAGACTAAGAACTATATGACTGTGACAGCCCACTGGGTAGATGTATTGCCTCCTGCAGCAACAACAGCAGCGGCACCAGTAGCAGTATCTCGCAAACGCCAACTTGTTCCTAGGCAGGCTACGCTTTGTATCACTGCTTTCCATAAGAGGCACACAGCTGACAACCTCTTACGGAAACTGAGGAACATCATCGCAGATTGGCTTACCGCAATTGGACGTTCCTGGGGATTTGTGACATCGTACAACGCCACCAATATTGTGCGTGCATTACATGTGGGCAAATTCCAGCACGTCCCATGTTTTGCACATACAGTGAATTTGGTGGTGCAGAATTTTTAAGAAAACGACAGGGGCGTGCAAGAGATGCTGTTGGTGGCCCGCAGAATTGCGGGCCACTTTCGGCATTCAACCACCGCGTGCCGAAGACTGGAGCACCAGCAAACACTCCTGAACATGCACTGCCATCAGCTATAGCAAGAAGTGGTAACAAGGTTTAATTCAACCCTCTATATGCTTCAATGGATGGAGGAGCAGCAAAAGGCCATTTAAGCCTATACATCTGCCTACGATAAAGGCAAAGGAGGGGGAATGCACCTGACTCAAGTGCAGTGGAGAATGATTTCCGTGTTGTGCAAGGTTCTCCAACCCTTTGAACTTGCCACACGTGAAGTCAGTTTAGACACTGCCAGCCTGAGTCAGATCATTTCCCTCATCAGGCTTTTGCAGAAGCAGCTGGAGAGATTGAAGGAGGAGCTAAAACGGAGCGATTCCGCTAGGCATGTGGGACTTGTGGATGGAGCCCTTCATTCGCTTAACCAGGATTCACGGGTGGTCAATCTATTGAAATCAGAGCATTACATTTTGGCCACCGTGCTCGATCCTAGGTTTAAAGCCTACGTTGTATCTCTCTTTCCGGCAGACACAAGTCTGCAGATGTTCAAAGACCCGCTGGTGAGACAATTGTCAAGTCAAGTGGAACGTGACCCGCCAACAGCTCCTCCTTAATTTTCTCGCGCCACTGGAGCTGCCAGGAAACAGTCAAAATTTCCCAAACCACCCGCTGTCTGTGATGCAAGGCAGTCAGGAGCGATAGCGGACATCTGGTCCGGACTGAAGGACCTGCCAACGATTACCGACATGTCGTCTACTGTCACTGTATTTGATTCTGTCACCATTGAAAGAATGGTGGAGGATTATATGAGTGACAGCATCGCTGTAGGCATGTCAGACAGTCTGTACGTATACTGGCAGGAAAAAGAGGCAATTTGGAGGCCCTTGCACAAACTGACTTTATTTTACCTAGGTTGCCACACCTCCAGTGTGTACTCCGAAAGAGTGTTTAGTGCAGCCGGTAACCTTGTCAGCGATCGGCGTAGCCAAGATAACTGTGGGTCCATCTGTATCTCGCTCTACCTTTTCTCTTTCCAAGATTTGATAAATCTGCCCCCAATGATACACAGGGGTTCTTAAGATACACAAGGGAATCACATGATGTTTATTACAAGTAGTACAATATGATGACTATTCTCTGATACCCAAGTGTTTACTTTGCCATCATATATTAAGTACACTGTACTAATTATGTCACCTCTCTAGCATGTGTTATTCATAGTGCTATTGTTATGCACCCTAGGCATGGAATCACTTTGTATGACTGTTACACATTTACATGCCTTGGTGACAATTACTTTCTACAAAATTGTGACAATTATCTTGCTACAACAACTACGATGGAATTATTAAGTGTTTGTATAGTACCTTTTTTCTTTTTAGTAAGATGTATTGGAGCGGATTCTAAAATATGCCAGTTTACATACCTAATATTCACAAAATTATTTGGAAAATCCCATAATAAAATTGGACACTTGCGACCATTTGTGTCCAGAAATGAGGAAAAGGGAAGGGAAAAGGTGGACTGAGTACAATAAGGGTTTTTTACGAAATTGCAGGCAGATGTAGTCTAGTACAGAGACAAATATGGGCCTGTCCGAGCAGTATTTTTTGAAGGTGCCCAAGGACAGGTGAAAATACATGCTGACATTATTTTTGTTGATTGCACATTCATTTCTGAAGTTGATAGTGGCATTATACATTCATTTTGCATGTAGTACCCTTTGGAGTGCAGATGCGGACTAGCCATAGGGCTGATTTCATGATGGGGCATCTTTTTCTTTCTATGTCATTTCATTTTTTTTTTTAACTGGCATTGTCAGGAAGTGAGGTGATTGATGCAGTGGGAAGGGACTCAAGTTGGCGGCTGGGGGGAGGGCAATGTGAGACTAAATCTGCCTCAGCTGTATAGACTTACTTGGTTCCAGCACATACCTAAAGATTGTAGCCCCGGCAATGACGTGTAATGTATGTGATAGACAATTAGCTTGCTGGCTGTTATTGTAGAGCAGCCAATGGAACTTTCAAACTTTGGGTGGAATTTAATTGATTATCGCGCCAGATCTTCTATCTAAAGTGACGGCAGGTGCAAGCTGAGATGCAGACACCGGCAGCCATCGAGCCCATATGGAGCTATAATTGAAGAGCTCTGTTTTGGCGCCATCTAGTGGCTGCTAGTGGGATTTGAATCTCGCCCTTTGTGCTGTGAAAGCACTCTCCACACTGATAGAGGACTGTAGCAGAGCATTCAGATAAGTAGTAATGTATATATATATATATATATATATATAGTGCAGCCGGAAAGTATTCACAGCGTTTCACTTTTTCCACTTTTTGTTATGTTACAGCCTTATTCCTAAAAAGGAATATATTAATTTCCCCCCTCAACATTCTACACACAATACCCCATAATGACAATGTGAAAAAAGTTTTCTTGAAATATTTGCAAATGTATTAAAAATAAAAAACTAAGAAATCACATGTACATAAGTATTCACAGCCTTTGTTCAATACTTTGTTGATGCACCTTTGGTAGCAATTACAGCCTCAAGTATTTTTGAATATGATGCCACAAGCTTGGCACACCTATCTTTGGACTGTTTCGCCCATTCCTATTTACAGCACCACTCAAGCTCCATCAGGTTGGATGGGAAGCGTCGGTGCACAGCCATTTTAAGATCTCTCCAGAGATGTTGTATCGGATTCAAGTCTGGGCTCTGGCTGGGCCTCTCAAGGACATTCACAAAGTTGTCCTGAAGTCACTCCTTTGAGATCGTGGCTGTGTGTTTAGGGTCATTGTCCTGCTGAAAGATGAACCGTCGCCCCAGTCTGAGGTCAAGAGCAGGTTTTCATCCAGGATGTCTCTGTACATTGCAACATTCATCTTTCCCTCTATCCGGACTAGTCTCCCAGTTCCTGCCACCAGAAAACATTCCCACAGCATGATGCTGCCACCACCATTCTTCACTGTAGGGTATTGGCCTGGTGATGAGCGGATGCCTGGTTTCCTCCAAACATAACGCCTGACATTCATGCCAAAGATTTCAATCTTTGTCTCATCATACCAGAGAACTTTGTTTCCCATGGTCTGAGAGTCCTTCAGGTGCATTTTGGCAAACTCCATGCAGGCTGCCATGTGCTTTTTCCTAAGGAGTGGCTTCCGTCTGGCCACTCTACCATTCAGGCCTGATTGGTGGATTGCTAAAGAGATGGTTGTCCTTCTGGAAGGTTCTCCTCTCTGCACAGAGGAATGCTGTAGCTCTGACAGATTGACCATCGGGTTCTTCGTCACCTACCTGACTTGGGCCCTTCTACCCGATCGCTCAGTTTAGAGGGCTGGACAGCTCTAGGAAGAGTCCTGTGGTTCTGAACTTCTTCCATTTACAGATATTTTTCTGTACCCTTCCCCAGATTTGTGCATCGAGACAATCCTGTCTTTGAGGTCTACAGACAAATCCTTTAACTACATGCTTGGTTTGTGCTCAGACATGCACTGTCAAGTGTGGGACCTTATATAGAGTGGTGTGTGCCTTTCCAAATCATGTCCAATCAACTGAATTTACCACAGGTCGACAACAAATTAAGCTGTAGGAACATCACAAGTATGATCCGTGGAAACAGGAAGCACCTGAGCTCAATTTTGAGCTTTATTGCAAAGACTGTGAATATTTATGTACATGTGATTTCTTATTTTTTTTTATTTTTAATAAATTTGCAAAAAAAAAAAACTTTTTTCACGGTGTCATTATGGGTTATTGGCCCTCATTCCGAGTTGTTCGCTCGTTATTTTTCATCGCATCGCAGTGAAATTTTGCTTAGTGCGCATGCGCAATATTCGCAATGCGACTGCGCCAAGTAACTTTGCTATGAAGATAGGATTTTTAGTCACGGCTTTTTCTTCGCTCCGGCGATCGTAGTGTGATTGACAGGTAATGGGTGTTACTGGGCGGAAACACGGCGTTTTAGGGGCGTATGGTTGAAAACGCTACCGTTTCCGGAAAAAACGCAGGAGTGGCCGGAGAAACGGGGGGAGTGTCTGAGCGAACGCTGGGTGTGTTTGTGACGTCAATCCAGGAACGACAAGCACTGAACTGATCGCACAGGCAGAGTAAGTGTGGAGCTACTCTAAAACTGCTAAGTAGTTTGTGATCGCAATAATGCGAATACATCGGTCGCAATTTTAGGATGCTAAGATACACTCCCAGTAGGCGTAGGCTTAGCGTGTGTAACTCTGCTAAATTCGCCTTGCGACCGATCAACTCGGAATGAGGGCCATTGTGTGTAGAATTTTGAGGGAAAACATGAAGTTATTGCATTATGGAATAAGGTTGTAAAATAACAAAATGTGGAAAAGTGAAGTGCTATGAGTACTTTCCGAATGCACTGTATATACAGTATATATATATGGATACAGAGAAAAATACACAGTGCACTTATATTGTCCGTCCCAAACACCCGTGTGCAAAACCACAAGTCTTAAAAAGACTGAATCCGTTTAAAAGGAAGAGTAAATACTCAACAGTCCAAATTTACGAGAATCACATTGTGAATATATCCGATCCGCTGCTCCTTTTTATTCCTGGAATCCTCAGGAAAACTGTATTCTGTATAAAAAGAGATGAGAGGAGCGCTCTATCGTGCATGAAAAAGTTTTAATAAACTCGTACCAGAACAATCTGCACTGTGGGCTTAATACCACATGATATAATACTGAATCCTCAGGCATAGCTCTGACCATCCCTGCCTCTGCATTTCGCGGGACCTGCACACCGCGTTGCCGCAAGATGACCTCCGTCCGCACGCCGGGACTCGGCCTACAGGACGGGAGGGAGAAGCTCACCCAGGGGAAAGATGCGTCAGCCAGACCATGCACAATATAAGCATTTATATACACAGTATATTCATTTCTATACATACAGTCATTTTGGACTGGAGGTAACTGTGCAAATTTCAATAATAAAAAAATGTTTTGTCTCCATAGTTCATAAACAGTCCCTATAAGTCCCTATAAGTCTTTGTGGAAATGTTCCTCCTGTTCATCGCTTACACTACCAAGGTTGCCAGCTTTTAAACTATCATAGAGTTCAAGCTTTTAAACTATCATAGAGTTCAATCTTCAACTCTGTAAGGTTGCCAGCTTTTAAACTATCATAGAGTTCAAACTATCATAGAGTTCAATGACATTTAGAAGAAAGCACATCAAAAAGGGTTAACCTCTCAGCTCCCTCTAATTACAATGAATAGCTTCACAAGGGGAGTGCGAGGGTACAGGCAGCTCTCAGGTGTCACCCTTCCAGGGAGTGACACCATAATGCCAACTCCTATACAGTGACAAGAACTGAGGGGCAGATGTATTAACCTGGAGAAGGCATAAGGAAGTGATAAACCAGTGATATGTGCAAGGTGATAAATGACCCACCAATCAGATCCTAACTGTTAATTTACATATTGGAGCTGATTGGCTGGTGCCTTTATCAACTTGCACATATCACTGGCTTAACACTTCCTTATGCCTTCTCCAGGTTAATACATCTGCCCCTGAGTACTGCAGTAAGACATTAACCTGCTGCATTCATGTCCTGTCACTAGAAAGGAGCTGGCAGTGCCGGAAGATTCTCCGAGGGCAGCATGCACACCCCAGAGTAAAGTAATTGAGGGTTTCCCCATGAAGCCATGGCCCCTTTAATGATGTCAGCAGGGCTTTCACAATGCCATGCTCCTTTATGCAAAGCCATGCCCTCTTTTCAGCCATGCAGGTGATCTTTTGGTCGCATAAGGTGTCACTGACCCTGGTGCCACCACTTCTTAATGCATCTCTGATTGCAAGATCAGTAACATAGTAACATAGTTTTGGAGGTTGAAAAAAAGACAATTTGTTCATTGAGTTCAACCTATTTGTGGTCTCCTAAGCTGTATTATTTTAAGGACTAATTTAGTCTGTTGCTAATGGCGCCCCTGTGTTTATTCCTCTTTTTTTTTTTTTATAACTATAGTGCGTGACTACGCACCATAACCCTGTATATCCTTATCCATTATGAACTTATCTAGCCCATTCTTAAAAGTGTTGACCGAGTCCACCATTACTACTCTCCCAGGCAGAGAATTCCAAACACGTACTGTCCTTACTGTGAAGAAACCTTTACGTCTCTGTGTGCGAAATCTCCTCTCCTCTAACCTAAGTGGGTGTCCACGTGTCCTCTGTGTTGATCTTACCAAAAACAGATCCCCCGCAAGCTCTGTGTACTGTCCCTTTATATATATGTAAATGTTGATCATGTCCCCTCTTAGTCTCTTTTTTCCCAGTGTAAACATACCAAGCCTTGCAAGCCTTTCCTCGTAATCCACCATCTCCATACCCTTAATTAATTTGGTCACCCACCTCTGAACCATTTTTAGTTCCAGGATATCCTTTTTGTAGTATGGTTCCCAAACTTGTGCACAGTAATCAAGATATGGCCTCACTAGGGATTTATATAATGGGAGTATAACACTCTCATCCCCGGCGTCAATTCTCCGCTTTATACATGCTAATACCTTGTTAGCCTTCTTTGCTGCAATCCTACTTTGGGTACTGCTGCTTAGTTTGCTATCTATGTGAACACCAAAGTTATCTATGTGAACACCTTAGTCTTTTTCCTACTACTTTTTCCAGTAGTAGGAAGACAGAAAAAATATTTGACTATTTCTTGTACAGTACATTATATGCTTAATGAGTATTTAGTTTTCTTATAAAAGACCTATGTTTTGTCTTTTCTCTACAGGTTTTAGAGAAGACGTGTACCATGGACCCTGTCACATTTCTAATATCTGCTGTGGTCATCCTAATTTTGGCCTATGTTTTCAACAACCGGAAGCAACTCAATTTCCCACCTGGCCCAACCCCTCTGCCTATTATTGGAAATATACACATATTCGACATGCAAAACCCTAATAAAACATTTAAAGAGGTAACAAAATACGGCTATAAAAACACCACTAGATCATGCATGCCTATAAAAAAGAGAATTATAATTTCAAACATTATTTCAACCATTTGTCCAGAGTGTCTACAAGGGAATTTGAAAGAGGATAAACCAATTTAGGATTCATAATTTCCCCATAATCATTATAATAGGAGAAATGAGATTTAAAATGCACAAATCTGATTATTTGAACCTCAAATATTAAGAAACTGGATGGGTAGGAGGCTACAAAGGCAGAAGAGTATTATGCTGAATGGACCTGTAGGAGACACACAAGCAAATATGCCAGTAATTAGGGAAGGCCATTGGTGGGTTATCCATCGATCGTTGCCACCGATGGTACCATTGATGACAGCCACTGATGGCATAAAACTATCTGCTAAGGAGCCATTGATGGTTCACTCATGAGCTTCATGGGTGTCAGGGGGCGAACCTATGCTCCGTGTCCAGACACATTGTAAAGGGGGGGAAAAACACCATTTGGTTGGTCTTTACCATCAATGACAGGAAACCATGTGGTTCTCCACCATCGATGGCTAAGGTATTCCCCATCGGCCATAGACCATCAATTATTTTGAATCATCGATGGACCATGGCCATCCCTACCGGTAATTGGGAAGCCTGATGATATCAGTCGGTCACCTCGCCTGCTAACTTCCATGCAGGGGGACCCTGCTGGTCCCACTGGTCTCTGTCCGGACTCTGGGTGCCGCAATTGCAGCAGAGATATGCTGCACAGTTAACAGTGCAGGAATCAATGCTCCAGTCCACTCTCCAGTCCGTACTCCAGTATCCGCCACTGCCTGATTGGCTGCAGGTCTGTAAGCTCGGATTGGCTTGCGTCCGGCGCCACATTTGAAATGCTGTCGGCTCTGTCTGTTTCCATGGCTGCCCCGGCACTCTCCTCACTGTGGCACCTTACTCAGCTGTGTAGTCAGATTAGTGGTCGGGCTGGCCTTGTGCACCGTGCTGGGTCCTACCAGAAGGTTAGAAGTTCTACCACACCAGGTCTTACTGTAGACGCAGCCTTCCACCGTGCCATGTCCTGCAGCAGCCTACCAAAGAGCCGGGTCCTGTAGCAGACTTCCTTCACACCGGGGCCGCAGTTGCCTGAACAGTGCACTAACAAGAGTGCTCTGTCTACTGGCTGCTTCTAGATCAGGGGTGGGCAATTATTTCAGCAGAGGGGCCACTTGACACTTTCCTGTCAGTATTCGAGGGCCGCACACAAAATAGCAGCTCCCCCCCCTCCATGCGCCAAAAATATAGGGACGTGGCTTCGTGTGGAAGGGGCGTGACCAAAAAATCATACAGATTCATATTAGGCTGCACAATAGTCTCCATTATTTAAATTACGCCACACAGTAGCACCACTTACACACATTACACCAGGTAGTGCCCCCTTTTACATTACAGCAGGTAGAGCTCCCTTTTACATTACAGCAGGTAGAGCTCCCTTTTACACATTGCGCTGACAGGGAGCAGGGGGGAAAGATCACATATGGGCGGGATGTACTGTACGACACGCACATTATCCCGCAACTTGTCGGGTACAGATCAGTGTTAATGGTGCCAGGGGCACTGACAACTGTGAAGGGACCAGGTAATATAAGGGGCCGTGGCCAATGCCCCCTCTTTTGAAAATATTTAAAAAGTTATGTTTCTGTGCAGCCGTGGAGCTGGACAAGGGGGGGAGGGGGTAGTGGTGCTGGTTGAGCAGCAGCTGGCGGCGGGGATGGCTGCTTGGGGGAATTGGCAGACGAAATCGCTCACCCCCCCTCCCCCGCTCGTCAAGCAGGTAGAGAGAGGACACTGTTGCAGCTGCCTCTCCCCAGCACAGCACACAGTAGCGGCTCCATGCCAGCGCTGTCTTCATTGGGGAGGGGGGGAAAGGTCAGCAGGACCTTAGTACATCCAGCCGATAGTGCAGGCTGCGGCTAATAGAGCCGCGCTGCCGCAGGCATCAGTTCTCAGCCGCTTCAGGTGACCTAGGCAGGAAGCTGGCCGGGACAATGACAAGCGGCCCTGTCGGACCACTTGTCATTGCACGCAGGTGGGAGGCAGCGGGCCGGGCAGGATCGGTTTGCGGGCCGCATCCGGCCCGCGGGCCATATTTTGCCCACCCCTATTCTAGATGAAGATGGGGACTTCAGCAACCAGCTAGCACCACTTACACCATTGATTGACATGGAGGGGGCAGTTTGCTAGGTGCCCGCTGGTGATGGTGGGTCCATGAGTAGCCGGGGTCCCTTGTAAGCCCAGGGCCTCATACATATGGCCCCTTTGTTCCCCCCAGTCACTGGTCCTGGAGGGATTGCAAGATCCTTTTACAGTCAGGCTGCTCCATAGATAATCATAAACTATGCAGGCAAGCTCGAAAACATTTGGTATTTGGGGCTTGTTAAAACAAGCCCCAAATACTAAAGGTTTTGGTATTCATTAGTATCCCCATTCATTGTATGGGGACTGCGGTACACTGCAATTTGTGCATCAAATGGTCTTTGACATTGTTAAATACATACTTTATTTAAGTAATGTGAAAACTGCCGTTTTTGTTTTTTGTGAGGCATAATCGCTTTGTGTATAAACTTGAGTCTTGGAACTAGCCATGCATAGCATTGTAATCCACAAGTTATAGGCACCAGCCGTTGGAAATGATAACTGGCATAATGTGATGTAATGCTGGCTATAGACCTGATTGTTTCCTGTATTGAATATTGTTTATTGCATTTACAGCTGTATAAGAAATACGGACCAGTATTCAGCGTCCAGTTGGGCATGACAAAGATGGTCATCCTATGTGGCTATGATACTATTAAAGATGCTCTAATCAACCACGCGGAGGAATTTTCTGACAGACCAAAAGCCCCAATCATTTCTAAATTAGTAAAGGACAATGGTAACTTTTCAGCTTCCATAAAGAATATATTAAATATATTTTTAATACGTTTTAAGAACTGAAAGTAACTATTGGCTTATATTTTAATAAAATAATGTTATTGTGGAACTGCACTTCTAAAATGCTAAACCAAACTGATGTTTTTTAAATATTTAATTAATAAGAATAATACAAATGACATAATGTAAAAACATGAATAATCTATATAGCTAAATAAATGTCAATAAAAATAACCACACACGGTGCAGACTTAAAAGATGGTCATTGATCTTAATTGCAACTATAGCAATGTCCAATAATTGTAACCCAGAGCTTTTAATGTAGTAATCTGTATTTCCAAATGAGTCTCCAAAGATACTGTAAATATGGTACTAAGTGGTGGAATTCAATTAGCTGCGGACAAAGGCTATTCATTTAAATAGCCTTTTCCATCACCAAAAAATCTGTGGTTCACGAGCGGAAACCCACTGATTCCACGAAAATTGCAGAATCAGTGGGTTATTTTTCCATGTACAAACCCGATTTTGGGGTTTGCTGTGAGGTTCAGTCTAACTGTGGGTACTCGTGTGCTTGGTATTCCCCGCTAATTGAATACCTCTGGCATGGCATTTAGCCGTGGGGTAAACTCAGTGGATAATTGAATTGCCCCTTAAGAGTCCTGAATTAGAGATGTTATAAGAGTAAAGCCTCCCTGGTTAGAGGTGAAATGCGTCAGTGGACTTTTTAATCACATTCTCTATACTTGATTTTATGAGCTTTATTTCTGCTGCTGGAGCACAACTGATATAGAGGCCACAGTTAGAGCATCTTTTTTGCTTACAAAGAGTTGCCGGAGACTATCGTTCTGGTAGGCCACCTCTGTGCATGTTCCGGACCTGGGAGCCTGTGATCAGCCGGAGGAGAATCTGGCAAATAAGATACCCAGTTCATTTGTATCTGGAATCAAATACATACTTACACTTGTTACAACTCTAATTCAGGACTCTTGTTTCCTACAGTATTTATCTTTGGAGGCGCATTTGCAAATACAGTTTACTACATTTACTACAAGCTCCGTGCTGGGTTATAATTATTGGACATTGCTACAGTTGCAATTAGGATCAATGACCAGCTTATAAGTCTGCAGCATGTGCGTTTATTTTTATTGACAGTTATTTATCTACATCTTTTATTTTTGTTAATGTCTATATATGTAGTATGTATTTTTCTAACTAATTGTGTTTAAAATATACTTAGTGTGCCTTGATATCAATTTCTGTATCTGCCATGTCGATTTGGTTTAACATTTTATAAGCGCAGTTCCACAATAATATTATTGCTTTCTTGTCTTTTAGATTTTTGGGCGTATTATCTCTAGTCCCAATTTTTTTAAACCTGTAGCTACTAATTTACTACTACCTGTATTTCTATTTTTAGTTTAAAAACATTTCATGTATATTTTTTATTGTTTTACTTTTTATTTTAAGCATGTTTTACTATATTTTACACTTGTATTAGTGCTTGGGGATTTTTCTTTGTGCGTGTTGCTTTTGGTTTACATATGTATTATAGGCAAAATGTACAACCATTTAAATCATCATTTACTTTGACATCCACCAATTTAAGTCTATCACACAACTGTTTGGCCTGTGTTTGCTACAGTATGCTCAACTGCACTTATATATGAGAATCACGGTACAATGAAAGTGAAAATTAACTTCTGCACCTCTATGGGGGTATTAGTACACCAATCAGATGAGCCTTTTAAGACTATGCAGCAACAAAGTCCTCATGTAGAATGGGGTTATTTGATCTCTATCCAGACATACATTCGGAAAGCTACAGTAAAAGATGCCTTGACAAAAAAGAAATAAAGAATTAGTTCATTATCTCTCCATTTAGGTCAATTAATGCTACAGTATGTGATATGGGGCAGATGTATTAACCTGGAGAAGGCCTAAGGAAGTGATAAACCAGTGATAATTGCAAGGTGATAAATGCACCAGCCAATCGGCTCCAATATGTAAATTAACAGTTAGGAGCTGATTGGCTTTTGCATTTATAACCATGCACTTATCACTGGTTTATCACTTCCTTATACCTTCTCCAGGTTAATACATCTGCCCCCATGATGTCTAATATGATATGATGTCTAAGCTACTTTCAACAATCAGCAGATTACAGATCAACGTTTAGTTCATATTTCCCAAGCAAATCATCTCAGTCATTCAGGTGATGTGGATACCCTCCTTAATATTTTATACAGGCACATTTGGGAATGAATAAGAATCAGGGGCAGATTTAGGGATGAGGGCTCCCCTAGGCACAACAGTGACTGCCATTCCTCACACTCCCCCACCTAACGTTATTATTTGTATTGGTTTGTTTGAGCCCTCATTTCATGATAGCCAATTTAGTAGAATAATAAAAAAAGCAACTATTACGTTTTTTTTAATTAAATATACATATTTACTAATTGGGACAGCTTAGCTGGGCAGTATATAAATGTCCTACTTGTTAACACTCCATTCAAGATGGCATATGGTACAGTACAGAGGACATATTTTGCAGTTACTGGTACTTTTTGAGCTGACAGAACCAACACAAGCATCCAATTGCAGCCCCCAAACCAGTGTCTCCCCTGGGCACCTGCCTCCTGTGCCTAGTGTGAAATTCCCCACTAATAAGAAGGGGTTGTGCAAATAATATGAAGGCTGGAAAAAGGTAAGGAGTTTATGGATAATTTCACTTGAAAAGTGTTGAGGTGGGATATGTGAAAATGGCTTAGGCTCAGAGCAGGAAGTGACATCATGCTGATGCAAACTGAGAATAATTGCACTTTTTGTGAAGCATCTAGTCTGATACTGTATATATGATATATGCAGAACTAATGTGTATAAATCAGCCAGAGGATGTGTTTTCCATCTGTTCAGGTCTTGTCTTTGCGAATGGTGAGAACTGGAAGGTGATGAGACGATTTACACTTTCAACATTACGAGATTTCGGCATGGGGAAGAAAGGGATAGAGAACAAGATTACTGAAGAGGTGGAAAATTTACTGCAGACATTTAGATCATATGGAGGTGAGTAGTTACTTTATCATTTCCACAAGAACACAGGTTAGAGATTAATATAACAACTATGTTAGTGATGCATACATTATCCCCATCTATTTGAATACTCCTCCCAAAGTAACATCAGAAATAAGTGATTTGATTGATTGACTGATTTGGATAATGTTTTAAATAAAAAAAAAATTATTGAGTTTTTTAAAAAGGAAACAGAAATGGCACAGCACAAGAACTAATAGAAAAAGCATGCCCTCATGCGGGTAACTGGAACCATTCATAGCAGAGTAGTAAAAGAAATCTAACAACAATGAGTAGAGATATGTGTTTTGGTTGTGATTTAATCGTCATGTTTTGGTTTTGAAAAACCATCCTCAAGTGTTTTAATTTGGAAACAGGTATTTAAAATAATAATTTTGGCTTTTGGATTTCTCTAAAATAGATAAAAACTGCTAAATCATGTAATTTTTGCAATCCAAAATCCAAATTGTGAACCCGGGAACATCTGAACCAGGATTTGGTTTGTCCCAGATCTCTCGGTTTGGATCCACAAAATCTCTAATAATATGTCCATTAAAGAGACTAAACTGACAAGTGATTGCTAGGATTATTGGTGGTCCTTCCGAATTGTTCACTTGTTGCCGATTTTCGCTACTGAGCGATTAAGGCAAAAATGCGCATGCGCATGGTTCGCAGTGCGCATGCGGTTAGTAATTCAACACAAAACTTAGTAGATTTACTCACGGCCGAACGAAGATTTTTCATCGTTGAAGTGATCGTAGTGTGATTGACAGGGAGTGGGTGTTTCTGTGTGGAAACTGATCGTTTTCTGGGAGTGTGTGGAAAAACGCCGGCGTGTCAGGCAAAAACGCAGGAGTGTCTGGAGAAACGGGGGAGTGGCTGGCCGAACGCAGGGCGTGTTTGTGATGTCAAACCAGGAACTAAACGGCCAGAGCTGATTGCTTTTTGTGAGTAGGTCTGGAGCTACTCAGAAACTGCTAAGAAATTTATTTTCGCTATTCTGCAAACCTTTCGTTCACTATTCTGTTAAACTAAGATACACTCCCAGAGGCCTAGTGTGCGCAATGCTGCTAAAAGCAGCTAACGAGGGAACAACTCGGAATGAGGGCCATAGTGAGGGCTGTACCTGTGAAAGAAAGGACATCAAATAATGTGAAGGGAGAATGAAGGAAATGATAATATATGGGAAAAGGTGGGGGAAAGGCAACTGCTCATATAGATTTAGCTTGAGGTCTAATTATGTGTGAGATCTGGGGAGACCATATTCTTGAGAATCTGTTGGGGCATTCATGAAGAATATTGGTAATATATTCTAGAGGTACAGTATACATGCCAAATTGAGATATAGAGAATGGTAGACAAAGGGGGTGCCGTGTTATTTCAATCAGTGGTTATTGAGGGTCATTCCGAATTGATTGCTCGCTAGCAGTTTTTAGCAGCCGTGCAAACGCTATGCCGCCGCCCACTGGGAGTGTATTTTAGCTTAGCAGAAGTGCGAACGGTTGTATTGCAGAGCGACTACATTTTTTGTTTAGTTTCAGAGTAGCTCAAAACCTACTCAGCGTTTACGATCACTTCAGACTGTTCAGTTCCGGATTTGATGTCACAAACACGCCCAGCGTTCGCCCAGCCACGCCTGCGTTTTTCCTGGCACGCCTGCATTTTTCCGCACACTCCCTGAAAACGATCAGTTGCCACCCAGAAACGCCCACGTCATGTCAATCACTCTGCGGCAAACAGTGCGACTGAAATGCATCGCTAGACCCTGCGCAAAACTACATCATTCGTTGTGCCCGTACGTCGCACGTGCAGGTTAGTTGAACTAAAACAGAAAAAGTGTGTGCAAGCCCCTGAGGCCAATAACCTGAGCCCAAATACTATTGTGGAGAGGTGGCTTGGACTGCACACCCTAGCTTCTTATAATGGGATGTGCTACCTGGCTGGGACTTATGGCCTAATTCAGACCTGATCGTAGCAGCAATTTTGTTAGCTGATGGGCTAAACCATGTGCACTGCAGGGGGGGCAGTTTTCCAATCTATAACTCAATGCTGCTGCCCCGCTCATCTGCTTCTCCAAACATACTACAGTATGTCCCAGTGTGAGTACATCTGCACGAGGTGTGTGCGAACGGTTGCCCTGGAAGCCCAGGTAACTGATCTAGAGCAAACCATTACGCGACTGAGGGATATTCACAATCTCGAGCGAAGTTTAGATAGAACGGTGGAGGAGTTGAGCGAGGGGTCACTGGTAGATGAGGATGAACAGGCAGTTAGCTGGGTCACAGTTAGAAGGAAGAAAAAGAGGGGGAGGCTCGACATCTCTGAACTATCAAACCCGAATAAATTTGCACGACTGGACGAGGAATCGGAGGATGATAGTGAGGAAATGACGGTGGCGGAGGAGACTGGTCCATCTAGCAACCAGAGGAGCGGTCCCTCTGGCGCAGTTGGGATAAAAGTTAGTAAGGTACCTAGTCAGATCGTGGTTGTATAGGATTCAATTATTAGGAAGACAGATAGGGCAATCTGCTACCGGGACCGTGATCGCCGTACGGTCTGTTGTCTCCTGGGTGCTCGGGTGCGGCACATCGCGGAACGGGTAGATAGATTGTTGGGAGGGGCTGGGAATGATCCAGCAGTCTTGGTGCACGTTGGCACCTACGACAAAGTTAGTGGAAGGTGGAATGTAATTAAGAAAGAATATAGGGAATTAGGCAAGAAACTTAAGGCAAGGACATCTAAGGTAATATTCTCCGAAATATTACCCATGCCACGCGCTAGCCCAGGGAGACAGAGGGAGATTAGGGAGGTAAATGTGTGGCTTAAGGATTGGTGCAGGAAAGAAGAGTTTGTGTTCCTAGAACACTGGGCGGACTTCTCAGTCAGGCGCCATCTTTTTTGTCGTGATGGATTGCACCTGAATGAGGAGGAGACAGCTGTGCTGTGGGGAAGGATGGTTAGAAGGTTGGAGGGAGGAGATTTTAAACTAGGTGCCTGGGGGGAGGGTTTAGCAAGAAAGTTACAGGTCATTTAGTAAGAATAGCAGGGGTGGCGTTAGTGAACAAAACGGGGGATGAGTAGTGATGAGCGGGTTCGGTTCCTCGGGATCCGAACCCCTCCGAACTTCACCCTTTTTTGCACGGGTCCGAGCAGACTCGGATCCTCTCGCCTTGCTTGGTTAACCCGAGCGCGCCCGAACGTCATCATCCCGTGGTCGGATTCTCGCGAGATTCGTATTCTATATAAGGAGCCGCGCGTCACCGCTATTTTTCACTCGTGCATTGGAGATGATCGTGAGAGGACGTGGCTGGCGTTCTCTCAGTTTCTGTGTTCAGTGTGCTGCAAATATCTGTGCTCAGTGTGCTGCAAATATCTGTGCTCAGTGTGCTGCAAATATTTGTGCTCAGTGTGCTGTAAATATCTACGTTCTCTGCCTGAAAAAATGCTCCATATCTGTGCTCAGTGTGCTGCAAATATCTGTGCTCAGTGTGCTAATAGCTTTTTTGTGGGGACTGGGGACCAGCAGTATTATATAGTAGGAGGACAGTGCAGAGTTTTGCTGACCTGTGACCACCAGTATTATACGTTCTCTGCCTGAAAAATGCTTCATATCTGTGCTGCAATGTAGTATATAGTAGTAGGACAGTGCATAATTTTGCTGACCACCAGTATATAATATATAGCAGTACGTCATGTATACTATCCATCCATACCTGTGGTGCATTTAAGTTTTTGTGCGCAGTATATATATAGTAGTAGGACAGTGCATAATTTTGCTGACCACCAGTATATAATATACTGTATAGCAGTACGGTACAGTAGTCCACTGCTCTACCTACCTCTGTGTCGTCAAGTATACTATCCATCCATACCTGTGGTGCATGTAAGTTTTTGTGCACAGTATGTATATAGTAGTAGGACAGTGCATAATTTTGCTGACCACCAGTATATAATATATAACAATACGGTACAGTAGGCCACTGCTCTACCTACCTCTGCGTTGTCAAGTATACTATATCCATCCATACCTGTGGTGCATTTAAGTTTTTGTGTGCTGTATATATAGTAGTAGGCCATTGCTATTGATATATTACTTAGAGATGAGCGCCTGAAATTTTTCGGGTTTTGTGTTTTGGTTTTGGGTTCGGTTCCGCGGCCGTGTTTTGGGTTCGAACGCGTTTTGGCAAAACCTCACCGAATTTTTTTTGTCGGATTCGGGTGTGTTTTGGATTCGGGTGTTTTTTTCAAAAAACACTAAAAAAACAGCTTAAATCATAGTATTTGGGGGTCATTTTGATCCCAAAGTATTATTAACCTCAAAAACCATAATTTACACTCATTTTCAGTCTATTCTGAATACCTCACACCTCACAATATTATTTTTAGTCCTAAAATTTGCACCGAGGTCGCTGTGTGAGTAAGATAAGCGACCCTAGTGGCCGACACAAACACCGGGCCCATCTAGGAGTGGCACTGCAGTGTCACGCAGGATGTCCCTTCCAAAAAACCCTCCCCAAACAGCACATGACGCAAAGAAAAAAAGAGGCGCAATGAGGTAGCTGTGTGAGTAAGATTAGCGACCCTAGTGGCCGACACAAACACCGGGCCCATCTAGGAGTGGCACTGCAGTGTCACGCAGGATGGCCCTTCCAAAAAACCCTCCCCAAACAGCACATGACGCAAAGAAAAAAAGAGGCGCAATGAGGTAGCTGTGTGAGTAAGATTAGCGACCCTAGTGGCCGACACAAACACCGGGCCCATCTAGGAGTGGCACTGCAGTGTCACGCAGGATGTCCCTTCCAAAAAACCCTCCCCAAACAGCACATGACGCAAAGAAAAAAAGAGGCGCAATGAGGTAGCTGTGTGAGTAAGATTAGCGACCCTAGTGGCCGACACAAACACCGGGCCCATCTAGGAGTGGCACTGCAGTGTCACGCAGGATGTCCCTTCCAAAAAACCCTCCCCAAACAGCACATGACGCAAAGAAAAAAAGAGGCGCAATGAGGTAGCTGACTGTGTGAGTAAGATTAGCGACCCTAGTGGCCGACACAAACACCGGGCCCATCTAGGAGTGGCACTGCAGTGTCACGCAGGATGTCCCTTCCAAAAAACCCTCCCCAATCAGCACATGATGCAAAGAAAAAGAAAAGAAAAAAGAGGTGCAAGATGGAATTGTCCTTGGGCCCTCCCACCCACCCTTATGTTGTATAAACAAAACAGGACATGCACACTTTAACCAACCCATCATTTCAGTGACAGGGTCTGCCACACGACTGTGACTGATATGACGGGTTGGTTTGGACCCCCCCCAAAAAAGAAGCAATTAATCTCTCCTTGCACAAACTGGCTCTACAGAGGCAAGATGTCCACCTCATCTTCACCCTCCGATATATCACCGTGTACATCCCCCTCCTCACAGATTATCAATTCGTCCCCACTGGAATCCACCATCTCAGCTCCCTGTGTACTTTGTGGAGGCAATTGCTGCTGGTCAATGTCTCCGCGGAGGAATTGATTATAATTCATTTTAATGAACATCATCTTCTCCACATTTTCTGGATGTAACCTCGTACGCCGATTGCTGACAAGGTGAGCGGCGGCACTAAACACTCTTTCAGAGTACACACTTGTGGGAGGGCAACTTAGGTAGAATAAAGCCAGTTTGTGCAAGGGCCTCCAAATTGCCTCTTTTTCCTGCCAGTATAAGTACGGACTGTGTGACGTGCCTACTTGGATGCGGTCACTCATATAATCCTCCACCATTCTATCAATGTTGAGAGAATCATATGCAGTGACAGTAGACGACATGTCCGTAATCGTTGTCAGGTCCTTCAGTCCGGACCAGATGTCAGCATCAGCAGTCGCTCCAGACTGCCCTGCATCACCGCCAGCGGGTGGGCTCGGAATTCTGAGCCTTTTCCTCGCACCCCCAGTTGCGGGAGAATGTGAAGGAGGAGATGTTGACAGGTCGCGTTCCGCTTGACTTGACAATTTTGTCACCAGCGGGTCTTTCAACCCCAGCAGACCTGTGTCTGCCGGAAAGAGAGATCCAAGGTAGGCTTTAAATCTAGGATCGAGCACGGTGGCCAAAATGTAGTGCTCTGATTTCAACAGATTGACCACCCGTGAATCCTTGTTAAGCGAATTAAGGGCTGCATCCACAAGTCCCACATGCCTAGCGGAATCGCTCCCTTTTAGCTCCTTCTTCAATGCCTCCAGCTTCTTCTGCAAAAGCCTGATGAGGGGAATGACCTGACTCAGGCTGGCAGTGTCTGAACTGACTTCACGTGTGGCAAGTTCAAAGGGCATCAGAACCTTGCACAACGTTGAAATCATTCTCCACTGCACTTGAGACAGGTGCATTCCACCTACTATATCGTGCTCAATTGTATAGGCTTGAATGGCCTTTTGCTGCTCCTCCAACCTCTGAAGCATATAGAGGGTTGAATTCCACCTCGTTACCACTTCTTGCTTCAGATGATGGCAGGGCAGGTTCAGTAGTTTTTGGTGGTGCTCCAGTCTTCTGTACGTGGTGCCTGTACGCCGAAAGTGTCCCGCAATTTTTCTGGCCACCGACAGCATCTCTTGCATGCCCCTGTCGTTTTTTAAAAAATTCTGACCCACCAAATTCAAGGTATGTGCAAAACATGGGACGTGCTGGAATTTGCCCATATTTAATGCACACACAATATTGCTGGCGTTGTCCGATGCCACAAATCCACAGGAGAGTCCAATTGGGGTAAGCCATTCCGCGATGATCTTCCTCAGTTGCCGTAAGAGGTTTTCAGCTGTGTGCGTATTCTGGAAAGCGGTGATACAAAGCGTAGCCTGCCTAGGAAAGAGTTGGCGTTTGCGAGATGCTGCTACTGGTGCCGCCGCTGCTGTTCTTGCGGCGGGAGTCCATACATCTACCCAGTGGGCTGTCACAGTCATATAGTCCTGACCCTGCCCTGCTCCACTTGTCCACATGTCCGTGGTTAAGTGGACATTGGGTACAACTGCATTTTTTAGGACACTGGTGAGTCTTTTTCTGACGTCCGTGTACATTCTCAGTATCGCCTGCCTAGAGAAGTGGAACCTAGATGGTATTTGGTAACGGGGGCACACTGCCTCAATAAATTGTCTAGTTCCCTGTGAACTAACGGCGGATACCGGACGCACGTCTAACACCAACATAGTTGTCAAGGACTCAGTTATCCGCTTTGCAGTAGGATGACTGCTGTGATATTTCATCTTCCTCGCAAAGGACTGTTGAACAGTCAATTGCTTACTGGAAGTAGTACAAGTGGGCTTACGACTTCCCCTCTGGGATGACCATCGACTCCCAGCGGCAACAACAGCAGCGCCAGCAGCAGTAGGCGTTACACGCAAGGATGCATCGGAGGAATCCCAGGCAGGAGAGGACTCGTCAGAATTGCCAGTGACATGGCCTGCAGGACTATTGGCATTCCTGGGGAAGGAGGAAATTGACACTGAGGGAGTTGGTGGGGTGGTTTGCGTGAGCTTGGTTACAAGAGGAAGGGATTTACTGGTCAGTGGACTGCTTCCGCTGTCACCCAAAGTTTTTGAACTTGTCACTGACTTATTATGAATGCGCTGCAGGTGACGTATAAGGGAGGATGTTCCGAGGTGGTTAACGTCCTTACCCCTACTTATTACAGCTTGACAAAGGGAACACACGGCTTGACACCTGTTGTCCGCATTTCTGGTGAAATACCTCCACACCGAAGAGCTGATTTTTTTGGTATTTTCACCTGGCATGTCAACGGCCATATTCCTCCCACGGACAACAGGTGTCTCCCCGGGTGCCTGACTTAAACAAACCACCTCACCATCAGAATCCTCCTGGTCAATTTCCTCCCCAGCGCCAGCAACACCCATATCCTCCTCATCCTGGTGTACTTCAACACTGACATCTTCAATCTGACTATCAGGAACTGGACTGCGGGTGCTCCTTCCAGCACTTGCAGGGGGCGTGCAAATGGTGGAAGGCGCATGCTCTTCACGTCCAGTGTTGGGAAGGTCAGGCATCGCAACCGACACAATTGGACTCTCCTTGTGGATTTGGGATTTCGAAGAATGCACAGTTCTTTGCTGTGCTGCTTTTGCCAGCTTGAGTCTTTTCATTTTTCTAGCGAGAGGCTGAGTGCTTCCATCCTCATGTGAAGCTGAACCACTAGCCATGAACATAGGCCAGGGCCTCAGCCGTTCCTTGCCACTCCGTGTGGTAAATGGCATATTGGCAAGTTTACGCTTCTCCTCCGACAATTTTATTTTAGGTTTTGGAGTCCTTTTTTTACTGATATTTGGTGTTTTGGATTTGACATGCTCTGTACTATGACATTGGGCATCGGCCTTGGCAGACGACGTTGCTGGCATTTCATCGTCTCGGCCATGACTAGTGGCAGCAGCTTCAGCACGAGGTGGAAGTGGATCTTGATCTTTCCCTAATTTTGGAACCTCAACATTTTTGTTCTCCATATTTTAATAGGCACAACTAAAAGGCACCTCAGGTAAACAATGGAGATGGATGGATTGGATACTAGTATACAATTATGGACGGGCTGCCGAGTGCCGACACAGAGGTAGCCACAGCCGTGAACTACCGCACTGTACTGTGTCTGCTGCTAATATATAGACTGGTTGATAAAGAGATAGTATACTCGTAACTAGTATGTATGTATAAAGAAAGAAAAAAAAACCACGGTTAGGTGGTATATACAATTATGGACGGGCTGCCGAGTGCCGACACAGAGGTAGCCACAGCCGTGAACTACCGCACTGTACTGTGTCTGCTGCTAATATATAGACTGGTTGATAAAGAGATAGTATACTCGTAACTAGTATGTATGTATAAAGAAAGAAAAAAAAACCACGGTTAGGTGGTATATACAATTATGGACGGGCTGCCGAGTGCCGACACAGAGGTAGCCACAGCCGTGAACTACCGCACTGTACTGTGTCTGCTGCTAATATATAGACTGGTTGATAAAGAGATAGTATATTCGTAACTAGTATGTATGTATAAAGAAAGAAAAAAAAACCACGGTTAGGTGGTATATACAATTATGGACGGGCTGCCGAGTGCCGACACAGAGGTAGCCACAGCCGTGAACTACCGCACTGTACTGTGTCTGCTGCTAATATATAGACTGGTTGATAAAGAGATAGTATACTCGTAACTAGTATGTATGTATAAAGAAAGAAAAAAAAACCACGGTTAGGTGGTATATACAATTATGGACGGGCTGCCGAGTGCCGACACAGAGGTAGCCACAGCCGTGAACTACCGCACTGTACTGTGTCTGCTGCTAATATATAGACTGGTTGATAAAGAGATAGTATACTCGTAACTAGTATGTATGTATAAAGAAAGAAAAAAAAACCACGGTTAGGTGGTATATACAATTATGGACGGGCTGCCGAGTGCCGACACAGAGGTAGCCACAGCCGTGAACTACCGCACTGTACTGTGTCTGCTGCTAATATATAGACTGGTTGATAAAGAGATAGTATACTCGTAACTAGTATGTATGTATAAAGAAAGAAAAAAAAACCACGGTTAGGTGGTATATACAATTATGGACGGGCTGCCGAGTGCCGACACAGAGGTAGCCACAGCCGTGAACTACCGCACTGTACTGTGTCTGCTGCTAATATATAGACTGGTTGATAAAGAGATAGTATACTCGTAACTAGTATGTATGTATAAAGAAAGAAAAAAAAACCACGGTTAGGTGGTATATACAATTATGGACGGGCTGCCGAGTGCCGACACAGAGGTAGCCACAGCCGTGAACTACCGCACTGTACTGTGTCTGCTGCTAATATATAGACTGGTTGATAAAGAGATAGTATACTCGTAACTAGTATGTATGTATAAAGAAAGAAAAAAAAACCACGGTTAGGTGGTATATACAATTATGGACGGGCTGCCGAGTGCCGACACAGAGGTAGCCACAGCCGTGAACTACCGCACTGTACTGTGTCTGCTGCTAATATATAGACTGGTTGATAAAGAGATAGTATACTCGTAACTAGTATGTATGTATAAAGAAAGAAAAAAAAACCACGGTTAGGTGGTATATACAATTATGGACGGGCTGCCGAGTGCCGACACAGAGGTAGCCACAGCCGTGAACTACCGCACTGTACTGTGTCTGCTGCTAATATATAGACTGGTTGATAAAGAGATAGTATACTCGTAACTAGTATGTATGTATAAAGAAAGAAAAAAAAACCACGGTTAGGTGGTATATACAATTATGGACGGGCTGCCGAGTGCCGACACAGAGGTAGCCACAGCCGTGAACTACCGCACTGTACTGTGTCTGCTGCTAATATATAGACTGGTTGATAAAGAGATAGTATACTCGTAACTAGTATGTATGTATAAAGAAAGAAAAAAAAACCACGGTTAGGTGGTATATACAATTATGGACGGGCTGCCGAGTGCCGACACAGAGGTAGCCACAGCCGTGAACTACCGCACTGTACTGTGTCTGCTGCTAATATAGACTGGTTGATAAAGAGATAGTATACTACTAATATTATATATACTGGTGGTCAGGTCACTGGTCACTAGTCACACTGGCAGTGGCACTCCTGCAGCAAAAGTGTGCACTGTTTAATTTTAATATAATATTATGTACTCCTGGCTCCTGCTATAACCTATAACTGGCACTGCAGTAGTGCTCCCCAGTCTCCCCCACAATTATAAGCTGTGTGAGCTGAGCAGTCAGACAGATATATAATATATATAGATGATGCAGCACACTGGCCTGAGCCTGAGCAGTGCACACAGATATGGTATGTGACTGACTGAGTCACTGTGTGTATCGCTTTTTTCAGGCAGAGAACGGATATATTAAATAAACTGCACTGTGTGTCTGGTGGTCACTCACTATATAATATATTATGTACTCCTGGCTCCTGCTATAACCTATAACTGGCACTGCAGTAGTGCTCCCCAGTCTCCCCCACAATTATAAGCTGTGTGAGCTGAGCAGTCAGACAGATATATATAATATTATATATAGATAATAGATGATGCAGCACACTGGCCTGAGCCTGAGCAGTGCACACAGATATGGTATGTGACTGAGTCACTGTGTGCTGTGTATCGCTTTTTTCAGGCAGAGAACGGATTATAAATAAAACTGGTGGTCACTGGTCACTATCAGCAAAACTCTGCACTGTACTGAGTACTCCTAATGCTCCCCAAAATTAGTAAATCAAGTGTCTCTCTAATCTATTCTAAACGGAGAGGACGCCAGCCACGTCCTCTCCCTATCAATCTCAATGCACGTGTGAAAATGGCGGCGACGCGCGGCTCCTTATATAGAATCCGAGTCTCGCGATAGAATCCGAGCCTCGCGAGAATCCGACAGCGTCATGATGACGTTCGGGCGCGCTCGGGTTAACCGAGCAAGGCGGGAAGATCCGAGTCGCTCGGACCCGTGAAAAAAAACATGAAGTTCTGGCGGGTTCGGATTCAGAGAAACCGAACCCGCTCATCTCTAATATTACTGGCATATAATTCCACACATTAAAAAATGGAGAACAAAAATGTGGAGGGTAAAATAGGGAAAGATCAAGATCCACTTCCACCTCGTGCTGAAACTGCTGCCACTAGTCATGGCCGAGACAATGAAATGCCATCAACGTCGTCTGCCAAGGCCGATGCCCAATGTCATAGTAGAGAGCATGTAAAATCCAAAAAACAAAAGTTCAGTAAAATGACCCAAAAATCTAAATTAAAAGCGTCTGATGAGAAGCGTAAACTTGCCAATATGCCATTTACGACACGGAGTGACAAGGAACGGCTGAGGCCCTGGCCTATGTTCATGGCTAGTGGTTCAGATTCACATGAGAATGGTAGCACTCATCCTCTCAATAGAAAACTGCAGTGCCACTCCTAGATGGGCCAGGTGTTTGTGTCGGCCACTTGTGTCGCTTAGCTTAGTCACACAGCGACCTTGGTGCACCTCTTTTTTTCTTTGCATCATGTGCTGTATGGGGACTATTTTTTGAAGTGCCATCCTGTCTGACACTGCAGTGCCACTCATAGATGGGCCAGGTGTTTGTGTCGGCCACTTGGGTCGCTTAGCTTAGTCACACAGCTACCTCATTGCGCCTGTTTTTTTCTTTGCATCATGTGCTGCTTGGGGATTATTTATTAAATCTGCCATCCTGTCTGACACTGCAGTGCCACTCCTAGATGGGCCAGGTGTTTGTGTCGGCCACTTGGGTCGCTTAGCTTAGCAATCCAGCGACCTTGGTGCACCTCTTTTTTTCTTTGCATCATGTACTATTTGGGGACTGTTTTTTAAATCTGCCATCCTGTCTGACACTGCAGTGCCACTCCTAGATGGGCCAGGTGTTTGTGTCGGCCACTTGGGTCGCTTAGCTTAGTCACACAGCTACCTCATTGCGCCTCTTTTTTTCTTTGCATCATGTGCTATTTGGGGACTATTTTTTAAATCTGCCATCCTGTCTGACACTGCAGTGCCACTCCTAGATGTGCCAGGTGTTTGTGTCGGCCATTTTGGTCGCTTAGCTTAGCCATCCAGCGACCTTGGTGCACCTCTTTTTTTCTTTGCACCATGTGCTATTTGGGGACTATTTTTTAAATCTGCCATCCTATCTGACACCGCAGTGCCACTCCTAGATGGGCCAGGTGTTTGTGTTGGCCACTTGGGTCACTTAGCTTAGGACTAAAAATAATATTGTGAGGTGTGAGATGTTCAGAATAGACTGGAAATGAGTGGAAATTATGGTTATTGAGGTCAATAATACTATGGGATCAAAATGACCCCCAAATTCTATGATTTAAGCTGTTTTTAAGGGGTTTTTGTAAAAAAAACACCCGAATCCAAAACACACCCGAATCCGACAAAAATTTTCCAGGGAGGTTTTGCCAAGACACGTCCAAATCCAAAACATGGCCGCGGAACCGAATCCAAAACCAAAACACAAAACCCGAAAAATGTCCGGTGCACATCACTAGGGATGAGTAGGGGGGAGGAATAGAGCAGACGGCAAGGGTAGTAATATGATAACTAAAAAGTGTTTTAGAATAACAGTATCCAATGATGATAACAGGTCATCTTTACAGCATAAGAATTATGATGTCCCTACCATAAGGGGAAATACATATCTCAATTGTATGTATGTAAATGCTAGAAGCCTTACAGGTTAAAAGGGGTAACTAGAAATCCTCGCAGCAAGCAGGAAATATGATATTATAGGAATTACTGAAACTTGGTGGGACGAATTTCATGATTGGACAGTCAATCTAGAGGGTTACACGCTGTACAGGAGAGACAGACTAAATAAATGGGGTGGAGGGGTATGTCTTTACGTAAAGCCATTTCCAAAACCTGTTGTACGGGAAGATTTTCAACAAGGGACTGTAAATACTATTGAGACGTTATGGGTAGAAATTGCATGTGGGGGTTAAGGAATAAAGAAGTTATTATTGGGGTTATGCTACAGGGCGCCTGTTATTAATATGTCTGACGAGAAATTGTTACTGAACCAAATTGAAAGAGCAGCAGGCAGAGCCGGCCTTAGGCATAGGCAAACTAGGCAAATGCCTAGGGCATTTGGTATGCTTTGGGGCACCAGCAGCGATTAAAATGATATGCGGCATGCCTATATTCTGTGTGTGACTGCGGCTGTATCTGCATACGAAATGCTATGTTGCAGTGTATTCCTGGAAACCACTGTAATGTAGCATTTTATATGCAGATACAGCATAGTAATGCAAATAATATGATGCATTGTCATAAACAAAAGGCACCCGACATTAGCATTGCTGCCAGCTGACTCATGCCAGGCATCTCCTGCAGAACTACCGGTGGTGCTAGGGGGCACCAGCCAAAATCTTGCCTAGGGCATCATATTGGTTAGGGCCTGCTCTGGCAGCAGGAGTAGGAGACATAGTAGTGATGGGATACTGTAACTATACAGAGTTAAACTGGAAAATCAATTCATGTGATACTGCTAGGGGCAATATGTTTTTAAACACGCTAAATGATCATTACTTATTTCAATTAATCGAGGAACCAACAAGGTAGAATGCAATCTTAGACCTGGTATTAACTAACAATGGGGAATTGGTATCAAATATTGAAGTAGGAGAGCCCATAGGTAACAGCGACCACAATATGGTCACATTCAATATCAGTTTTCATAAGCAGCCCTATACTGGCTCAACTAGGACTCTAGCCAACTTTGACATGATGAAGGAAGCGTTAAGGGACAGTGAATGGGAAATTCTGTTTTAAGAAAAAAATACTACAGAGAAATGGGATGTATTAAAACACTGCTAATTAATAATACTCGTAAATTTATTCCCACAGGCAGCAAAAAAAGGATATAAAAATCCCAAACCAATGTGGTTTAACAAAAATATAGAGGAATTAATGGACAAAAAAAGACAAGCATTTAAAATCTGAGGGGGATGCGGAGTAATTTCAACACTATAAGGACTGTAAAAAAAATATGCAAAAAAGGAATAAGAGCTGCTAAAGTAGAAACTAAAAAACTAGTAGCAAAGGAAAGCAAAGCAAATCCCCCCAAAAATGTTTTAAGTACATCAACAGCAAGAGACTAAAGAAGGAGAGTATAGGCCCTTTAAAGGACAAGAGGAGAGTCTTGATCAAAAATGATAATGACAAAGCAAACAAACTAAACAATTTTTTTTCAACGGTATTTACCAGAGAGGACCAAATGCTGGGTCTAACACAAAATCTCAACAAAGATAATGTCCCACTGCCAAATGCTTATTTATGTGAGGAGGTAGTCTGTGACCGATTAAAAAAGTTAAAAATTAATAAGTCACCTGGTCCTGATGGAATTCACCCGAGGGTTCTTATGGAGCTGCACGCTGAACTCATGGATTCTGTTAAATCGGGTATGGTTCCCAAAGACTGGCGTATAGCTGAGGTAGTGCCGATATTCAAAAAGGGGAGCAAAGCTGAACCAGGTAATTATAGACCAGTTAGTCTTACATCTATAGTGGGGAAAGTATTGGAAGTTATTCTAAGGGACAGTATTCAAAAGTTCCTTGATGCAAATAAGGTCATTAAAAGGAACCAACATGGACTTGTGAAGGACAGATTATGAAACAGTAAGTGCAAACCTGGATCAGGGTAAGGAGGTGGATATAATATTTTTAGACTTTGCCAAAGCTTTGGACTCTGTACTACACATGCATCTTCTCTACAAGCTACAAGAAATAGGGCTAGGGAGCACAATATGCACTTGGGTCAGTAATTGGTTAGATAATAGGGAGCAGCGCGTTGTGGTCAATAGATCATTTTCAAATTGGACTAAAGTACTAAGTGGTGTACCACAAGGGTCTGTACTCAGACCACTTTTGTTCAACATTTTCATCAATGACCTAACAGTAGGTCTAGAGAGCATGGTATCAATTTTTGCAGACGATACCAAATTGTGTAAGGTTATAAATACGGAGGGGGATGCTGAGTCTCTTCAGAATGACTTAACTAAACTGGAAGCATGGGCAGCAAAATGGAGAATAAGATTCAACACAAACAAGTGTAAGGTTGTGGGGGCAAGATAAAAAATAACACCTACATACTAAATGGGGTAATATTAGGGGATTCTGTACTGGAAAAAGACTTAGGGGTTCACATAGATAACAAATTAAGCAGCAGTACCCAAAGTAGGAGTGCAGCAAAGAAGGCTAATAAGATATTAGCATGCATAAAACGGGGAATTGATGCAAGGGACGAGAGTATTATACTCCGATTATATAAATCACTAGTGAGTCCTCATCTTGAATACTGTGTGCAATTTTGGGCACCATATTACAAAAAGGATATCCTGGAGCTAGAAAAGGTTCAGAGGCAGGCGACCAAACTAATCAAGGGCATGGAGACGCTGGAATACGAGGAAAGGCTTGCAAGGCTAGGCATGTTTACATTGGAAAAGAGGAGACTAAGAGGGGACATGATCAACATCTACAAATATATAAGGGGTCAATACACAGAGCTTGGGAGGGACCTGTTTTCTATAAGATCAGCACAGAGAACACGTGGTCACTCGCTTAGGTTAGAGGAGAGGAGTTTCTGCACATTGAGGCGAAAAGGTTTTTTCACAGTAAGTACAATACGTGTTTGGAATTCCCTGCCTGAGAAAGTAGTAACTGCGGACTCAGTCAACACCTTTAAGAATGGGTTAGATAAATTCCTATTGGATAAAGATATTCAGGGTTATGGTGTGTAGTCACGCATTATAGTTAATATAACTAGTCCTAACATAAAAATAACTAGTCCTATAATAAGACTGCATAGGAGACCACAAATAAGTTGTACTCGATGGACAATTGTCTTTTTTCAACCTTAGTTACTATGTTACTATGTCTACCTCCCTCTTTTACAAACCCTACACTGGCTCCCTTTCCTCTTCAGAATCCAATTCAAGCTGCTCACACTCACTTTCAAAGCCCTCACCCACTCCACTCCCATTTTCAACTCTGACCTTATCTCTCTTTACACTTGTCTGTCCTCTTCGCTCCATAAAAGCATGCTGCTTCTCCAACCAACTGATTACTTCCTCACATTCCTTTCTCTAAGATTTTGCACATGCTGCTAACTATCTCTGGAATTCTTTACCTCTTTCACTCAGACTCTACATCTCTCTACAAATCTTCAAACAGGCTTTCAAGACCCACTTCTTCATAAAACCCATTCATCTCTCATCCTAGCCCTCTGTTCCACGCTCACTGTCTACCCCATCTGTGTCCCCCCTATATGTCTGCCCCTCCCCTTTAAAATGTAAGCTCTCCCAAGCAGGGCCCTCTCCCCTCATGTGCGTTTCCTTCTCTTACTTCGACTATCTTCTATTCCATGCTCCTTACAATGGCAACCCTCAGTTTCTGCCACCCTGATGCTTATGTCAGTGTCATGTCCGCTGATGCAGCAATGTTTATACAACATTCACTTGTTCTATATTATCTTGTACTGTAAGTCACTGTTTTTCTTGTTTTGCTCATTTGTTTATGCACTTTGTTAGGTGCTGCGGAACCCTTATGGCGCCATATACATAAAGGATAATAATAATAATAATAATAATAATAATAATAATAAATACCTATCAAAAATTATATCCTTTCTGTGTACAGAAGACATTGACTTTTCAGCAAATACCCTTTTTTTTTTTAACGTCCTAACAGGGCAAATAAAGTCCAAACTATGGCCCTCATTCCGGGTTGTTCGCTCGGTAAATTTCTTCGCATCGCAGCGATTTTCCGCTTAGTGCGCATGCGCAATGTTCGCACTGCGACTGCGCCAAGTAAATTTGCTATTCAGTTAGGAATTTTACTCACGGTTTTTTCTTCGTTCTGGCGATCGTAATGTGATTGACAGGAAGTGGGTGTTTCTGGGCGGAAACAGGCCGCTTTATGGGTGTGTGCGAAAAAACGCTACCGTTTCTGGTAAAAACGCGGGAGTGGCTGGAGAAACGGAGGAGTGTCTGGGCGAACGCTGGGTGTGTTTGTGATGTCAAACCAGGAACGACAAGCACTGAACTGATCGCAGATGCCGAGTAAGTCTGGAGCTACTCTGAAACTGCTAAGAGGTGTGTAATCGCAATTTTGAGAATCTTTCGTTCGCAATTTTAAGAAGCTAAGATTCACTCCCAGTAGGCGGCGGCTTAGCGTGTGCAATACTGCTAAAATCAGCTTGCGAGCGAACAACTCGGAATGAGGGCCTATGTTTTTTTATATTATAAATGACATTGAAAGAAAGCAAGTTAAAAGAAAACATGTATATATACATTTTATATAGCTCTCTCTCTATCTCTCTATCTATCTATCTATCTATCTATTTATCGAAAAGTATATATACTGATGTGACAGCACTCGTCTTACCTTCAAACGGGCCTAGCATGCGGAAGCAACACGGTTGCAAGTGGCCATGGCAGCCTGCAACCTGTTTGCGATAGCGTATGCACCTTGCATTCCCATGGAAGTGGATGCATACTAGAAATGAGCGGGTTCGGTTCGCCGAGAACCGAACCCCCTCGAACTGCGCATGTCAAACACGGTTCCGAGCCAGGCTCGGTTATTCCCGCCTGACTCGGAAAACCCAAACGAGGCAAAACGTCATCATCACGCTGTCGGATTCTCGCGAGATTCGGATTCTGTATAAAGAGCCGTGCGTCACTGTCATTTTCACTCGGGCATTGTAGAGAGTACAGAGAGGACGTGGCTATGTTCTCTCAGTGTCAGTTCTCAGTATCAGTGCTCAGTATCAGTGCTTATTGTCTTGTGCTGCATCTTGCTGCTATAGGGTGCTGTGGTAGTAGTGTCCTGTGACTGTGCATCGGTCATCATCATTCCAGTCACAGTGGTATCTGGGGGGTGACAATTCCAGAGTGCTATTGTTCTTCTCACTAATACTAGTACAGTGTTTTGTGCTGCATCGTGCTGCTCAGTGTCAGTTCTCAGTAGTATCATCAGTGCTCAGTATCACTGCTCATTGTCTTGTGCTACATAGTGCTGCTCAGTAATACTACATTACTAATACTAGTACAGTGTCTTGTGCTGCATCGTGCTGCTCAGTGTCAGTTCTCAGTAGTATCATCAGTGCTCAGTATCACTGCTCATTGTCTTGTGCTACATAGTGCTGCTCAGTAATACTACATTACTAATACTAGTACAGTGTCTTGTGCTGCATCGTGTTGCTCAGTGTCAGTTCTCAGTAGTATCATCAGTGCTCAGTATCACTGCTCATTGTCTTGTGCTGCATCATGGTGCTCAGTAACACTACATTACTAATACTAGTACAGTGTCTTGTGCTGCATCGTGCTGCTCAGTGTCAGTTCTCAGTAGTATCATCAGTGCTCAGTATCACTGCTCATTGTCTTGTGCTGCATAATGGTGCTCAGTAATACTACATTACTAATACTAGTACAGTGTCTTGTGCTTCATCGTGCTGCTCAGTATGAGTTCTCAGTAGTATCATCAGTGCTCAGTATCACTGCTCATTGTCTTGTGCTGCATCGTGCTGCTCAGTAATACTACATTACTAATACTAGTACAGTGTCTTGTGCTGCATTGTGCTGCTCAGTAGTATCACCAGTGCTAAGTATCACTGCTCATTGTCTTGTGCTGCATCGTGGTGCTCAGAAATACTACATTACTAATACTAGTACAGTGTCTTGTGCTGTATCGTGCTGCTCAGTGTCAGTTCTCTGTAGTATCATCAGTGCTCAGTAGTATCATCAGTGCCCAGTATCACTGGTCAGTGTTCAGTGTCTTGTGCTGCATCTTGCTGCTGTAGGGTGCTGTGGTAGTGTCCTGTCACTGTGCATAGGTCATCATCATTCCTGTCACAGTGGTATTTGGTATCTATATAGTGGTATCTAATTCCAGACATTACTGCCGTCTACTTCCAGATATATTACTGGCATATAACTCTACACATTAAAAAATGGAGAACAACAATTTTGAGGGTAAAATAGGGAAAGATCAAGATCCACTTCCACCTAGTGCTGAAGCTGCTGCCACTAGTTATGGTAGAGATGATTCAATGCCATCAACGTCGTATGCCAAGGCCGATGCCCAATGTCATAGTAGAGAGCATGTAAAATCCAAAAAGCAAAAGTTCAGTAACATTACCCAAAAATCTAAATTGAAATGATCTGAGGAGAAGCGTAAACTTGCAAATATACCATTTACGACACGGAGTGGCAAGGAATGGTAAGGCCCTCTCCTATGTTCCTCATGACTAGTGGTTCAGCTCCACATGACAATGGAAGCACTCATCCTCCCGCTAGAAAAATGAAAAGAGTTAAGCTGGCAAAAGCACTCGGATCTTCCCGCCTTGTTCGGTTAACCCGAACGAGGCCGAACGTCATCATCCCGCTGTCGGAATCTCGCAAGATTCGTATTCCATATAAAGAGCCGCGCGTCACCCCCATTTTCACTCGTGCATTGGAGATTGAACGGAGAGGACGTGGCTACGTTCTCTCCCTGAAAAGCTCCATATCTGTGCTCAGTGTGCTGAAAATATCTGTGCTTAGTGTGCTGCAAATATCTGCGCTCAGTGTGCTGCAAATATCTACGTTCTCTGCCTGAAAACGCTCCATATCTTTGCTCATTCTGCTGCAAATATCTACGTTCTCTGCCTGAAAAGCTCCATATCTGTGCTCAGTGTGCTGCAAATATCTGATCAGTGTGCTGCATTGTGGGGACCACCAGTATATAATTATAGTACAGTACAGTAGGCCATTTCTGTATCTTGCAGCTCCGTGTCAGACTCAGTTCTAGACAGTATCCTGATCATCAGTGCTCAATATCTGCTGCATTGTTGTGTGACCAGTATATATTATATATAGTAGTACAGTGTAGCATTTTGGTGACCAACAGTATATAGTTGTACAGTACAGTAGTCCATTTCTGTATCTCGCAGCTCCGTGTCACTGCAAGTATCCATCCATGTATGTGCTGCATTGTTGTGAGCAGTATATATAGTAGTACAGTGCAGCATTTTTGTGACCAACAGTATATAGCTGTACAGTACAGTAGGCCATTGCTATTGATATAATAATATTACTGGCATATAATTCCACACATTAAAAAATGGAGAACAAAAATGTGGAGGGAGAAATAGGGAAAGATCAAGATCCACTTCCACCTAGTGCTGAAGCTGCTGCCACTAGTCATGGCAGAGACGATTCAATGCCATCAACATCGTCTGCCAAGGCCGATGCCCAATGTCATAGTAGAGAGCATGTAAAATCCGAAAAACTAAAGTTCACTAAAATGACCCAAAAATCTAAATTAAAAGCATCTGAGGAGAAGTGAAAACTTGCCAATATGCCATTTATGACACGGAGTGGCAAGGAACGGCTAAGGCCCTGGCCTACGTTCATGGCTAGTGGTTCAGCTTCACATGAGGATGGAAGCACTCATCCTCCCGCTAGAAAACTGAAAATAATTAAGATGGCAAAAGCACAGCAAAGAACTGTACGTTCTTCTAAATCACAAATCCCCGAGGAGAGTCTAATTGTGTCGGCGGTTGCGATGCCTGATCTTCCCAACACTGGACGGGTAGAGGTGGCTCCTTCCACCATTTGCACGCCCCCTGAATGTGCTGGAAGGAGCACCCACAGTACAGTTCATGATAGTCAAATTGAAGTTGTCACTGTTGAAGTACACCAGGATGAGGATATGGGTGTTGCTGGCACTGAGGAGGAAATTGACAAGGAGGATTCTCATGGTGAGGTGGTTTGTTTAAGTCAGGCACCCAGGGAGACACCTGCTGTCCGTGGGATGGATATGGCCATTGACATGCCTGGTCAAGCAACAACAAAAAATCACCTCTTCGGTGTGGAATTATTATACCCAAACTCCTGCAAACCACACCACCAATTCCCTCAGTGTCAATTTCCTCCTTAGACAGGAACGCCAATAGTCCAGCAGGCCATGTCACTGGCAAGTCTGACGAGTCCTCTCCTAACTGGGATTCCTCCGATGGATCCTTGAGTGGAACTCCTACTGCTGCTTGCGCTGCAGTTGTTGCTGCTGGGAGTCGATCGTCATCCCAGAGGGGAAGTCGGAAGACCACTTGTACTACTTCCAGTAAGCAATTGACTGTCCAACAGTCCTTTGCGAGGAACATGAAATATCACAGCAGTCATCCTGTTGCAAAGCGGATAACTCAGGCCTTGGCAGCTGTGTTGGTGTTAGACGTGTGTCCGGTATCCACCGTTAATTCACAGGGACTTAGAGAATTTCTTAGTGTGTCCCCGGTACCAAATCCCATCTAGGTTCCACTTTTCTAGGCAGGCGATACCGAGAATGTACACAGACGTCAGAAAAAGAGTCACCAGTGTCCTAAAAAATGCAGTTGTACCCAATGTCCACTTAACCACGGACATGTGGACAAGTGGAGCAGGGCATACTCAGGACTTTGACTGTGACAGCCCACTGGGTAGATGTATTGCCTCTCGCAGCAACAACAGCAGCGGTGGCACCAGTAGCAGCATCTCTCAAACGCCAACTCGTTCCTAGGCAGGCAACGCTTTGTATCACCGCTTTCCATAAGAGTCACACAGCTGGCAACCTCTTACGGAAACTGAGAAACATCATCGCAGATTGTCTTACCCCAATTGGACTCTCCTGGGGATTTGTAACATTGGAAAACGCCACCAATATTGTGCGTGCGTTACATGTGGGCAAATTCCAGCACGTCCCATGTTTTGCACATTCAATTAATTTGATTGTGCAGAAATTATTAAATAATGACAGGGGTGTGCAAGAGATGCTGTTGGTGGCCCGAAGAATTGTGGGCCACTTCCGGCATTCAGCCACCGCTGGCCGAAGACTGGAGAACCAGCAAACAATCCTGAACCTGCCCCTCCATCAGCTGAAGCAAGAGGTGGCAACGAGGTGGAATTCAACCCTCTATATGCTTCAGAGGATGAGGAGCAGCAAAAGGCCGTTCAAGCCTATACATCTGCCTACGATATAGGCAAAGGAGGGGGAATGCACCTGACTCAAGCGCAGTGGAGAATGATTTCAATTTTGTGCAAGGTTCTGCAACCCTTTGAACTTGCCACACGTGAAGTCAGTTCAGACACTGCCAGCCTGAGTCAGGTCATTCCCCTCATTAGGCTTTTGCAGAAGCAGCTGGAGAGATTGAAGGAGGAGCTAAAACGGAGCGATTCCGCTAGGCATGTGGGACTTGTGGATGGAGCCTTTCATTCACTTAACCAGGATTCACGGGTGGTCTATCTGTTGAAATCAGAGCACTACATTTTGGCCACCGTGCTCGATCCTAGGTTTAAAGCCTACGTTGTATCTCTCTTTCCAGCACACACAAGTCTGCAGAGGTGCAATGACCTGCTGGTGAGAAACTTGTCAAGTCAAGCGGAACGTGACCCGTCAACAGCTCCTCCTTCACATTCTCCCGCAACTGGGGCTGCGAGGAAAAGGCTAAGAATTCCGAGCTCACCCGCCGGCAGTGATGCAGGGCAGTCTGGAGCGAGTGCTGATATCTGGTCCGGACTGAAGGACCTGCCAACGATTACTGACATGTCGTCTACCGTCACTGCATATGATTCTCTCACCATTGAAAGAATGGTGGAGGATTATATGAGTGACCGCATCCAAGTAGGCACGTCAGACAGTCCGTACGTATACTACAGGACAAAGAGGCAATTTGGAATCCCTTGCACAAACTGGCTTTATTTTACCTAAGTTGCCCCCCCTCCTGTGTGTACTCGAAAGAGTGTTTAGTGCAGCCGGTCACCTTGTCAGCAATCAGCGTACGAGGTTACTTCCACAAAATGTGGAGAAGATGATGTTCATCAAAATGAATTATAATCAATTCCTCCGTAGAGACATTCACCAGCAATTGTCTCCAGAAAGTATACAGGGACCTGTGATGGTGGATTCCAGTGGGGACGAATTAATACTCTGTGAGGAGGGGGATGTACACAGTGAAAGGGGTGAGGAATTGGAGAATGAGGAGGAGGTGGCATCTTGCCTCTGTAGAGCCAGTTTGTGCAAGGAGAGATTGCTTCTTTTTTGGTGGGGGCCCAAACCAACTAGTCATTTCAGCCACAGTCGTGTGGCAGACCCTGTGGCTCAAATTATGGGTTTGTTAAAGTGTGCATGTCATGTTTATACAACATAAGGGTGGGTGGGAGGGCCCAAGAACAATTCCATCTTGCACCTCTTTTTAAAAAAAAAATATCTCTGCATCATGTGATGTTTTGGGCTAATTTTATTAAGTGCCATCCTGTCTGACACTGCAGTGCCACTCCTAGATGGGCCAGGTGTTTGTGCCGCCCACTTGGGTTGCTTAGCTTAGTCATCCAGCGACCTCGGTGCAAATTTTAGGACTAAAAATAATATTGTGAGGTGTTCAGAATAGACTGGAAATGAGTGGAAATTATGGTTATTGAGGTTAATAATACTATGGGATCAAAATTACCGCCAAATTCTATGATTTAAGCTGTTTTTGAGGGGAGTTTGAAAAAAAACACCCGAATCCGACAAAAAAATTTCAGGGAGGTTTTGCCAAAACGCGTCCGAATCCAAAACACGGCCGCGGATCCGAATCCAAAACCAAAACACGAAACACGAAAATATTCCGGTGCACATCTCTAATATATATATAAATATATATATTAGAAGAAATATAAGACCTTTCTCGCGCTAATGATATAGAAAGCTATACCTTAGGGAAAATACCCCCTGTTAGACGGGGTATAATGGTTATGAACAGCAAAGAAAAGATTTCCCAGGGAGCTAGTGATATTCTTTGGTATATCTAACGTTTTTACTTATACAATAAAACAGTCATAAGAATTAGACTTATTTATTTTATAAAATACAGTAAAATAAGCTGTATAACAATGTATCCAAAGTGACAATAAACAATGTTTTGTACAAATATTTGTGTTGATAACAATTCATTTCAGTCACAAATCGACATGATTATTCCTCCTTGAAGGAATGACAAAATCGCTGTCTCAACCCAACTACAGACTTCATCAGGGGTTTATTATAATCTAAACAATGTAGAAAACATTTCATAAAAGGGAAGTGGAAAGATGGTCAGTACGAGAGTTAAAGTATAATGCAATGTCTTTTACAGGCAAAAAATAATGGGTTAAGGCTGGAGCGGTTCTAGGCACGGGCAAGTAGAGCAGGCACCCGGGGCGCTGTGACCTGCGGGTATGGCTGCAGTCACCCCACAGTCGCCCGCCGCCCACCTGCACCCTGCTCCCCGGTTGCAGCAGGTGCCATGGGCTGTGTGGGCGCCCGCTGCAGCCGGTGCCCTTGTCAGACGCTAGAGGTCATAATTGACCTCTAGTATCTGTGTGGCGCTATGGGAGAGACGTCATGATGTCTTTCCCATAGAGAGGAGCAGCGGCCAGATACGGAGCAGCAGCAGCAGCGGTCGGGAAGCAGGAACGGGGCTGGTGAGTATTGTTTTTGTTTTGTGTTTGTAAACATTGTTACTAGGGGGCACAACTACAGGGAGCACTACTACTGGTGGCACAACTACTCGGGGCACAGCTGCAGGTGGCACAGCTACAGGGGGAACAACTACTGGGAGCACAGCTACAGGGGGCAAAGCTACAGGGGGCACAGCTACTGGGGCAAATCTACAGGGGGCACAGCTAAAGGGGGCACAACTACCGGGGGCATAACTACTGGAGGCATAACTACAGGGGGCATAACTGTGACCACGCCCCTTCCCTATGAAGCCATGCCCCTATTTTTGGGCGCGCGCTTTAGGCGCACACTAACTCTGTTTTACCCGTCGAGGAGGGGGGCACAACGACACTATAGGAGACAACCGGCATGGGGTCCCCCTGCCATAATGTGAACTAGTCCTAGACTGGTCCGCCTAGGGCTTTAATCCCTATAGAAGTGGGATCATCCCCAAAATTTGGGTGCATTCCCGCTAGGGTGGACAATCCCGGGCTCAGGATCGGCGGGATTCTGGGATTATAAAGCTCCTTGTTTTTTCAGTGTCGGGCAGTGTTGAGCATCCTCAGGAGGCTCAGACATTGCCCAGCTCCCTCCTCCCGGATCCACCTGCACAACATGACATGAAGTCATAGGTACCACCCGGAGGAAGTGATCCACCCTCCCGCCCATGTGGTATTGTGAGTTATGTGTGTGGGGCAGTGTGGGGTGGCCACACAGTAAACAAGCCAATCTTTGGTCTGGGACTCCCCGGATTGACCATTTTTCAATTCCGATACCCGGGATTGACCATTTTTCAATCCCGATACCTGGGATTGCAAAAATGGCCCAGGTTTGGCCACCCTAATTCCCATTTTAGGACAACCAGCCTTGGGCTGATAGGTAAGAGCCACAGGAGTAAATGCAATGTGAACAGTCAGAGTAGCCCCATTCATGTCTATGAGAGTGTTCTCAAGTGACATCTCTGCTGCATCGGGCTCCTGTAGGTAGCTGCTTCATTTTTTTTATTTTTTTTTGGCCAAGTACATGGATGCTTCATGGACAAAAGTGGTCTGGGATCTGTTATTGGTGGTTTAAGGTTAATTTGATGGTGGTTTATGAAACTGCTTTGTAAATTTGGGGTCTCTATACTACTGTTATGAAGAACCAATGTTTTAACTACAATGTGGCACCAACACTTCATTGTACTCTAAAGTCTTGCTTCTAAGTCGTTTCTGGGTGGTTTGTGCTTCAGTAAATCTGGCCAAGGGCGTAGCTACCATAGGTGCATGGAGTCATAGAGTACAGCTGCTATGGGGCCCAGACCTGAGAGGGGCCACCTTCCCTGTCAGTTACATGTGTTATATACAGGGTGTAGCTACCATAGGGTGTTATGGATACATCCCTGAATCTGGGGTTTGCAAAATATCTGGAAAACCTAAAAAAAGCTAAACCTGTTTACAGGGGTTAAAGTGAGGCAGAACTGTCTCCTGTCAGTTCCATTTGGAGACGGAACCAGTTCCTCCTAGTCCATCCCATCTAATCCAGAATGTCAGCCCAGCACGCAGGGAGATGCCGGGCTTCCACTGAGATTTTGTTACCAGTGAGCGGCCGGCTCCATCCCCACAGCGGCAGCCGGAGGCAGGAGTTTACTCCTGAGCTCCGGTTTCCAGATCTCGCATTACTACAGGAGACATTACTACTGGGGGCATTACTACAGGAGGCATTACTACTGGGGGCACTACTAAGGGGGCAGTGCATAAAGGGCATCCCTCCTGGGGACATAAGGGGCATTGCATAAGGGGCACCACTACTATGGGCTCTGCATAAGGGGCACTGCCCCTGTGGGCTTTGCATAAGGGGCACTACCACTACAGTGGGATTTGCATAAGGGGCACTACTGCTGTTGGCATTGTATAAGGGGCACTACTGCTGTGGGCATTATGTGTATTAGTGGCATTGTATATAAGGGGCACTAATGTGGGTGTTGTGTAAAAGGAGAACTGCTGTGTTTCATAGCATGAATAAGAGACACTACAGGTGTAACGCGAATAAGATTGTATTACTGTGCGGCGTAACGTGAATTGGGGATACTATTGTGTGACCAGGCCCATTTCTTTTTGATACCACACCCTTTCTAGTCCACACTCCTTTTTGCAGCACGCCGAGTCCCTTTATTTATTTGGTGCTGCTGGGGGAGGGGGAGTTTCAACTGCTCTATAGGACCACTCTGGTCGCTTAGTAAATATACCCACTTTTTTGTTACAAAAATCTTAAAGGCTGTAAGGATGTACAGTATAGTCTGAATCCTCAAACTTTTTTCAGCATAATCTTTATAAAATGTTTGTCCTGCCTGCATAGCATTTCACCTGTTTTAGTAACAGATATATACATTTTTATTTCTATAAATATTGCTGTTTTTTCTTTTTTTCCATTTCTAGGAAAACCCTTTGATCATTTGACCATCATGAATGCTGCTGTAGCCAATATCATTGTGTCTGTACTAATCAGTCATCGATATGAATATGATGATCCAACCATAGTGCAGCTCATGAACCTAATTAATGAAAATCTAAGACTCCTGGGAAGTCCTGTGGTCAGGGTAAGTTATTCGCATTTTTCAGTTTCAATGGATTTTGCTGTTTCCATACTGTATGGTTCTACTTTCCTGTAACAACCAGTTCATACCTTAGCTTGGCACGGTTGCAGAGTGTTATCCCGGCAGAGTTGCCGTATCAGGGACATCTTTAAGAAAGTCTATAATTTCATTTTGCAGAATCAATGTCAAATGTGTTTTTTTATTTATTTTTTCTTTTACTTGCTAAAGATGTACAGTACTAGCATGCAACTAGCATGGAAAAGAAGTAATTTCTGGAATCTGTAATGTCAAACCTTTTATACTATGTGGGGAATTCAATTACAGGAGAAAAACATTGGGAGCGAAAAACTTCAGTTTTTGAAATTTTTCCTGATGCTTCTCTGACAGTAAAACCTGTGTGTTCTGACTGGGCTGTTTTTGGGAAAAGCCATGGCTAGTGCCAGTTTATAGGGGATAATTGAATAGGCAGGAAGGAGGGGGGAGGGATCAATTAGCCATGAGAAAACATTGTGGCTAATTGAATTCCCCCATATAAATATTGAGCTTTACAGTGATGTAGTAGAATACTTCCATCATATATAAAGGTCACAATAGATACAGCACCAACTACTGATCAGTGCCGTATAATGAGACATAAATAATCAGTGTCATCAACCCCTTCCCTGGTGGTGCTAACAACATATTTTAATTACCTACACTGATCAAAGCCAATTTACATGTCTGCATTTGAACTGTGGGATGAAAATGGAAAATCTGAAGGAAATCCAAATGATTATGTATAGAAAAAAATATCTCCACAGATGTCACAAGGGGGATGTGGGGCACACCTGGGTGTCACACTTCCACAGGGGTGACGCCAAAATGCCAACTCCCCCGTAATGACAAGACGGTGCGGCAGTGTGATGTTATCCTACAGCACTCGGCCCCTGTCACTTAGAGGGAGCTGGCAGTGCTGAAAGAGTCCCCGAGGCAGACCGTACGCCCCCAGAGTGAAGTAATACAATGTATGTATCCAATTTTTCATGATATATAATTTAACTTGCCTGAATGCCTATCGGATGCGATATCTTTGAAATGAATCATTGCTTGAGGAACGTCCGATTGTGATGCGCATTTGGGTTGCACTTGTTCAGGATAGCATACTGTTGTGCAGTACGTACACTTATACTCTGTCGTTGGATTGCACTCACGCAGTAGGACTATATACCTACAGCCATATTACAATGAATATGCCTTATCTCATCTGATCTTGGAAGCTATGCAGTGTTGGGCCTGGTCAGTACTTGGATGGGAGACCCCATGGGAATGCTAGGTGCTGTTGGTAGAGGAACCCTTTTAATGACAGTGTGCTGTGCTAATAGCTATTGTAACTCTGCGTGACCCATGTACAGTATATACCTACCTTACAAAAGCTCAACAGCAAGGCACTGAGCCTATGTGACAGCTTGGGTCACAGCATGAACATACTGCATTTACTGAAGCAACACATTTGTTATTTGTATTCATATTCTTTCTCATCATAATTCAAGACTCATTTATTCATACTAGGTGATCATCGCACCATAAGGGCGCTCTTCACACCGTCGAAAGGGGCTACGCCCTCTTAACCCTTGCACGCCCTTGGGTGCGTAGGCCCTTGCGATGGTGTGAACAGTGTTGCGGTCGGGGTTGAGGTGGTGTTGCAGGTGGGTGTTTGTTGGGGATGGGGCGGGGAATTTGGGTGGGCTGGGATTTGGGTATGGAGCGTGACTGTTCGTGTTGTTAAAGGGGTGGCAGGAGTGGTGCTGCGGATGAGTGGTGTTTGGTGGAGGGGCAGGTGTGAGGGTGTTGCCGCGGTGTGAGGTGCAGGTGCTGTGGGTGGGGTAGGGGTGTGTGGGTGGGTGCATCAGGTGGGTGAGTTATGTGTGGGTCAGTGTTGAGGTTGGTGGAGGAGATGGGTAATAGGCGCAGCAGGGTGTGGACAGTCAAATAGTGTGCTTAGAGGTTCAGAGTCATTGTTTGAGACTCTGGCAACAGTGACTTGATGAGTTTGACGCACTAACCTTTTCATGCTGTTGAAATAGTTCTTCTCCTCCTGACCAGCGCAGGTCCCTGCTCCCAAGTTCGGTATATTGTCCTGTTGTGGCTCCTCTCCGCCGTGGTCACTGTGAGCTGTGTGGTGTCGCTGGCGCATGCGCATCTCACCCAACCTCCCTCCGGCGTCTCACAGACCTACGTGCGCAGGTGACAGGTCCATCCTTGGCGGGCAGCCTGAGCGGTATAGGGGTACATGAGCTAGCGTCCCTTGGCCAGCCATGTACCATGGTCACCTCCCTATCGCCTACATATTCTCCCTGATCTGTTACTCTGTGACTGTGTCTGCTGCTGGCACTGGTGTATCTCCCTGTAGATGCTGTCTTCGCCCATTGCTGTGACTCCCCCCAGCGTTAGCCACACAGTCACAGAGTGACAAATCTGGGAGAATATATAGGAGATTTCTCCTGGCCTCCGCATCCACCATTTTTCTACATTAATTTGAGACTGACAGTCCCATACTGTTCTGCATCCATCGTAGTGGAGAATTGTGGTGCTCATTGTTACCTGTACTCTATTTTTGTTATTTATTTACTGTAATGCTAAGTTTGTCTCCCTGTACTGTCCTTTGTACAGCGCTGCGAAACACTTGTGGTGCCTTATAAATAAAATGCAATAAAAATAATAATAATAATAATAATAATAATAATAATACTATTGACTGGTGGAAATATAATTATTTCTGTTTTGAAATATTAAGTTTGAAGTGGCGAGATGTCATCCAAGATGAAATGGCAGAAATGCATTCCGTGACACAGCCCAATACAGATGGTGATAAATCTGGGGAGGATAGGTAGATTTGAGTATCATCTGCATACAGATGGTACTTAAATCCGAAGGAGTTGATTAGTTTGCCAAGAGATGTGGTATAGCTAGAGAAAAGCAGAGGACCTAAGACTGAGCCTTGCATACTCCAACTAAGAGAGGTAGCGAAGAGGAGGTGGAATCAGACAAATGAACACTGAAGGAGCAATTAAATAAGAGGATTTTGGTACTTACCGATAAATCCATTTCTCTGAATCCTCTAGGGGACACTGGAGTCCTATACATTAGGGGTGTGAAGCTTGCAACCGAAGGTGTGGCACAATCTAAAATTAGCATTGTCTGCACAGCCGGCTCCTCCCCCTTCACATCCCTTCTCCCTCAGTTTGGAAAATTTGACTGAGGGAATAGGACATGATACTAGAGCACCAGGCGAGGAACCGAACCGTACAACATAGCAAACAGCATCCAAGAAACTCTTAACCGAAAAACCAACGCTGTTTGTACGAACTGTTTAAACAAGAACTTTTAACACAGCAGGCCGACAGCACCGAGGCGGGCGTCCAGTGTCCCCTAGAGGATTCAGAGAAATGGATTTATCGGTAAGTACCAAAATCCTCTTTTCTCTTTCATCCACTAGGGGACACTGGAGTCCTATACAGTAGGGGACGTCCCAAAGTAGTGCTGTCGGTGGTCTGCAAAACTAAACGTCCAAACTTAGAGTCACCGGACGCAAAGGTATCAAACTTGTAAAATTTTGTGAACGTGTTGGCTGAAGACCACGTTGGCGCCCTGCAAAATTGAGCAGTGGAAGCACCTCTGGACGCCGCCCATGAGGCACCCACTAATCGGGTGGTATGAGCACCCGTCTGAACTGGAACCTGTTTGCCACAGGAAATATAAGCTTGCCGAATGGCAAGTCGAATCCATCTGGACAAAGACTGCTTAGATGCTGGCCAACCCTTCTTAGGCCCATCATAAAGAAAAAACAAATGGTCAGACTTTCTGAAGGATGACATAACTTGTACGTATACCCGTAAAGCTCGGACAACATCCAAGAACACGTCCCCATCTGCGAGACCCTGGAAAGATGGGACCACAAATGGCTGGTTTACGTGAAACCCTGAAACAACTTTAGGCAGGAAATCCGCTCTTGTACGGAGTTCAGCCCTATCCTCATGAAAAGATAAAAAGGGGCTCATACACGATAAGGCTCCCAACTCAGAAACCCGCCTGGCTGAAGCCAAGGCAAGCAATAACGTGACCTTCCAAGAGAGATATCACAGGTCTGTTCTTGCTAACGGCTCAAAAGTAGATTTCAAAAATTCCAACACCAAATTTAAGTCCCATGGTGCAATAGGAGGACGAAAAGGGGGCTGCATTCTCAGAACCCCCTGTAAAAAGGTTTGAACCTCTGGCAAGGACGCTTACCGCTGTTGAATAGGATAGAGAGAGACAAAATTTGAACCTTCAGAGAGCCCAGCCTCAGTTCTAAAACTAGACCGGCCTGAAGGAAGAGTAGAAGTCTGGATAAATGGAAGTTTACCGAATTCCACTGACGTTCTTGACACCAGTCCATGTACCTCTTCCAAATCCTGTAGTAGTGCATGGCTGTGACCGGCTTCCTAGCGGCAATCATCATAGAAATTGCCGGTCTTGGTATTCCTCTGTTCCTTAAGATCCGGGTTTCAATAGCCACGCCGTTAAACGCAGCCTGTTCAGGTCTGGGTGGTGGAACGATCCCTGACAGTAGGTCCTCTCTCTGAGATAACCACCAAGGATCTTCCGCGAGTAACCTTTGTAGGTCTGAATACCAACTCCTGCGGGGCCAATCTGGTGCGATTAGAATCGCCCACACTCTCTCTTGTTTCATCCTTATCAGAACCTTGGGTATGAGGGGGAAGGGTGGAAAAATGTAAACCCTCCTGTAACACCAAGGAAATGTTAATGTGTCCACTCCTTTTGCTGCTGGATCTCTTGTCCTGGACATATATCTGGGCAGCTGATGGTTTTGCCGAGACGCCATGAGGTCCACTTGAGGTAGGCCCCATCTCCTCACCACCATGTCGAAAATCTGTGGATGTAGGCACCACTCTCCCAGATGCATGTCCTGGCGACTGAGATAATCCGCTTCCCAGTTCTCCACACCTGGAATGAACACAGCTGAGAGGATGACGTTTCACCTTTCTGCTCTTTGGTCCTCCCTGACTGTTTATGTAAGCCGTGACATTGTCCGTCTGTATCTCTAAGTGTTGACCCATGACTAGGTCTTCGGCTAAGAGAAGCGCATTGTAAACCGCTCTCAGTTCTAGAATGTTTATGGGTAGACTGCTCTCCTGTAACGTCCATCTGCCCTGAAACTGATGTTCCTCTAGGACGGCACCCCAACCTCTGAGACTGGCGTCCGTTGTCCGGATCCTCCAATCCCAAATGCCGAATCTCTTGCCTGCTGCGAGATTCTTGTGCAACGACCACCAAATCAAGGAGGTTCGTATGCGCGGTAGAAGTCGGATTCTTCGATGTAGAAGCCAGTGTGAACCTGCTCCCTGACCAATGAGGGTCATCTGGAATGGTCGGGAATGAAGTCTGCCGTACTGTAGAGCTTCGAACGACGCCACCATCTTCCCGAGAAGTTGCCCATAGAGGTATAGAGAAACTGTCTGTGTCCGTAGTACCTGAGCGACTAACCTCTGTAGGTTCTGGTTCTTGTGGTCTGGTAGGAAGACTCAATTTTACCATGTCCAAGATGAGACCGAGGAACTGAATCCGTTGAGTCGGTATGAGATTGGATTTCTGAAAGTTCACAATCCACCCATGTCGAATGAGAAATTGGCGAAATGTCCGAGCATCCTTTATCAGCTGTTCCTGAGAGGAGGCCTTGATCAATAGATCGTCTAGATAAGGTATTATCGTGACCCCCAACAGTCTCAATCCTGCAACCATTATCGCCATGATCTTCGTAAAGATTCTCGGGGCTGACGATAGACAGAATGGTAGGGCTCTGAACTGGTAGTGATCCTTCACTAGTGCAAACCTTAAGTAAGCTTGATGAGGAGACCAAATCGGGACATGGAGGTATGCATCCTTTATGTCCATGGATACCATGAACTCGTCTCGTTCTAAACCTGCAATGACCGATTGAATTGATTTCATCTTGAATTTGTAGACCCATAGAAAATCGGTTTAAAGCTGTTAAATTTAGTATCGGTCTGACCGGGACGGTCCAGCTTTGGTACGACAAAAAGATTGGAATAGAACCCCGTTCCTCTTTGAGAGGCGGGAACTGGAGTAATGACTTCTGACTGTAGCAATTTTTGGATCGCTATCAGTAGGGCTTTTGCTTTCTGTGGGCACCGAGGCAACCCTGTTGGATTCTGTTGAATCCCGTTATTTGACAAAGTCTCGGCCCAGGTGTCCCGAAACCTTTCAAAACCTGCGCCTATCATAGAACGCCCAAAGTGAGCTTGTCTTAGAGACCTGTTTCTGGACTGTGCACTGAGAATGATCTTTGTGTTCACGCGCCTGAATGCGAAAACCTCTTCTCTAGCACGAAAGGACCTAAATACTGGACCAGAGTAATTTCTGCCTATTTGCGTAGCTTTATGAAACGTGGTACGCAGAAAAGAGGATTTTTTCCCCCTGTTTGTGAAATCCACTTGTCTAATTATAGACCCCTTAAAACGTCCCCTCCTTGGGAGACCTCCTCATGCCTGTTATGCCCGAACTATTTTTCCAAAGCACGGACCTCATAGGTCTGTGTGATGACCTTGCAGCTATAAAGATTTTCCGGTCTCTGAGCCACAGAATCCTTATTTCTGATATGGCTGACGTAGAGAAGTATGATGCAATTCTGGTAGCATCCCTTTACGGTCTGGCAATTGTAAGTAGTCGACTCACCAATGTGCTCCGCTAGTCTAACTATTTACTCCTGCTGTATCTTTCTCTACAGCCTGAACAATACGACCAGACCATGCTATAATAGCCTTGGTGATTAAGGCACCAACAATAGTAGGTCTGTGTGTCGTAGCAGCTACAAAAAATAAATTCTTGTCTACCTTGCGATCGGACGCCTCCTTTAAAATAGTTATGTTTGGTATCGGCAAGATTGTCTTTCTACTTGACAGTCTAGCCAGGGAGGCAACCACCATCTGCGGAACCTCCCACCTATACATGTAGTGGGTAATCGGCCTCGAACTTCTTTGGAATTTTTGGAAGCACTTATCAGGCTGCTTCCAAGCTTCCAAGCTTCTCCCTTTGAACATGGAGGGACTGAGGAATTGGAAAATCCGCTCCTCGTGGTTCTTGACTGAAATAAATCAAAACCTTCCAGTTTCTTAACTTCTACCTCATTGAGGTTAAGGACCTTTTACAGCTTGCTAAGAGAATCTAATCCCTTAACCTCAGAGTCCTCCTCTTACGGACTGGTGTTCAGTATCGCCTCTACTGCCTCACCTTCTTCATCATCAATTACAAGACCCCCTTACTCTTCATGTAGGGTTGGGAGTGATCTCTTTGCTGCCCAACACAGTCTTTTCTGCATGTGCGGGCAGAGTCATTCTACTGAAATATTAGTCCATATTTTTGGTAAACCCTGCTGCCCATTCTAAATGTGCTTGCGGTATTCCGCCAACTTGATGCCGACTGACCACTACTCCCAGGTTGAGTGTCCATTCCTAAACATAAATCGCTCACCTCCTTGGCATTATTGCTTCTTTGTGGTCTTGGTTGGTGCTTTTGACCTGTTTAACATATACTTCATCAACAGTCAGCAGTGCTTTCACCCTATGTAAGTAGGAAGAGAAAGACCGCAGGGATATAGCGAGCAAGTGAAACTGGTTTAGACACACAGCTGGAACTAAGCCTACATTATAGGAGAAATATATATATTTATTATTTTTTTTATTTTTTTAAACCAGCCTGGTGTCTGCAATCCTCACAGCACCAACTGTTAGAACAGCTTGGCTTGACTGGATTATACTTCTGTTGCTCCTCTTCCTCAGGATATTTTTCAGTAGAATCCTTTGGAGGGAAAAGAAAACCACATCATTCTTTATACAAAGATTTAGCAGCAGCAAAGGGTTTCTGTAGCCACACCAGCCATATGTAAATTAATCTCAGGCTGTACTGAATTTAATACAATGTTTCAATCTGCTTGACAGTGATTGGTAGCTGAAGAATCTCCTCAGAGATTTTCTAACTACAGGTGGGCGCCTATTTCTAAACGCCAAATTGGCCACAACTGAAAAAATGTAAGACACATCTCTAAAAAATAGTGTCTGTGCTCAGCCTGCAATAGAGCCTTCCATGTAGCTGCCCCCTCATAGTGCTCACTATCCTTAGAGGCAGTGTCTGTACGGACTGTCTGTCTAACAGTGTCTATTTAAAAATGCTGCCTGTAAATCAACTCACTGTGCTGCTTAGGAGAGTTGCCGACCCTTTCAATCAGGGTCCTTGTCTCTCCCCTTTTTAACAGGTTGGCTCGGCTCCAGCTACTCTTCTCTAATAAGGATATTATTTTTCTCGGCTCAGCCGTCTACTCACTGTTAGAAGAGAATCTTCAGATAGAGATACCGAACCCTTTCACTGGGATCTTAGTCTCTATTCAGTCGGAATCCTTGTCTCCACTCCTGAACTTTGTCCCCCTTTTATTAGGGGGATGCAGCCTTTTCATCTGGTAAAGCCTGCACCCCCTTTCATTTAGGTGGGATCGGGCATTTACCATCTTTTCTTTTGAAACCTGCACCCTCCCTTTAGTTAGGAGGGATTGGGTCAGTATAAAGAAAAAAAAAAAAATGTTCAAGGAGCAGAAGCTCCCTTCAGTGCCTGTTACCTCCTAGGCACAATTTTCCAAACTGAGGGAGAAGGGATGTGAAGGGGGAGGAGCCGGCTGTGCAGACAATGCTAATTTTAGATTGTGCCACACCTCCGGTTGCAAGCTTCACACCCCTACTGTATAGGACTCCAGTGTCCCCTAGTGGATGAAAGAGAAAAGTAGGATGAGAACTAAGACAGGGCTGTGTCCTGAATACCTAGGGATTGTAGTGTTTGTATGAGAAGATAGTGGTCAACAGTGTCAAAAGCAGCAGAGACATTAAGGAGAATAAGTAGTGAGTAATGGCCTTTAGCTTTAGCAATGACCAAATCATTCACTACCTTAGTCAGTGCTGTCTCTGTGGAGTGTTGGGCAGGAAATCCTGACTGAAGTGGGTCCACTAAGCTGTGTGAGTTAAGAAAGTGTGTTAGGCGAGTGTAGGCAAGTCTCTTCTTGGCCATTATTTCTGCCCTGTCTACTTCATCGCTACACAATCCATTTCCTTTGCCATGGTGAAAGTTCCCACAGCATTTAATCTTCAAAATAAATTAAGCATAAATAATTTAGAGTTTATTCAGCATAATTAAAGTGCTAATACTAGGCAAGTAATAACAAAGATTAACTTTTATCAAGTTTCATTGGCTAATTACAATAGTGATCATGGGTATTACTAGAATAATTCCTGTTATTCCTAACAGGAGTTCTGCCTGATAAAAGACTGACATTTCTTATCTACATCTGTAACCAGTGAAACAAAATGAACCTCACCGAATCTGTCAAATGGGAGTGACAATAAGTTTCTGAGTGAAAAGTAATCAATTTCAGGCAAAAGCTGTATTTCAAATATCAAAGTTTTCTCCATTATGTTAATTTAATTATCCTTATGATTTTAAACAGGAAAACTATTTTTTTATTAAAATGAGGCTTTATTAAAAATACTACAAGGATGTACAAAGTAAGCACACTGCATTCTAAACAATATTTGGCCAGTTGTTGATGCAAGTTCTGTGTGGAGTAATTCATTCATATGGTTAAAGGTTGTCAAAAAAAGTTTCACATTTCATCAATGCTTAGATTTCTCCCTTACTCATCATGTAGCATTTATAGTAGCCAAACTGGCTGATCATGAGTACAGTTAGGACATGAAGAAAAACCCTTATTAACTGTGGTTTAATATAAATACTGTAAGTACTCACAATGCTTAATGCATAAACCAAAAAATCAGTTACACACAAAGAAAAAAAGAGGACTCTTTTGTGGGTGCACTCTTAAGGAAAATCAAACAGCTATAATATTGAAATTATTAAAACATAAGAATTGATTAATACATGATTAACATAAAACAGTAGATGTATCCAACAAGAACATAACAACACCCAAATGACATAGAGATTAAAAAAATCTGTCACACCGTTGGTCTCTATTTATTGCAAATGCTTATATTACCCTATATAGGGGGACCAAAAAAGTGTTGGCCATAGACAGTGCCGGTCACCTTAACCATGAGTGTATATAGGTACATTTGCCAAGGGAGTACACATAAAAGTTATCAGACCTAGAAAATAGGTGATGATGAGTGATCACACAAATGAATAGTAGTGATGAGCGGGTTCGGTTTCTCTTAAACCGAACCCCCCCGAACTTCAGCCTTTTTACATGGGTCCGAGCCGTGCTCGGATTCTCCCGTGTGGCTCGGGTAAACCGAGCGTGCCCGAACGTCATCATCCCGCTGTCGGATTCTCGCGAGACTCGGATTCTATATAAGCATCCGCGCGTTCGCCGCCATTTTCAAACGTGCATTGAGATTGATAGGGAGAGGACGTGGCTGGCGTCCTCTCCGATATAGTAGAAAAGAGTGACTTAGTTATAATTGTGGGGAGGATTGGGGACGGGGAGCAGCTGTTAGGGAGTACAGTGCAGGGTTTTGATTATAATACCACCAGTGAGTTTAATCCGTTGTTTCTCTGCCTGAAAAAAACGCTCCACCATATCTGTGCTCAGTGTGCTGCACTGCTGCATGATATATCTGTGCTGAGTGCACTGCTCACACTGCCTAATTGTGGGGACTGGGGAGCAGTTATAGCAGGAGTACAGTGCACAGTTTTGCTGACAGTGACCACCAGTCCAGTATACGTTTGTCTGCCTGAAAAACGCTCCTGTGGTGGCTTTTTTTTTTCTTCATACTAGTTTAGCAGTCTGCTGACAGTGTCCACCAGGTCCGTTATTATTATACCGTATATTATATATATATATATATATAGCAGTACGGTAGGCCACGGCTGTACCTACCTCTGTGTCGTCAGTCGTCGTCCATAAGTAATATAATACTATACTATCCATCCATCTACATTGTATACCTGTGGTGGCTTTTAGTTGTGCGCATTAAAATACGGAGAACAAAAATGTGGAGGTTAAAAAAAATAGGGAAAGATCAAGATCCACTTCCGCCTCGTGCTGAAGCTGCTGCCACTAGTCATGGCCGAGACGATGAAATGCCATGAACGTCGTCTGCCAAGGCCGGTGCTCAATGTCATAGTACAGAGCATGTAAAATCCAAAACACAAAAGATCAGTAAAAAAATGACCCAAAAATCAAAATTAAAAGCGTCTGAGGAGAAGCGTAAACTTGCCAATATGCTATTTACGACACGGAGTGGCAAGGAACGGCTGAGGCCCTGGCCTATGTTCATGGCTAGTGGTTCAGCTTCACATGAGAATGGAAGCACTTAGCCTCTCGCTAGAAAAAAGAAAAGACTTAAGCTGGCAAAAGCACAGCAAAGAACTGTGCGTTCTTCAAAATCACAAATCCCCAAGGAGAGTCCAATTGTGTCGGTTGCGATGCCTGACCTTCCCAACACTGGACGGGAAGAGCTTGCGCCTACCACCATTTTCACGCCCCCTGCAAGTGCTGGAAGGAGCACCAGCAGTCCAGTTCCTGATAGTCAAATTGAAGATGTCAGTGTTGAAATACACCAGGATGAGGATATGGGTGTTGCTGGCGCTGGGGAGGAAATTGACAAGGAGGATTCTGATGGTGAGGTGGTTTGTTTAAGTCAGGCGCCCGGGGAAACACCTGTTGTCCGTGGGAGGAATATGGCCATTGACATGCCTGGTCAAAATACAAAAATAAAAAATCAGCTCTTCGGTGTGGAATTATTTCAACAGAAATGCGGACAACATGTGTCAAGCCGTGTGTTGCCTTTGTCAAGCTGTAATAAGTAGGGGTAAGGACGTTAACCACCTCGGAACATCCTCCCTTATACGTCACCTGCAGCGCATTCATCATAAGTCAGTGACAAGTTCAAAAACTTTGGGCGACAGCAGAAGCAGTCCACTGACCAGTAAATCCCTTCCTCTTGTAACCAAGCTCCCGCAAACCACACCACCAACTCCCTCAGTGTCAATTTCCTCCTTACCCAGGAATGCCAATAGTCCTGCAGGCCATGTCACTGGCAAGTCTGGCGAGTCCTCTCCTGCCTGGGATTCCTCCGATGCATCCTTGATTGTAACGCCTACTGCTGCTGGCGCTGCTGTTGTTGCTACTGGGAGTCGATCGTCATCCCAGAGGGGAAGTCGGAAGACCACTTATACTACTTCCAGTAAGCAATTGACTGTCCAACAGTCCTTTGCGAGGAAGATGAAATATCACAGCAGTCATCCTGCTGCAAAGCGGATAACTCAGGCCTTGGCAGCCTGGGCGGTGAGAAACGTGGTTCCGGTATACATCGTTACTTCAGAGCCAACTATAGACTTGATTGAGGTACTGTGTCCCTGGTACCAAATACCATCTAGGTTCCATTTCTCTAGGCAAGCGATACCGAAAATGTACACAGACCTCAGAAAAAGACTCACCAGTGTCCTAAAAAATGCAGTTGTACCCAATGTCCACTTAACCACGGACATGTGGACAAGTGGAGCAGGGCAGACTCATGACTACATGACTGTGACAGCCCACTGGGTAGATGTATTGCCTCCCACTGCAAGAACAGCAGTGGCGGCACCAGTAGCAGCATCTCGCAAATGCCAACTCTTTCCTATGCAGGCTACGCTTTGTATCACTGCTTTCCAGAATACGCACACAGCTGAAAACCTCTTACGGCAACTGAGGAAGATCATCGCAGAATGGCTTACCCATTCTCCTGGGGATTTGTGGCATCGGACAACGCCAGCAATATTGTGCGTGCATTACATCTGGGCAAATTCCAGCACGTCCCATGTTTTGCACATACCTTGAATTTGGTGGTGCAGAATTATTTAAAAAACGACAGGGGCGTGCAAGAGATGCTGTCGGTGGTCAGAAGAATTGCGGGCTACTTTTGGCGTACAGGCACCGCGTACAGAAGTCTGGAGCACCACCAAAAACGCCTGAACCTGCTCTGCCATCATCTGAAGCAAGAGGTGGTAACGAGGTGGAATTCAACCCTCTATATGCTTCAGAGGATGGAGGAGCAGCAAAAGGCCATTCAAGCCTATACATCTGCCCACGATATAGGCAAAGGAGGTGGAATGCACCTGTCTCAAGCGCAGTGGAGAATGATTTCAACGTTGTGCAAGGTTCTGCAACCTTTTGAACTTGCCACACGTGAAGTCAGTTCAGACACTGCCAGCCTGAGTCAGGTAATTCCCCTCATCAGGCTTTTGCAGAAGAAGCTGGAGACATTGAAGGAGGAGCTAAAACAGAGCGATTCCGCTAGGCATGTGAGACTTGTGGATAGAGCCCTTCATTCGCTTAACCAGGATTCACGGGTGGTCAATCTGTTGAAATCAGAGCACTACATTTTGGCCACCGTGCTCGATCCTAGATTTAAAACCTACGTTGTATCTCTCTTTCCGGCAAGCGGAACGAGACCCATCAACAACTCCTCCTTCACATTCTCCCGCAACTGGGGGTGCGAGGAAAAGGCTAAGAATTCCGAACCCACCCGCTGGCGGTGATGCAGGGCAGTCTGGAGCGAGTGCTGACATCTGGTCCGGACTGAAGGACCTGCCAACGATTACTGACATGTCGTCTACTGTCACTGCATATGATTCTGTCACCATTGAAAGAATGGTGGAGGATTATATGAGTGACCGCATCCAAGTAGGCACATCAGACAGTCCGTACGTATACTGGCAGGAAAAAGAGCCAATTTGGAGGCCCTTGCAGAAACTGGCTTTATTCTACCTAAGTTGCCCTCCCTCCAGTGTGTACTCCGAAAGAGTGTTTAGTGCCGCCGCTCACCTTGTCAGCAATCGGCGTACGAGGTTACTTCCAGAAAATGTGGAGAAGATGATGTTCATTAAAATGAATTATAATCAATTCCTCCGTGGAGACATTCACCAGCAACAATTGCCTCCAGAAAGTGCACGGGGACCTGAGATGGTGGATTTCAGCAGTGGGGATGAATTAATAATCTGTGAGGAGGGGGATGTACACAGTGAAAGGGGTGATGAATCGGACGATGATGATGAGGTGGACATCTTGCCTCTGTAGAGCCAGTTTGTGCAAGGAGAGATTGATTGCTTCTTTTTTGGTGGGGGCCCAAACCAACCAGTCATTTCAGTCACAGTCGTGTGGCAGACCCTGTCGCTGAAATGATGGGTTCGTTAAAGTGTGCATGTCCTGTTTATACAACATAAGGGTGGGTGGGAGGGCCCAAGGACAATTCCATCTTGCACCTCTTTTGTCTTTCGTTTTTCTTTGCGTCCTGTGCTGTTTGGGGAGTATTTTTTTGAAGGGCCATCCTGCGTGACACTGCAGTGCCACTCCTAGATGGGCCAGGTGTTTGTCGGCCACTAGGGTCGCTTAGCTTAGTCACACAGCTACCTCATTGCACCTCTTTTTTTCTTTGCGTCATGTGCTGTTTGGGGAGTATTTTTTATAAGGGCCATCCTGTCTGACACTGCAGTGCCACTCCTAGATGGGCCAGGTGTTTGTGTCGGCCACTTGGTTCGCTGAGCTTAGTCACACAGCTACCTCATTGCACCTCTTTTTTTCTTTGTGTCATGTGCTGTTTGGGGAGTATTTTTTTGAAGGGCCATCCTGCGTGACACTGCCGTGCCACTCCTAGATGGGCCAGGTGTTTGTGTCAGCCACTTGTGTCGCTTAGCTTAGCCATCCAGTGACCTCGGTGCAAATTTTAGGACTAAAAATAATATTGTGAGGTGGGAGGTGTTCAGAATAAACTGAAAATGAGTGGAAATTATGGTTATTGAGGTTAATAATACTATGGGATCAAAATGACCCCCAAATTCAATGATTTAAGCTGTTTTTTAGGGTTTTTTGAAAAAAAAAACCACAGAATCCAAAACACACCCGAATCCGACAAAAAAAATTCGGTGAGGTTTTGCCAAAACGCGTTCGAACCCAAAACACGGCCGCGGAACCGAACCCAAAACCAAAACACAAAACCCGAAAAATTCCGGTGCACATCACTAATGAATAGTACAAATAAGTAAAAAAGGAGAAAAATTAGATGAAGAAGGTGAATCTGCTGTCAGCGTTAGGCTCCGAGCATTTTAAATGCTTCCAGCCTCTACTACACCTAGACTTCCTGGGGGGTCATCCACACCAGTACTGACCAAGCCCACACTGATTTGCTTCCAAGATCAGACGGAATTGGGCGATTACAGTGTGGTATGATAGTAGGGGTATATGTACCCTCATCGCTCTGGTATCACTGATAAGAGTTCACATAGGAAATAAGAGAAAAAAAATAAGATGAAAAGACCATATGGGAAAGGAATTAGCATGGATCTGCTGCCAGCATTAGGCAAAGGTATAAGGCAAATGCCCGTTACCGATGGATCGCTGGTGAGAGTCCACAATAAAGATAATAAAGAAAATTAAGTATTGATGTCTGTTCAAAGGTTAAGATAACTGTGTGAACTAAACAGTTAATCACCGTAGTGCTTGTACCAATGATTAGATCAAAATTACATCAAAGTACATATGGTTAACCTGACACCAAATAAGGGCCCTCATTCCGAGTTGTTCGCTCGTTCTTTTTCATCGCATCGCAGTGAAAATCCGCTTAGTACGCATGCGCAAAGTTCGCACTGCGACTGCGCCAAGTAACTTTACTATGAAGAAAGTATTTTTACTCACGGCTTTTTCATCGCTCCGGCGATCGTTATGTGATTGACAGGAAATGGGTGTTACTGGGCGGAAACACGGCGTTTTAGGGGCGTGTGGCTGAAAACGCTACCGTTTCCGGAAAAAACGCAGGAGTGGCTGGAGAAACGGTGGGAGTGTCTGAGCGAACGCTGGGTGTGTTTGTGACGTCAACCAGGAACGACAAGCACTGAACTGATCGCACAGGCAGAGTAAGTCTGAAGCTACTCTAAAACTGCTACGAGGTTTGTGATCGCAATATTGCGAATACATCGGTCGCACTTTTAAGAAGCTAAGATACACTCCCAGTAGGCGTAGGCTTAGCGTGTGTAACTCTGCTACATTCGCCTTGCGAGCGATCAACTCGGAATGAGGGCCCATGTATCCATGTCTGTCTGGAAGAATACACACTGCAATATTGTAGCTGAATCTGGCAGCCTAACTCACTATATGGGAGAGAGAACTAGTAGCTATTATATGACAGTTGCAGCGATAAACATAGATAGTCACATTTGTAACAATTAGCAAGCCACAAACGTTACTAGTTATGGATAATAAAGTCTACCAAAGATAAGGTATATTGTGGCTGGTAAGTCTGCTTTGAATGGATATAAAAATTAGTGAGATGGCCCTATACTAATACCTTCCAACACAGATGTGCACATTTCCCCGCGATAGGTGCCTGCAGCAGTACTACAAGTCCCAGCAAGCTGGTACTACAAGTACCAGCGTGCAGTGGAAAAACAGGCCCGCTGGTACCTGTAGTACTACTACAAAAAAAAAATACCCAACAAAACACAGAACACACACACACCGTGATAGTAAAATTTTATTACATACATGCACACCTACATACATACATACATAGTTACCTATGTTCACACGAGGGTCGGTCCAATTCTCCATGTAGAATCCACGGGGTACCTGTGAATAAAAATATACTCACACAATCCAGTGTAGATCGGTCCTCTTCTACTTGTAATCCACGTACGTGGCAAAAAAGCAAACAGACAAACCCGAACCACGCACTGAAAGGGGCCCCATCTTTACACATGGGACCCCTTTCCCCGACTGCCGGGACCTCCCGTGACTCCTGTCAAAGAGGGTGCCTTCAGACAATCAGGGAACGCCACGTCGTGGCACTCTCCTGATTGGCTGTGCGCTCCTGAGCTGTCGGTCAGGCTGCGCACGGCAGAGATACAATGTAGCGCATAGGCGCTCCATTGTATCCAATGGTGGGAACTTTGCGGTCAGTGGTTGACCGCGAGTAACCTCAACCACTGACTGCAAAATTCCCACTGATAAACATGCACGGATCTCATGGATCCGTGCATGCCTATCAAAACACGGTAAAAAAAAGCAGGTCTATTTTAAAACTGCTTTTTTTTTACGATTTGTATTTTTTCACGGCAGTGTTTGGCTATTGCCGGCAGTGTTTGTGAAATAGAATTTTTAGTAAATTACAGAGTTGTATCAAATAACAGGCCTATTTGACCGGTGGTGTATTCATTCGTATTTTTTTTCTTTGACTTCCCAAAAAATACGAATGCCCTCATCACTGCTAAGATTTTAGTTTAGTAAATTCCCGAGATGACACTTTGAATAAAAAACAGCAAATCGGTCAAAATCAGGAGCTTAGTAAATATACCCCCTGGTGAACATTACAGCAAGTATGCCATTGGGGATGTCAAAAGGACTTTACATCTGTTGATCTCTCTGGAGTTGTGTCCTAACCAGTAGGTCCCAACCTGTAGCAAGGTCATCCTGTCTAGCTACGCGTCTGGTTCCCTTCAAAGTGGGGGGCACAGCGGGGCACTGCGGGGTGCACAGTGGCGGATCTTGCCATGGTGCGGCACCCTCTGAATGGTGCCGGCGCCCTCTGAGAGGCGGCGCCCCGGGCAAAAGTCCTGCTTGCCCGTGGCAAGATCCGCTACTGGGCGCGTTCCCAGTATCCTCTACAGACTATGAGAAAAGGATTTACCGGTAGGTAATAAAAATTCTATTTTCTCTTACATCCTAGAGGACACTGGGGTCCACATTAGTAACATGGGGATGTACCAAAGCTCTCAAACCGGGTGGGAGAGTGCTGAGGTTCCTGCAGAACTGATTGACCAAATTGAAGGTCTTTAGCGGCCAAAGTATCGAACTTGTAGAACTTAGCAAACATTTTAGAACTCGACCAAGTAGCTGCTCGGCAGAGCTGTAAAGCCGAGACACCCCGGCCAGCCACCCAGGAAGAACCCACTGACCTAGTAGAGTGGGCCTGTGCAGATTTTGGACATGTAAAACCTGCCGTGGAATAAGCATGCTGGATAGTACTCCTGATCCAGCGTGCAATTGTCTGCTTTGAAGCAGGACACACAATTTTATTGGGATCATAAAGAACAAACAGCGAGTCCGATTTTCTGTGACAAGCTGTTCACTTTACGTACACCTTCAAAGCCCTCACAACATCTAGGGACTTTGAGGTAGAGGAGGTGTCGGTAACCACCGGAACCACAATATGAAATTATATGAAACGCAGACACCACCTTTGGAAGACATTACTGATGAGTTCTGAGCTCAATCCTCATGAAAAATCAAACAGGGGCTCTTGTGAGACAATTCCCCCAGTTCCGACACCCGCCTGGCTGAGGCCAGGACCAACAGTGTAACGGTCTTCCACGTAAGAAACTTTATGGCCACCTCCCGTAAGGGCTCAAACCAGTCCGATTGGAGGAACTGCAACACCATGTTGAGGTCCCAAGGTGCCGTGGGAGGCACAAAGGGCGTTGAATGTGCAGAACACCCTTCAAGAACGTCTGAACCTCAGGGAGGGAAGCCAATTGTTTTTGGAAGAAAATGGACAAGGCTGAAATCTAGACTTTTATGGAGCCTAGGCGTAGGCCCACATCCACTCCTGAGTGCAGAAAAAGCAGAAAACGTCCCAGTTGAAATTCCACCATAGGAAATTTCCTGTTCTCGCACCAAGAGACGTATTTCTTCCAAATACGGTGGTAATGCTTAGACGTTACCCCTTTTCTGGCTTGGATCAAAGACGAAATAACCTTATCCAGGATTCCTTTTCGGGCTAGAATTTCACGCTCAACCTCCATGCCATTAAACATAGCCGTGGTAAGTCTTGGTAGACGAATGGCCCCTGTGGCAGGAGATCCTCTCAAAGAGGTAAAGGCCATGGATCGTCCAGGAGCATGTCCAGTAGATCTGCATACCAAGCCTGTCTTGGCCAGTCCGAAGCAATGAGAATTGCTTGAACCCTTTCCCTTTTTATTCTTTTGAGAATTTTTGGGATCAACGGCAGTGGCGGAAATACATATACCATCTGGTAGATTCGTGGGGATGCCAGAGCATCGACCGCCACTGCCTGAGGGTCCCTTGACCTGGAACAATACTGCTGTAGCTTCTTGTTTAGACGAGAGGCCATCATATTGATTTGTGGAATGCTCTACCGACGTGTCAAGCACCCGAACACCTCCGGGTGGTGGCCCCACTCTCCTGGGTATAGGGCGTGCCTGCAAAGGAAGTCTGCTTCCCAGTTGTCTACTCCTGGAATGAAGATTGGCGACAACGCCACCGCGTGTCTTTCTGCCCAGAGGAAAATTCTTGTCACCTCTGACATTGCTGCTCTGCTCTTCGTTCCGCCTTGTCAGTTTATGTACGTTACTGCCATCACATTGTCCGACTGAACTTGAATGGTTTGATCATGAAGAAGATGTGATGCCTGTAGCTCCAGAATGTTGATTGGAAGAATGGCTTCCTGACTTGACCATTTTCCTTGGAACTATTGCCCCTGGGTGACTGCTCCCCAACCTCTGAGGCTTGCATCTGTGGTTAGCAGAATCCAATTTTTAACCTTCAGCCCTTGGTCTGGTGAGAAATCTGAAGCCACCATAGAAGAGAAACCCTGGCTCTTGGTGACAGACGTATCCTCTGGTGCATGTGGAGATGCAATCCGGACCATTTGTCCAACAGATCCAGCTGGAAGGGCCTTGCATGAAACCTTCCATACTGTAGCACCTCGTAGGCGGCTACCATCTTCCCCAGTAGGGGAATGCAGAGATGCATTCTGTGCCTCCGTATCCAGTATCATCCCCAGGAATGGAAGCCTCCGTGTTGGTTCCAGGTGAGATTTTGGTAGGTTCAGAATCCACCCGTGATGCCGGAGTAGTCGAGTTGATAGGTCAATGTTGTCCAACAACCTCTCCCAGGACGGTGCCTTGATCAGCAGGTCGTCCTGATACGGATTTATGTTCACTTCCTGTTTGTGGAGGAGAAACATCATCTCTGCCATTACCTTGGTGAACACCCTCAGTGCTGTGGAGAGGCCAAATGGCAATGCCTGGAACTGGTAGTGACAGTCCTGTAATGCAAACCTTAAACAAGCCTGATGAGGCGGACAGATTGGAATATGAAGGTACGCATCTTTGATATCCAGAGACACCAAGAATTCCCCTTCCTCCATACCTGAGATCACCGCTCTCAGAGACTCCATCTTGAATTTGAACAGCCGTAAATACGGTTTCAATGACTTGAGGTTTAAAATGGGTCTCACCAAACCGTCCGGCTTCGGTACAACAAACAGGTTGGAATTATAACCATTATTCTGCAGCTGAGACGGAACTGGGACAATGACCTGAGTCCATACCAGTTTTTGGATTGCATCCTGTAAAATTATACCTGCCTCTGGAGAAGCTGGTAAGCCTGATTTGAAGAACCTGGGAGGTGGGAGTTCCTGAAACTCCAGTCTGTAACCGTGGGTGATAAGCTCTATGACCCAGGGATCGTGGCATGATGTCGCCCAGATGTGACTGAAATCTCATAACCGGGCTCCCACCTGCCTGTCTTCCAGGCAGTGCGGTCCACAGTCATGCTGAAGGCTTAGAGGAAGCAGAACCTGAGTGCTGTTCCTGTGAACCTGCAGTCGCTGGTTTCTTGGGTTTACTTCTATAACCTTTGAAGACTGTAGAAGAACCTTTGGTCTTATTTTTAAATTTTGCTATCCGAAAGGACTGCAGAATAGGAGCCGAGTAGGTCTTCCTAGGTGGATGAGCTGCGGAAGGAATGTATGTAGACTTACCCGCCATAGCCTTGGATATCCACGTATCCAGTTCATCTTCAAAGAGGGCCTCACCTGTGAATGGTAGGCTTTCTACACCTTTTCTGGAATCCGCTGCAGTCCACTGATGTAGCCATAGGCCTCTGCGTGCTGACACTGCCATGGCCATGGTGAGTGCATTCAGCAAGCCTAACTCTTTTATGGCCTCAACCATAAAACTTGCAGAGTCATGTATATAGTGTAGGAGTAAAAGAATCTCCCCCTTGGGTAAGGAATTTAAACCCTCCAGTAGGTTATCTGACCATTTTGCAATGGCTCTTATGATCCAAGCACAAGCTATAGTGGGTCTCTGGGCTACTCCCGCAGCTGTGTACATAGATTTGAGAGTAGTCTCAATCTTGCGGTCAGCCGCGTCTTTTAAGGAGGCTGCTCCCGGGCCAGGCAAGACTATGTTACGTGACAATCTAGATATCGATGCATCAACAATCGGTGGGTTTTCCCAATTTTTCCTATCATTCTGAGGAAAAGAGGAGGATGTAATTAACCTTTTAGGGATCTGACACTTCTTGTCAGGATTAACAAAAGTTTCTTCAAATAAGGAATTTAATTCCTGAGATGCAGGGAAAGTAACAGAGGATTTCTTTTTCACATTAAAATAAGATTCCTCATCCTCTCCTGTCACTGTGTCATCCTTGATGTGCAGGACTTCCCTAATAGCTTCTATCAGGGCATGTATTCCTTGTGACATGGCTGCATCCCCCCCACCTAAGTCCATCTCACCCTCCTTTGGGTTTGACACATCATCATCAGTGTCAGCCTGCAATATGTGGTCCAGTGTACGCTTTTGTGGACAAATGGCGGGGGTATGAGACGCTGGCATGGGACTTGAATCTCTATTCATCAGGTCATCCATAGACTTAACTGTTGTGTCTCTTTCTCAGTATGGGACAATTATTAGATATATCTGAGATCATCCCTTTTAGAGAATCCAACCATGCTGGTTCGGATCCACTAGTCAGAGAATGTGTACTACCAGGGGCGCTTTAATGGAGGAGGAGGCCCGTGTTCAGCCTCCTCCGTTCGGGCCCCCTCCTCTCTGCCCAATGCGCTGTAGAGTCTGAGCACTAGAGGGCTCAGACTCTACTGCACATGCGCAGATCTCAGGGAAAATGGCGCGGTGGCTATTTTCCCTGATATTTCTCCACTGCGCATGCGCAAAACTCTGTGAAAATGGGCGCTGAGCCATTTTCACTGTTTTCACAGTGCTGCGGATGATGGTGCTGGACTCCGGAGAGGTGAGTATTTTAAAAATGGGTGCAGCGTGTGCGTTGGGACCCCCTCTGGACATTATAGAAATGCCAGTGTGTACTACCCTGAGTACAATGTAGTGATGCCCCTGGAGAAGAAAAACACTCTGCAGTGCATGAAACACACTCCTTGCCTGCCAATGCCATTGTAATGTAAAAGTATACACACACACACACACACACACACACACACACACACACACACACACACAGACACACGAAAAGTTAAGCCCTGTTAAACCAAACAGAGCCCTTCTAGGGGGACACAGGATGATGGAGCCAGCCACACAGCACCCTTCTTGCTAGAGTTGAGCTTAGCTGGGTCACAGACTAAATACCCTTAATAGGGTACTAGTATTCCTATGCTGCTCCCCCCCTGCTATTACCCCCTGGTACCGCTGAGGTAATCTGGAATCCTTGTGGAGGAGCTGCGTGTCTCTGTCAGGCTGTGCAGTGAGAGCTGCAGAAGGAAAATGACACTGGTGAGCAGCTGGATCCGCTCATAGTGAATCCCCGCCCCCGTAATGGCGTGCGGTCTTCCTGTTTTTTTTTATACTGGCTGAGGTTATATGTGTGGTTTACAGTGGGTTAGAACCTCTGTAAACTTAGTGCCAGTGTGGGTATAGTTGTGGCTTCAGCGCGCCCCTCACAGCGGAACATGTTATGTCTCTGAAGCTTGGAGCCGCAGCCTGTCAGCACTGCGCTCCTACCCTCATGCTGCCAATACCGGCGGTGACCCACTAACCGGGACGCACGCTATCTACTCACCACTCTTCTTACTTCTGGCTCTGTTAGGGGTGGCGGCGTGCTACGGGACTGTACGGCCGTCGTCGTGGGGCTTGCAAATAGGTCCCTCAGCAGCTATGTCCTGTCAGCGGGGTACGGGTCCATTAATCCTAAAGTAGGTTGGGCCTTCTCCCCCCCCTAAGTCCCACGAAGCAGGCAGTCTGCTGCCAACCAGACCTGCCTGAAAACAACAAACAGAAAATAAATGCAGAAAACTCTTCAGGAGCTCTCCAAAGCGTGACCGGCTCCTACGGGCACATTTTCTAAACTGAGTCTGGTAGGAGGGTCATAGAGGGAGGAGCCTGCCCACACTATTAATTTCTTTTAGTGCCAAGGCTCCTAGTGGACCCGTCTATACCCCTTGGTACTAATGTGGACCCCAGTATCCTCTAGGACAAAAGAGAAATACTATATGTGATGATATGTGTGAACTGTACAGAGGGGATGTAATTGCATTTATAACTAATTGTTTAATTTGTTTATAATTATACCTTTCTTTTATAGCTGTACAGTAGTTTTCCGACTGTGATGGACTGGCTGCCGGGCCTTCACAAAAAAGTTTTAGAAAACCTTGGAAATATGCAGAGTTTTGTAAGAGCGACATTTACAAAACAGAAGAAAGAACTGGATGTTAACGACCAGAGGAATTTTATTGATGCGTTCCTGGCTAAGCAGATAGAGGTATAACTTAAATCTTATTAGTTAACATTAGTTACCCTTAAGTATAAATGTACTGCCCTGTACTGTATATTTACTGGAAGATTTATTGGCCCCCCGATAATTAAGTATCCAACGTGGCGTGGGTTGCAGCAGTGAATACTAAAATACAGAACCAGAGCAATTCAGTTTTGCTCTTATTATTGCAGGACTGGACAGCTGCTCTGAAATACAGGAGTACCGATATCCCTATCGGGTGTGGTTCGTTTTATCGACAGTGCCTAGGTCGACAATGTTTAGGTCGACCACTATTGGTCGACAGTCACTAGGTCGACATGGATGGAAGGTCGACAGGGTTTCTAGGTCGACATGTGCTAGGTCGACAGGTCTAAAGGTCGACATGAGTTTTTTTTTTTTTTGTCGTTTTCTTCGTAAAGTGACCGGGATCCCAAATTAGCGCACCGCGTCCCCTCGCATGGCTCGATTCGCTCGCCATGCTTCGGGCATGGTGCCTTCGCTTCGCTCGGCACACTTTACCGTTCCAATCGTAGTCGACATGGATCGTTAAGTATGAAAAAATAAAAAAAATAAAAAATAAAAATAAAAAAACTCATGTCGACCTTTAGACCTGTCGACCTAGCACATGTCGACCTAGAAACCCTGTCGACCTTCCATCCATGTCGACCTAGTGACTGTCGACCAATAGTGGTCGACCTAGGCACTGTCGATCTTCAGACCGGATCCCATCCCTATCACCCACATTATCACTGCTCTTTACTAGTGGTGAAAGTTTACAGTGACGGGCAGTGTAAGCACATGTATATATAAACAGAACTGCCCTGTGTAACGCGAGTATGTAAAATAAAAGCGATGCATGAGGCATATCTTTTAGCTTCATTTCTTTGGCAAAAGTATGACATTTTCATTTTTCACTGAATAAACTTCTTATTAATTGCTCCACATGCGGAAAACAGAAAAGGACTTTATCAGAAGCTCAACTCAATATCAATTATCCGTTGCTATGAACAACGCCAGCACCTTCAAATGCTAAATGTCTGTGTGCAAATCCTCCAAGAGCAAGTCATCCAGTACTAGGTACAAATGCCATTGCAGGCACAAGGGGGGTAATTCCAAGTTGATCGCAGCAGGAAATTTTTTAGCAGTTGGGCAAAACCATGTGCACTGCAGGGGGGGGGGGGAGATATAACATGTGCAGAGAGAGTTAGATTTGGGTGTGGTGTGTTCAAACTGAAAACTAAAATAAAGCAGCCAGTATTTACCCTGCACAGAAACAATATAACCCACCCAAATCTAACTCTCTCTGCAAATGTTATATCTGCCTCCCCTGCAGTGCACATGGGCCCTCATTCCGAGTTGTTCGCTCGGTATTTTTCATCGCATCGCAGTGAAAATCCGCTTAGTACGCATGCGCAATGTTCGCACTGCGACTGCGCCAAGTAACTTTACTATGAAGAAAGTAATTTTACTCACGGCTTTTTCTTCGCTCCGGCGATCGTAATGTGATTGACAGGAAATGGGTGTTACTGGGCGGAAACACGGCGTTTCAGGGGCGTGTGGCTGAAAACGCTACCGTTTCCGGAAAAAACGCAGGAGTGGCCGGGGAAACGGTGGGAGTGCCTGGCCGAACGCTGGGTGTGTTTGTGACGTCAACCAGGAACGACAAGCACTGAACTGATCGCACAGGCAGAGTAAGTCTGGAGCTACTCTGAAACTGCTAAGTAGTTAGTAATCGCAATATTGCGAATACATCGGTCGCAATTTTAAGAAGCTAAGATTCACTCCCAGTAGGCGGCGGCTTAGCGTGTGTAACTCTGCTAAATTCGCCTTGCGACCGATCAACTCGGAATGAGGGCCATGGTTTTGCCCAACTGCTAACAAATTTCCTGCTGCGATCAACTTGGAATTACCCCCAATGTTAGTATCTGGCTCTGGGCAGTTGATAAATATATGCACTGTACTACCCTTTGGCTCCAGGCAGTTGGCGATTACAGGCACATTGATAGTTCCTGGCTCCTGGGCAGTTGATGAATATAGGCTCTGTGCTAATTCCTAGGAATTACTGTAGCAAAGGTACAGTGCTGGTTACAGGTACAGTGCTAGTAGCTGGCTCTGGAGCTCTAAACAGTTGATAAATATCAGCACTGTGATAATTCCTAGTTAAAGAAAGTTGGTGATTACAGACACTTTGCTAGTTCCTGGCTCTGGGCAGTTGATGAATATACAGTCAGGGCCGGCGCCACCATTAGGCAGCTTTAGGCAGCTGCCTATGGGCGCCGGCCTCTGGAGGGCGCCGCTACGTCTGTCATACTGAAAAATGAATCTTTCTTTCACATATTGCTCTAGCCAGCGGCGGCTGTGGGTCTAACGATCCATAGCCACCGCTGTCACTAGTTCGTTCCCTGCTTGTGGGGAGTGTTGCTGAGGGTATGAGGTTTACCCCGATGGCTGCTGCTATTGCGGAGTGAGATGGAGAGAGGAGGGAGCGGGGGTGGCGGCGAGTGGTTGCCCACCTACCGCTGCTGTCCTCTGGAGGGGGGAGAGGCCAACTACTGCTCCGGGACGTGCGGGGGGTGGAGTTACTGATAAAGTGTGTGCTGTGGGGCGGGAGAGTAGGAGAAAATGCCGGCTGCTGTGTTTCTTGCAGGATGGGTTAGGAGAAAGATGCCGCTGAGTGTGTATGGTGGGGATGGAGGAGCGTGCCGTGTGTATTGTCAGGTGCTACTGCTATTGAGGTGGGCAGGCAGACGGGCATGTGGCTGGGGGAATTGCCGGCTGCTGCAGCTGTGGAGAGAAGGGGTGCCTGCCGCTGCTGCTGCTCATGTCACATGTGTGGTGGGACAGGGGGGATTCACTGGACACTTCCGCTACTATGAGGGAGAAGGTGGGTTTGCCACCACTCCTGTATAATGTGGAGGATTTCTGGCCACCGCTATGGACGGGAAAAGGGGGGTTCCTGCCGCTCATATGTATTGGGGGGGGGGGGGGGGTACAATAGGTTAGCTGCTACTGCTGTGTGTGTCTGTATATCTATCCAGATAGATATATGAAATACATGTGTGTGTATATATATATATATATATATATATATATATATATGTGTATATATATATATATATATATATATATATGTAAAATCTCTAGATAGATAGATAGATATACAGACACAAACAGCAGTAGCAGCTAACCTCCTGTACCCCCCCCCCCCCAATACAAATTATATATACTGTGCACATACATATACTGCAACATTATGCCAATGACACAACCTATGGCTTCTTACTGCGAGGGAGGAAAGTTTTGGATCCCAGAAAGCATCTGCTACCAAGGGACTCATCTCTGTACTATAAGTACCTTTCATAACTTAATTATCTGTGCATTACACTATCACAGAAATACACTACAGCCAGGTAAATACCTTCCTGCCTTCTCCTGGGTATCTCTTTCTGCCATCTCCTCTTTGTTCTTCTCTCCCATTTCCCCCTATTCTTCCTCTCTCCCCTATTCCTCGTCTCTCTCCCGTCTCTCCCCTATTCCTCGTCTCTCTCCCGTCTCTCCCCTATTCCTCCTCTCTCTCCCGTCTCCCCCCTATTCCTCCTCTCTCTCCCGTCTCCCCCCTATTCCTCCTCTCTCTCCCGTCTCCCCCCTATTCCTCCTCTCTCTCCCGTCTCCCCCCTATTCCTCCTCTCTCTACCGTCTCCCCCTATTCCTCCTCTTTCCCGTCTCCCCCTATTCCTCCTCTTTCCCGTCTCCCCTTATTCCTCCTCTCTTTCCTATTTCCCTATCCTCCTCCTCTTTTCCTTTTCCACCTATTCCTCCTCTTTCCTATTTCCCCCATCCTCTTTCCCATTTCCCCCTATTCCTCCTCTTTCCCTTTTCCTCCTCTTTCCCCCATCCTCTCTTTCCCTTCTCCCCCTATTCCTCCTCTTTCCCTTCTCCCCCTATTCCTCCTCTTTCCTGTCTCCCCCTATTCCTCCTCTTTACCATCTGTCTCCATCTATTTTTCTTCTCTCTCTCTCTCCCATCTCCCACTATTCCTCCTCTCTATCTCAACTGTCTTGTCCTGTTTGTCCTCTCAGCGGTGGATACAGCATCGCTCCTCTCCAGGTGTGGCAGTGCTGCGCCAGATTATTGGATCAAACGGAGCTGGGACAGCAAGGAGAGGGCAGCAATGTTTTATTTATTTATTTGGGGGTTGGGGGAGTGCAGGCTGATTTAAAATAGTAAAATTAAATTCCCATCATGGATTTTTGCAGTAAATATTACCACAAGTTTTTATTTATCAATTGGATACCACAGGTATCAGGGGTTTGCATACCTGCGGCAATGAAAAAAAGGTTGCAATAGCAGTGGTAATTTTTACCGCAAAATTTGCGCACCCAATTGAATATGCTCACATAAGTTATTAAATTTAAGGCATGTACTTATAAGATGCCACCTCGGGGGGGGGGGGGGGGGGGGGGGGGAGTAGGCTAAAGTTTTGCCTAGGGTGACCCGAAACCTTGCACCGGCCCTGTATACAGTAAGTTCGGTGCTAGATTTTTGCTTAAGTTTGCGATTACAAATACAGGGGGAGATGTACTAAGCCATAAAAAGGGATACATTTCACAGAAATAAAGTACCAGCCAACCAGCTCGTAACTGTTATTTTTCAAGCACAGCCTGTGACATAGTTGCTGACACTCCCGCATTCTGCGGGAGCCTCCCGTTTCCCCGGCCAGTCTACCGCTACCCCGGAAAGTATCTCCAATCCCCCGGAATCCCCCAGCCCCATGTAAAATCAGGGTCGCGCATGTGTGACCTCTGACACGACAGGGGCGGAGCTTGATACGGCCATACACTGCGGCGCAGGCCACGTAGCCGCACACCCAATGCCTACAAGTTGTGATCTCCCTCCCGCTCACTAGTGCAGGGCAGGCACGGAGATCACATGAGATGAGACAGCATCGGCGGCAGGAGCAGCGGATCCCCATCCCCCTCCACCCCTGCTCATTGGGAGAGGTGAGCAGTGAGATGTCTGCTAGGGGGAGTGATAGGAGAACAGGCCAGGCAGGAAGATTGAGCTTGGAGGTGGCTGGAGGAGGATTGCCTGCTCCCAAGGTAAGTGTGTGGTTCTACCCACAGTGTGTGTATGTGTGTGCATAGTCTGGAATTGGCCCCTGTGTAACTGTAGGCTGGCACTTACCCATGTATGTGTGTGTGTAGGGTGGCACTGACCTGTGTGTGTGTGTGTGTGTGTGTGTGTGTGTGTGTGTGTGTGTGTGTGGGGTGGCACTGACCTGTGTGTGTAAGGTGTCACTGACCTGTGTGTGTGTGTGTGTAGGATGGCACTGACCTGTGTGTGTGTAGGATGGCACTGACGTGTGTGTGTGTGTGTGTGTGTGTGTGTGGGGTGGCACTGACCTGTGTGTGTAAGGTGTCACTGACCTGTGTGTGTGTAGGATGGCACTGACCTGTGTGTGTGTAGGATGGCACTGACGTGTGTGTGTGTGTGTGTGTGTGTGTGTGTGTGTGTGTGTAGGGTGGCACTGATCTGCGTGTGTGTAGGGTGGCACTGACCTGCGTGTGTGTGTGTGTGTGTGTAGGGTGCCACTGACCTGTGTGTGCGTGTGTAGGGTGACACTGACCCGTGTGTGTGTAGAGTGGCCCTAACCCACGTGTGCAGGGTGGCACTGACCTGTGTGTGTGGCCTGGCACTAACCCGTTTGTGTGTGTGTGTGGTCTGGCACTGACCTGTTTGTGTGTGTGTAGGTTCGCACTGAGCCATGTGTGTGTGTAGGGTGGCACTGACCCGTGTGTATGTGTGTGTGTGTGTGTGTGTGTAGGGTGGCACTGACCCGTGTGTGTGTGGGGTCTGGCACTGACCTGTTTGTGTGTGTGGGGTTCAAATACTCCCATGTACAACTGCAGGACAGCAATTAGAGTGGCTGTAGACACGCCCATAGATGGAGCTAGACATGCCCCCTTAGCGACTTGCCGTGCACACTCTCATACAGTATAGAATCTCCCTGAAACTGGTTTTCCGAAAGTAGGCAAGTATGGCCTGTGACATGGCAGGTAGGAGCTGAGTGGCTGGTAATTTATCTCTGTGAAATGTATAACTTTTCAAGGCTTAGCACTGTAAATCTGGCCTGTACAGGGGATCGGTATGAAATACCTACAATCAAAATCCCAACGGTCGAAATCCCGACATCGATTGACCCGCGGTCAAAATCCCGACAAGGACAAGATCCCGACATGGACAAATAACAGACATTTAAAATACCGGTAAGGTCAAAATACCGACATGTAAAATGTCGACAGGTCAAAACGCCGGCATGCGGTTTCCATTGTTTTTGTGTGTATGTCGACATAGGTCGACATGGACACCATATAAGTGTACCGCGTCCCCTCGCATGGCTCGCTGCGCTTGCCATGCTTCGGGCACGGTGCCTTGCTGTGCTTGGCACACTATTATATTCCCCCTCCAGGTCCACTGGGATGGTAAAGTTTGAACAAGTCGGTTTCAATAAAAAAAAATCATGCAAAACGCATGTCGGCATTTTGACCTGTCGACATTTTACATTTCCGTATTTTGACCTTGTCGGTATTTTAAATGGCGGTATTTTGTCCGTGTCGGGATTTTGACCTTGTCGGGATTTTGAGCGTCGGTCAATTGCTGTCGGGATTTCGACTGTCGGGATTTTGATTGGCGGTAAATTGACTGCATCCCCTGTACAGTGCTAGTTCCTGGCTCATGGCAGTTGGTGATTACAGGTACTGTTCTAGTTCCTGGCTCCAGACAGTTGGTGATTACAGCACTGTTCTAGTTCCTGGCTCATGGCAGCTGGTGATTACAGGTACTGATCTAGTTCCTGGCTCATGGCAGTTGGTGATTACAGCACTGTTCTAGTTCCTGGCTCCAGGCAGTTGGTGATTACAGGTACTGTTCTAGTTCCTGGCTCCAGGCAGTTGGTGATTACAGCACTGTTCTAGTTCCTGGCTCCAGGCAGTTGGTGATTACAGCACTGTTCTAGTTCCTGGCTCCAGGCAGTTGGTGATTACAGCACTGTTCTAATTCTTGGCTCCAGGCAGTTGGTGATTACAGGTACAGTTCTAATTCCTGGCTCCAGGCAGTTGGTGATTACAGCACTGTTCTAATTCCTGGCTCCAGGCAGTTGGTGATTACAGGTACTGTTCTAGTTCCTGGCTCATGGCAGTTGGTGATTACAGGTACTGTTCTAGTTCCTGGCTCCAGGCAGTTGATGATTACAGGTACTGTTCTAGTTCCTGGCTCATTGCAGTTGGTGATTACAGGTACTGTTCTAGTTCCTGGCTCATGGCAGTTGGTGATTACAGGTACTGTTCTAGTTTTTGGCTCCAGGCAGTTGGTGATTACAGGTACTGTTCTAGTTCCTGGCTCCAGGCAGTTGGTGATTACAGGTACTGTTCTAGTTCCTGGCTCCAGGCAGTTGGTGATTACAGGTACTGTTCTAGTTCCTGGCTCCAGGCAGTTGGTGATTACAGGTACTGTTCTAGTTCCTGGCTCCAGGCAGTTGGTGATTACAGGTACTGTTCTAGTTCCTGGCTCCAGGCAGTTGGTGATTACAGGTACTGTTCTAGTTCCTGGCTCCAGGCAGTTGGTGATTACAGGTACTGTTCTAGTTCCTGGCTCCAGGCAGTTGGTGATTACAGGTACTGTTCTAGTTCCTGGCTCCAGGCAGTTGGTGATTACAGCACTGTTCTAGTTCCTGGCTCCAGGCAGTTGGTGATTACAGCACTGTTATAGTTCCTTGCTCTAGGCAGTTGGTGATTACAGCACTGTTCTAGTTCCTGGCTCCAAGCAGTTGGTCATTACAGCACTGTTGTAGTTCCTGGCTCCAGGCAGTTGGTGATTACAGCACTGTTGTAGTTCCTGGCTCCAGGCAGTTGGTGATTACAGTACTGTTCTAGTTCCTGGCTCCAGGCAGTTGGTGATTACAGCACTGTTCTAGTTCCTGGCTCTGGGCACTTAGTGAATACAGGGACTAATTCGCACAGCGGACGATTATCAAATGACTGCGCATGTATACGGATCATAAAAGGCAGGTACGAGGTCAAACTGCAAAAGAAATCAGCATCTTTTTTGATCGCTAGGCATACGCAGGCTGATTGACAGGAAGCGGACATTTGGGGGTGGTAACTGACCGTTTACTAGGAGTGTCCGAAAAAACGCAGGCATTCTGAAGTGTTTTCAGGGCCAGTGTGTGACGTCAGCTCCGGCCCCAATCAGCCTGATTCTATCGCACTGTAGGAGTAAGTCCTGGGCTACGCACACACTGGAGAAATCATTGGATGGTGAGTAGTTGCGAATGGATTTGCAGCTGACCAGCGTATGCAAAGCTTTTCGCACGGCGTACACAGACTTGCACGGGGAAATATTTCACTCTGTCTGGGCAGCGACTTTCTGACCGCAGACCTCTGCAAATTTGCAGAGGAGCGGTGAGGTCTGAATTAGGCCCATGGGCGCTGTGTTTATTCTTGGCTTTAGGCTGTTGGTGATTACAGGTACAGTGCTATTTCCTTGCTCTGGGAAGTTAGAAATGAAGGTAAGAAAACTGTACTATAAGAAAAATTTCAGCCACAGATATAGAAATGTAATTACACTCTCAGACATGTGAGAAATTTTACTAATAACTCTCAGATTAGTTGTCCGTGCAAATACAGGCTCAAAGGTTCTGTCTTTTTGTCAGGAGTCCTAGGGGTCCAGTGTTTCAGAGCAGTGAGATGAGTGCTAAGTGAAAACATTTTTATGATAAGTATGATGTTACATGTATGCCTATGGCAGAAGATTGTTAATGGTTTCACATTTTAAATAAATAATTTTTTTTTTTTTAGTTATATGACAATAATTTATTTTATTACTTCTTTTAAAACTTATTTTATTTTTTTTCAAATTAATATTACATTACCTTGTCTTTCCTGTCCGCTGAACATATGTGAATCAATAGTGTAATAATGTAGTTTTGCCAGGCCACAAATTATTTTTTTCCTTAGTAAATAGGCAGTCAGCATACCGACACTGGGATACCGGCGGGGAGGGGCAAGTGCAGCAAGCCCCTTGCGGGCACGCTGTCCTCGCCACGCTGCGGGCTCGGTGGCGACCTGAGGTCGCCCCGGGTTCTATTCCCACTCTGTGGGTGTCGTGGACACCCACGAGTGGAAATAGTCCCTGTTGGTCGGCATGCTGACCGTCAGGATAGTGAGGGGGCGGGATGTTGGTGGAGGTCGGTCACATGATTACCACCCCATGCACCAGATCAAAAAGCCGTTGCCATTACTTCTGTCATGTATAGTTTATTTAAAGGGACTCAAAGGGATGCGATCTTTAAATATATTAGGGATACATTTACTAAGAATCATGTTTGCCCAAGTTCACATTCTCAGGCGAGTTTAGTCTGGTTTTCAAACACAGAGATTTACTAAAGGCGGACACGGAGGTGAAAACACGATTCTATCTGCAAAACATGGGTGAACTCGCAAATACAATTGACTCAACTCTGAAGTACTTTCGAAAGAAAAGGTCAAACACAGATATTTACAAAGAATCCTGCTCAGTGTGATCTGTGCAGTGCTTCTCTATATGTAAAAGATGTACTGAGCACTTCTCAGTTTGGATTGTTTGGGTTTGCGGTTTGTTATTTACTAACAGCAGGAATGATACTTGGACAAGAGTTTTAACCGGCTCCTTGGACTTCTACTGGACAAGGGGACCAGCCGGTGGTAGAACCAAGGAGAGTACAGTATGCACACTGTGTGTGAGTGCTTGTCTAATAAAGGGTTAAAATAGTCAGTATGCATGTATGGTGGTTATTATAATATGTATTGAACAAGGGAACTATAGGTTCCAGTTAGATCTTAATGCCCCACATGCTGGTACTTGTGGCTTTCCGGGACACGTTATACCCCTGTAAAGGACAATATTATTTAAATCAAAATATTACTGAAAGCAATCAACTTGGCACCACTGCCCGGGGTGCCATGGGATAGCCCAGTGCTTCAGCCCAGGCCTAGACTATACTCGAGAGGGGGGACCTCTAACAGGCTACATTACTTCCCGGCTAGTGAAGTCCAGTGCTGGTTCTAATACTACGGAGGACCCCTACTTATTTCCCCCCTATATTTTTTTGAGCCAGAGCCAGCCGCCAACAACTTGATGCTGGTACATTAAATACAGGGAACCCCTACACATTTTGTTCCCTGTAATTTTTTGAACCAGGGTCGGCTGAAATACAGTAGCCTGGGGCTAATTATGCTTATTGGGGGTGGGGTGGGGGAGAGGGGCGTGGCCCAATGCATTATTCCTTTTTTTTTTTAATTTAACTCTTTCTTTACTTGTACACACAGAGAAGCACTGCACAGATCTCGGTGATCGGTGCAGATTACTCAGAACACGTTGCTCACAGGTAAGACTAAACAATTCGGCACGAACATGCAAACTATCCTCCGTCAGGCGCACCTCTGGGACTCCCAGGTTTAGGCGCAGTGCGCCTGTTAGAAAATCGTCATTAGCACCTAATTAACTCAATTCTAACACTCTTAAAGTGATCAGTGACCTTCATTAGGATGTACAAAGAGAGAGGTTTTAGGGGCCATTTCAGCAGAAAATCTGAAGCAAAAAAGAGAAAACACAAACATGAGTATAAGTTTGGGCGCAGTGTGCCTGAGAGTCCACCCTGGACAAACCTACATTTTTCCGCAAAATATCCACAACCTTTGTAATTTTCATTCATAAAATGAGCAAAATAAACAATTAATGGATGAAAATAACAGGAAAAACGAACCTTCAAAAGTGGGAGGAGTTTGGGCGCAGTGTGCCTGAGAGGCCGGGAGGGTCACTACTGCACTCCACGCAGGCAGCGGGAAAATGGACTAGGGTTTTTTTCGAACAGCGCCTAGAGATAGGAAGCTACTAGGAGGGAAAGGCCCCTCCGCCCCCAAGGGGCGGGGTGGGGAGCGAGAACAGCTTTGCGGCGCCTGTCAGGCCTGACTGAGGGTTAAACAACAATTAAACACAGTTGTATACACCATCGGAAAACATGATTCTGTCAAACACTATTCAAGTAAATTTACCCCCTACCATCTGCCCGCGGCTTCACTAATGTATTTAGTATGAAATGCAGTTGGCAATGTTACTGTAGAGCCCCCTGTATACAATATTTGTTGTTCGGCTGTATTGCTTTGAGTGCAAATATAAAGATCTCTGCTTGTACTGACTCGAGTACAGGCTACATAGAGCTGACTATGCACTGCCAATACATTTGTTTTTTGTGATAGCTCAGCTTTAACTTGACGGTTCCAGGTGAAGCATAGTGCAGGTTATTTCAAGGAGTTTCCGCTACAAAATGGTGCAGTTTCTGTGAAGGCTGATTCAGTAGTGTTTGCACCAACTTGAAACAAACAGACACAACTTTCTGAATAAAATTAGTATACAGTATATCAATCAACATATGGGCCCTCATTCCGAGTTGTTCGCTCGCTAGCTGATTTTAGCAGCATTGCACACGCTAGGCCGCCGCCCTCTGGGAGTGTATCTTAGCTTAGCAGAATTGCGAACGAAAGGTTAGCTGAATAGCGAAAATAAATTTCTTAGCAGTTTCTGAGTAGCTCCATACCTACTCAGAAATAGCGACGAGCTCAGGCCGTTTAGTTCCGGGTTTGACGTCACACACACGTCCAGCGTTCGGCCAGCCACTCCCCCGTTTCCAGACACTCCCGCGTTTTTGCCTGACACGCCTGCGTTTTTCCGCACACTCTCAGAAAACGGCCAGTTTTCGCCCAGAAACACCTACTTCCTGTCAATCACACTACGATCACTTCAACGATAAAAAAACTTTGTTCTGCCGTGAGTAAATCTACTAAGTTTTGTGTTAAATTACTAACCACATGCACACTGCGAACCATGCGCATTTTTGCCTTAATCGCACCATAGCGAAAATCGGCAACGAGCGAACAACTCCCAATGATCACCATAGCCTATAAAACAATAGAACTCATCAGGAGCGAATGTCCACCATACCGTATCTCATAACAGACGTCATCATTGACACTGCCAGAGGTGGATCGGGCACAGGGTTTACAGGGAAGATTCCCGGTGGGCCGACGCACCCTGTGGGGCCTGTTTTGTTTGCGGACATGTGGTCCTATTTATAGACATAATGAATAAGATGCCAAACAATTTGCATATATGAAAATGACTTTGCCACTTAGCCTGTGATTGCGGATGATCTAGTGTACGCTCTGTCTGCCTGCTTGGCTGACATATAAGATTGAGTGAATAGTGACTGGAATACGGTTGGTGTAATAAGCAAGAAAATATATCTTTCTAAAGAATTATATAGTTTCCTAAATTCTGAAGGTGTATCATATAATGTGCTCATAATATGTAATTTTATTTCTTTTTAACTTCCCCCTTGATGCTGGACATGCCCACTATCTGGAAAGTCTTGGGGGGAGGGTGCTGCTGCCATGGCCCATAGCTAGATCTTACACCTCTGGTGCTGCCCATGGGGGGCCACTAGTACAAATTTTTCCAGGGCCGCTTTTTGTTCCCAATCCGCCCCTGGACACTGCTATATTACTTCATAACATGGCAGCTGTCACTGTTAGTTATAACAAAGGTTAAAGGTTTGTTTTTTTTATATAATAGACACAGTAGCATGTATATATAATTTTGTTGTATTAGTAGACAGCATTCTACATAGTGATCTCCTGTTTATATTACACAGGGGAAGCCAGAATCCACTCTGTATTACCACAACGACAACCTGATTGCACTGGTGGGGAATCTATTTGCTGCTGGGATGGAGACCACCACAACCACTCTGAGATGGGGCCTCCTGCTGATGATGAAATACCCAGAAATACAAAGTGAGTCATATACAGTATATGGAATAATGCACCCCATACACTGATACATAAGGGTACGATGCGTCTCAGAGGTCTGTGCCAGTATAAAAGTTCAATGCTGCAGAACAAGCAGGGCTGTAGATAGCTTGTCCGTGCCCCGGTAATTGCAGGGGGCATGACCTAATCACTGAGGTGTGGCCACACCCCCTTTAAAAAAAACTTCAACTTGCTGAAGAGCGGCATCTACCTGCACAGTGGGGTGCAATGTGCCCTACCTCCTGGGTCAGATCCAGGTGGTGGTGGCAGTGATGGGGGGGGGGGGGGGCGCTGCTCTCCCCCCCTGCAGGCAGGGCTGCCAATAGAAATCCTGGGCCCTGGTACAATGACGTTCTGGTCCCCCACCCCCCTGGAGGGGGTGTGACCACAGCATGCAGGAGGCATGGACACACCTCTTTGGGGGGCGTGTCTAGCACATAAGAAGCACCCACTCATAGGAGCATGGCATGCCTCCAAGGGCAGTAGAGAGCCTGGCTGGGCCCAAGTATATTTCAAGGGGCATGGCCAAATCAAAGGGCCAGGGCCCCCACTGGGCCCTTCCATCAGACCTGGGCCTAGGTAAGTTGTACCCTCCCCCCCCCCCCCCCTCTCTCGACTGCACTCAGTGGGCCCACCACAGCCCAGCCACAGCAGAGAGATGCTGTTGCTGGATGACAGTTAAAAAGGGGTGCGGGAGGGAGGGCAGACTGGCCCAGTAAATTTGGGCCTGGGTAATTAGTGAACCCCCCTACTGAGGACAAGTGTTGACTCCGTAAATCCTCATATATTAAGGTAAGGTATGTGTATTTTTACTATAATACAAGAGCAGTAGTTTCTGATAATTAAATAAAATATTACAATACAGTATGTTCATTTTATAAGTCTATGTTTTTAGTATATGTATTGCTTAAATATGAACTTTCTTTTCTCACATGAGAGGAAGGAAATCTTACTTGGAATTTTTTCCCCTTAATTTTTGCTTTCACAACTCTCCCAAACTAATTTTATCTTACCTGGGATTCAAACACCACTTCCAAGCAGAAGAAATTGTTTTTCATTTTTATTGCTATATTTATAGAAGGTAAATTCAGTGAACTGTGAATTAACCATTTCTCAAGTGGAATGGTGGAGGAAAAGAGGTACTCAGAGGGCGGTATTCAATTATTTACACCCCTTTCCACACCCGTTGTGTTTCTGCCCTCGGGGGCCTGGTATCATTATTTCAGCTCGCTACCCCCGGAGTAGAGAGGGCATCCAACCCTTTACATGGCTTAACCTGATTCCTATGGGTGCGATATGCGCGATAACAGGGATCATTTTAGAAAGGAGATTGGGCGTGATATATCATTTGAATACCACCCATAGATTGTATCTCTTGGCACTCTACCTCTCTGCTACAGGTAGAAAATAGAGAGTAGAAGCGCTGTCCGTGAGGGTATTAAACAAATATTTATTACAATACAATATGGGTATTCCGCTGAACAAAGAAACAAATTAAAACATAATAAAAATACAAGGATAAAAAATCACAATATAAAGAAAAACAAAGACAAAAAAAACTTTTTTGGGAGCACACTTTATAATGATAAATAAGTATTACATGTCAAGAAATCTGTAAATGTGTATTGGTGAGTGAATTAAAATGTAACTTTTATTCCATGTTGCATTAAAAGTAGTGACGAATTGTTAGAATAAATGCATAAAATCTTGATTTGAAATAATACTAGTGGAGAATATAAATTCAAAATATGATTCCCAATTATTCTCTATTCAAAAAGGGTCTGTATTGTTTATATATTAGAGAAAGATTTCATCCAATAATAAAGAGTCCACAATACCTGGTGTTCCCAGATTGGTCTCCCACCCAAGTACTGGCCAGGTCTGTGCCACTAAGCTTCCGAATTGGAATGGGATCGGGCGTAAATAGGACAGTGTAACCGTGATCAATGAGGTTGGATGAGGAAGCAAGGAAAAAGAGACGCTTCTGCTGTCTGTACTGTGCCTGTGTCAAATGCAAAAAGCATCGGGCACAGGACCTTTCCAGATGAGAGAGTGTATATAATAAAGGAAAAGTGAAAGTGTGAGTGAAAAAATAGATAAACCACAATAGGTAGAAATTAAGAGCCTGGGTTTGTGAGACTAACCCCTGGCTTGAAAAAAGAAAGAAAAGACATTTCTGCTGTCTGTGGTGACTGCAAATAGTCTACTGAAGAGAACAATGTCCTAATCAGTACTGCTGTCAACCAGATGAGAGAGTGATGAGTGGAAAAATATGGACAGACCAATTGATTTAATGCAATAAAGTGGCTGTTGTTGATTGTTTATATAACAGCGTTTATATTGGTCTATTACCAATCAACTCATATGTGATTGTTGTGTGCGGGACTACCAATTCTTATAATAAAAATCACAATAACCTGAGCCAATTGATGGTCTGCAGACCCAATTAATATACTGTATATTAATATATCGATTCCACTTGTGTCCATTAGAGATTATCATGAAGGTTGGATCCAGTATTATAGTAGCTGCATTTTAGTTAGTACTTTATAACGCCATAAACTGCAACTACTATAATATTGGATCCAAACGCCATGATCAGGGCGTCTGTATTTTGACTGCCGGGATCCCCTGCGCTGGGATATCTTACTGATTCCTTCCATATATAAGAAACGTTATATTTATATATGAAATACATACACAGCAGCAATTTCTTCTCAACACACCTGCCGTACAAAGAGCTGAGCGGTTTTCAGGGTTCCAGGACACCCCCCTACCCCTCCTAGGTGCACTATTGTGTTACATGATCAATTTTTTTACTGCATATACAGTATTTTATTTGAATTTAGAATTTGCTATTTTGGCAAACAGTAGAGAGGTTTTGCTGGACATGTCTTTGTCTTGAAGAACATATTTTATGAACAGATTAGGGGATATTGGGGGTAATTCTGAGTTGATCACAGCAGCAAGTTTGTTAGCAATTGGGCAAAACCATGTGCACTGCAGGGGAGGCAGATATAACATTTGCAGAGAGAGTTAGATTTGGGTGGGTTATTTTGTTTCTGTGCAGGGTAAATACTGGCTGCTTTATTTTTACACTGCAATTTAGATTTCAGTTTGAATACACCCCACCCAAATCTAACTCTCTCTGCACATGTTATATCTGCCTCCCCTGCAGTGCACATGGGCCCTCATTCTGAGTTGTTCGCTCTGTATTTTTTATCGCATCGTAGCGATTTTCCGCTTAGTGCGCATGCGCAATGTTCGCACTGCGACTGCGCCAAGTAAATTTGCTATGCAGTTAGGAATTTTACTCACGGCTTTTTCATCTTTCTGGTGATCGTAATGTGATTGACAGGAAATGGGTGTTACTGGGCGGAAACTGGCCATTTTATGGGTGTGTGCGGAAAAACGCAACCGTTTCTGGGAAAAACGCGGGAGTGGCTGGAGAAACGGGGGAGTGTCTGGGCGAACGCTGGGTGTGTTTGTGACATCAAACCAGGAACGACAAGCACTGAACTCATCGCAGATGCCGAGTAAGTCTGAAGCTACTCAGAAACTGCTAAGAGAGGTGTAATCGCATCGAATACGTCGTTCGCAATTTTAAGAAGCTAAGATTCACTCCCAGTAGGCGGCGGCTTAGCGTGAGTAAATCTGCTAAAAGCTCGGAATGAGGGCCATGGTTTTGCCCAACTGCTAACAAATTTGTTGTTGCGATCAACTCAGAATTAGGCCCATTAGCATGTTATCTAGAGATGAAAAAAAGGTGTTTTTAAAACAATATAGAATTTTCTCAGGTTTCCAGGAAGATGACAGAAAAGATCCTTATGGAAGAAATCTATTTTAGGCTGTATTAATCCCAATGAAATCTCAGAATGATGATACCAGATAAAAAGCATTAAAAAAAACAATATAGCAAAAAATATTTATTCAGTGTACCACAGGACTGTAACTAGGGTGGTGCTACATGTGCCAGAGGCACTTTTTGGCAGCTCCTGTTAATATTCTTTTTTAATCATTCTCACTTACTCTCTTTGATCCCTGGCATCTCCTGGATGCCCCTATTTTCTCCATGGCTGGCCATCTCTCTCATCCTTAAGCACCTTCAATCACATCCTTCTTCTTTTAAAGTACACATTTCAAATACTGTCATACCTGGGACTCGAACTCATCACCTCTCAGCGTGATCTCATATTGCAGTCAGACACATTTGCAGCGCATGTGCAGTCTGCCGATACTACTGTGTAGTGGAAAGTGGCTACTGTGTGATGTAACATGAACAAGGGGCACTACTATGGGGTGTAATATGAATCAGAGGCACTAGGTGCAGTGTAATGTGAATAAGATTGGCTACTATGAGGTATGATATGAGTCAGGGACACTACGTGTGGTGTAATGTGAATAAGATTGTGCTACTATTAGGTGTAATATGAATCAGGGTTAATGTGAATAAGATTGTGCTACTATGAGGTGTAATATGAGTCAGGGACACTACTTGCGGTGTAATGTGAATAAGATTGTGCTACTGTGAGGTGTAATATGAATCAGGGGCACTACGTGTGGTGTAATGTGAATAAGATTGTGCTAATATGAGGTGTAATATGAATCAGGGGCACTACGTGTGGTGTAATGTGAATAAGATTGTTCTACTATGAGGTGTAATATGAATCAGGGGTAATGTGAATAAGATTGTGCTACTATGAGGTGTAATATGAATCAGAGGCACTAGGTGCAGTGTAATGTGAATAAGATTGTGCTACTATGAGGTGTGATATCACTCAGGGGCACTACGTGTGGTGTAATGTGAATAAGATTGTGCTACTATGAGGTGTAATATGAATCAGGGGTAATGTGAATAAGATTGTGCTACTATGAGGTGTAATATGAGTCAGGGACACTACTTGCGGTGTAATGTGAATAAGATTGTGCTACTATGAGGTGTAATATGAATCAGGGGCACTACGTGTGGTGTAATGTGAATAAGATTGTGCTACTATGAGGTGTAATATGAATCAGGGGCACTACGTGTGGTGTAATGTGAATAAGATTGTGCTAATGTGAAGTGTAATATGAATCAGGGGCACTAGGTGTAGTGTAAAGATTGTGCTACTATGAGGTGGAATATGACTCAGGGGCACTACGTGTGGTGTAATGTGAATAAGATTATGTTACTGTGAGGTGTAATATGGATCAGGGACACTACGTGTGGTGTAATGTGAATAAGATTGTGCTACTGTGAGGTGTAATAGGAATCAGGGGCACTACATGTGGTGTAGTGTAAATAAGATTGTGCTACTGTGAGTTGTAATATGGAACAGAGACACTACGTGTGGTGTAATGTGAATAAGATTGTGCTACTGTGAGATGTAATATGAATCAGGGGTACTACGTGTGGTGTAATGTGAATAAGATTATATTACTGTGAGGTGTAATATGGATCAGGGACACTACCTGTGGTGTAATGTGAATAAGATTGTGCTACTGTGAGGTGTAATATGAATCAGGGGTACTACGTGTGGTGTAATGTGAATAAGATTGTGCTACTGTTAGGTGTAATATGAATCAGGGGTACTACGTGTGGTGTAATGTGAATAAGATTGTGCTACTGTCAGGTGTAATATGAATAAGGGGCACTACGTGCAGTGTAATGTGAATAAGATTGTGCTACTATGAGGTGTAATATGAATCAGGGGCACTACGTGCAGTGTAATGTGAATAAGATTGTGCTACTGTTAGGTGTAATATGAATCAGTGGCACTACGTGTGGTTTAATGTGAATAACATTGTGCTACTGTCAGGTGTAATATGATTCAGGGGCACTACATGCAGTGTAATGTGAATAAGATTGTGCCACTGTGAGGTGTAATATAAATCAGGGGCACTACGTGTGGTGTAATGTGAATAAGATTGTGCTACTATGAGGTGTAATATGAATCAGGGGCACTAGGTGCAGTGTAATGTGAATAAGATTGTGCTACTGTGAGGTGTAATATGAATTAGGGGCACTACGTGTTGTGTAATGTGAATAAGATTGTGCTACCATGAGTTGTAATATGAATCAGGGGCACTACGTGCAGTGTAATGTGAATAAGATTGTGCTACCATGAGTTGTAATATGAATCAGGGGCACTACGTGTAGTGTAATGTGAATAAGATTGTGCTACTGTGATGTGTAATATGAATCAGGGGCACTACGTGTGGTGTAATGTGAATAAGATTGTGTTAATGTGTGGTGTAATATGAATCAGGGGCACTACGTGTGGTGTAATGTGAATAAGAATGTGCTACTGTGAGGTGTAATATGAATCAGGGGCACTACGTGTGGTGTAATGTGAATAAGATTGTGTTAATGTGTGGTGTAATATGAATCAGGGGCACTACGTGTGGTGTAATGTGAATAAGATTGTGTTAATGTGTGGTGTAATATGAATCAGGGGCACTACTTGTGGTGTAATGTGACTAAGATTGTGCTACTATGAGGTGTAATACGAATCAGGGGCACTACGTGCGGTGTAATGTGAATAAGATTGTGCTACTATGAGGTGTAATATGAAACAGGGGCACTACGTGTGGTGTTATGTGAATAAGATTGTGTTAATGTGTGGTGTAATATGAATCAGGGGCACTACTTGCGGTGTAATGTGAATAAGATTGTGCTACTATGAGGTGTAATATGAATCAGGGGCACTACGTGCGGTGTAATGTGAATAAGATTGTGCTACTATGAGGTGTAATATGAAACAGGGGCACTACGTGAGGTGTAGTGTGAATAAGATTGTGCTACTGTGAGGTGTAATATGAATCAGGGGCACTACGAGCGGTGTAATGTGAATAAGATGGTGCTACTATGAGGTGTAATATGAATCAGGGGCACTACGTGAGGTGTAGTGTGAATAAGATTGTGCTACTGTGAGGTGTAATATGAATCAGGGGCACTACGTGCGGTGTAATGTGAATAAGATGGTGCTACTGTGTGGTGTCATTTGAATTGGGGATACTATTGCCCCTTCCTTATGAAACCACACACCTTTTCTGCGAAACACATTGTCCCTTTATAACGTATGGGTAGGGGACAAATTTATAATTTGCTGGGGGGTGCTGAACATCCTAGCTCCAGACAGACTGTAGATACATGAATTACTGTAACAAAATGAATATGTATATATATCAATGGTTAAAGGTTGTTTTGGTGCTAGCCTATAAATATGGGACAAAAATGATAACTGAATTATCTCCTTCTCAACAGAAAAAGTGCAAAAAGAAATTGAGAGAGTGGTTGGATCAGCTCAACCTCGAATGGAGCATAGGAAACAAATGCCGTACACCGACGCCGTCATTCATGAAATACAGCGGTTTGGTGATATTGTGCCTGGAAATGTCCCACATGCAACTTCCCAAGATGTCACATTCAGAGGATATTTCTTTCCAAAGGTGAGTGTCCAATGTATCGGAGAATGTCATAGGGACACAGCTAGGCTCAGTGGTAGGATGTGTACAATAAGATTCATAAAAGGAGATGTTTAATAAAACAACTATTTTAAACATAATCATACACAAACATGCATGGTCACACACACAAACATATCAGGAACGTACAATACGGATCTGTAAAAGGTTCTTCCCCTTTCTCTCTTTGCACAGAGCATTTGACTCACCTTTAACTCTCTGCATAGACTTATAGGGGAAATGACTAAAGAGGACGTGTGGAGAAGTTGCCCATAGCAACCAATCACTACATTCTGTAAAATAACTAGACGCTGATTTGTTGCTATAGGCAACTTTGCTATCTGTTCTTTTGATACATCTCCTCCATAGTCTCTTAAATAAATTCATATCAAAGAAGCAATGTATAAACTAATGGTAGCTACTAACAGCAGCTACTAACAGCAGATTTTCCTGAACACAATTGTGCAGTGACTAAGGGCCAGGGGCAGACTGTGTGGCTGGACCAGTCCACCAGGCCATCGGCCCTCCTGGCATATACATGATTAGACACTTGTTGGCCCCATAGCAAAAAATGGTTGTACTGTATAAGAGTCAGGTCAAACACATGAGCTGTCCAATTTTGCAAAACGTCATCGGTTCTGGACATGTATAAGCTCTGTAAAAAATATATTTAAAAAATGTATGTTCTAAACTCTGTGTATCTGTTATGTAATGGACATTTTATTTATTTCTTCACAGGGGATCACTGTTATACCATTTCTGACCTCTGCACTGAAAGATGCTGACTACTTCGAAAAACCAGATGAGTTTTACCCAGAACATTTTCTCACCTCAGAAGGACATTTCAAGAAGAATGAAGCATTCATACCTTTTTCAATAGGTAATACTGAGGGGGGGATTCAATTGAAGTCGGAACCTGCCATCTTGTCGGAAAGACAGCAGTTTCCGACTGTTTTAGGTCGGAAGGGGTTCCGACCTATTCAGTGCTGCCCCCTTTTTTCTGACTCATCAGAAACCTGTCGGAAAGAATGCTAAGCCGCTGATCCACGTGTATTGTCAGAAGTGTGGCCAAACCCGACAGATTTTAGCCCCGTTTCCGACAATGTCAATCCGACTTTAAAAATAAGTCAGATTGGCAATGTCGGTAACGAGCCAAACCTGTCAGGTTTGGCTAGGCATTGAATACTCACATGTTGGATCCTTTCCGTCTAAAAGGATCCGACATGAATTGAATACACCCCATATCCTGGGCAGAATTTGGGTTTGAGTCTTGGAGACCACATTACATATGTACATTACCTGACTGATCCTTGGTAAGTAATAAAGTTTGAAAAATAATATTTTTAGCATGAGGATTTAAATATCAGTGTAACATTAATGGCAGTTATAGGACTCACAGCTTATCCTTTTATCAGGGAAACATAATTATTGAAATTTAGACAATTTAAAATTAATCCAGAGTGATCCAGTGACCTCATAATCAAAATTACTCAATTTTGAAATACTGTAAGTGTAGCTGCCCAGATACCTTTTAATAAAAATGGCATAGGTAGGAGCAATTTTAGTACCCATTGCGGTACCTCTAGTTTACAGAAAAAACATTCTCAATAATAATGAATATTTACGGTTGACAATAAACTAGATTGAATCCAATAATTAATAAATAAACTGAGACAGGTGATTATATATTAATGGTTCAATAAATAATGTCAAATACAATCTATTTGACTGTACTATTAAAGGTAGGTCCCATCAAGGAAAGGCTTCGGATTGTAGTGGACGACAAGGTTAACCAACCACACATAAAACTGTAATATTTGACCTCACAAAATAGTCAGTGGCAGAGCTTTCCCATAAAAATGGTAGTGGATAGATCTGGAAACTTTTTGCCTTAAGTTCCAGCCAATCACAGGTCTCCCTCAGCAATTTTATTCCCAGTCATGAATTTCTTACATGAGATATGTGATATCTCTTCCTCTTACACTCATTTGGAACAACCCTAATTTCCCTTCTGGGCAATAGTTAATCTGTTATATTCCCTGTCCCCATAAAAGCATCAGGTTGTACTGTGGAGGGTGGCGCCAGGGCTGACAAAAGATATCCTGGGCCCTGGTACAACAACTTCCTGGGCCCTCCTGCCCCCAAGGAGGGGGTGTGACCACAGCATGCTGAGGGCATGGCCACTCCTCTTTGGGGGCATGTCTAGCACATCAGAAGCACCCACTCACAGGAGCATGGCATGCCTCCCAGACAGGGCAGTAGAGAACCTGGCTGGGCCCAGGTGCTTTTCAAGGGGCATGACCTAATCACAGGATGAATGAACCTGGGCCCCTCTATCAGACCTGGGCACAGGTAATTTGTACCCCCTCCCCCCCCCACCCGCCCACTCTCTCGGCACCACTGGGTGGTGCTTGCATTTCACAAACGGGAAGACTTTGCACAACTTCTAAAGAGGACTTTTGGAGGCGTTTGCCATAGCAACCAATCAGGTTTTGTAGACTGTACTAAATAAATAATGGCTTATGACTGATTGGTTGTTATGTTGATATGAGCAATTTATCCACTTGTCCTCTTTAAAAGGTTTGACAAATCTCCTTGTATGGGATCTACAACATAAATGTGTATGGTAAAGATTCACAAAGCAATTAAGAATTGTGTGGTGATTTTTTTTTTTTATTGAGGGCAAATGATAAGGAGAATTAATTAACTCTCAGAGCATTAATACTGTTAATTACTCTGCATATAAATTAGTACATTATTGTATGTATAGTGCGTATTGTTGTTGTTGTTATTATTATTATTTGGATTATTGATTAGATTCGAACCTTGTATATGTAGAACAATGTTTAATTTCCCATTACATATTGACAATTGCATCGTGTTACTTTCTCCTTAATAAGTCAATCTTGCAATGAGAGTTAAACTCGAAACAGCTTAGTACAGGTTGAGTCTCCCTTATCCAAAATGCTTGGGACCAGAGGTATTTTGGATATGGGATTTTTCCGTATTTTGGAATAATTGCATACCATAATGAGATATCATGGTGATGGGACCTAAATCTAAGCACAGAATGGATCTATGTTACATATACACCTGATACACACAGCCTTAAGGTAACTTTAGCCAATATTTTTTATAACTTTGTGCATTAAACAAAGTGTATGTACAAACACACAATTAATTTGTGTTTCATATACACCTTATACACACAGCCTGAAGGTCATTTAATAAAATATTATAACTAACTTTGTGTATTAAACAAAGTTTGTGTACATTGAGCCATCAAAAAATAAAGGTTTCACTATCTCACTCAAAAAAGTCCGTATTTCAGAATATATGGATATGGGATACTCAACCTGTAGTAAATAAATCAACTACAGCATTATTAATTCAATACTGTTATTTTAATCACACACTGGATGTATGAAAGTATATTTGTATGATCACTTCAAACATAGCTGCACACACATACTGCACATTACAGACTTAAAAAAAATATTAAAAGAGACACTTATACCCCAGGGTAATTTGACTAAAATCAGATTACTGTATTATTTCGTAAGAAAAAAACAAAATAAAAATAAATTAATATTTCTAAACTTTGTTTGTCGCAGGGAAAAGAAGCTGTGCTGGTGAAAATATGGCTAAAATGGAGCTGTTCCTGTTCTTCACGTCGCTGCTGCAGAACTTCACCTTCCAGGCTCCTCCCGGTGCGCAGCTGGACCTCACCCCGATAGTGGGGAGTACGAATGCCCCCAAATCTTATGAAATCTGTGCTATACCTCGCAGCTAGAACATGCTTTCAGGCCTGCTTACCTATTGTAATGAATGGACTGTATTTGTTTTGTGTGATCGTAGACATGGGGCTAGATACAGACTGCAGAAGCACAGACGCACCTGTCTGTAGGTGTGTGTCCTGCAGGAACCTGGGGGTTGGTGCAAATATCTGTACTGATGATCAAAGGTTTTATATTATCATCTTCCAAAATGAAAAAGTAACACAGTCTCACAATCTATCATTTACATGATTTCAAGTCTAAATAAAAATGAGCGCTTATCACCTGGGTTCATTACTATTTCTGTACTGCACTATGCACAAATGCTCAGGGAAAACGTCGGCCCCTCCATTTATATATACTACTTGGGTGCAGAGTGTGTACCCATTATAGCTACACTGGGCAGAAGTTCAGCAGTGGCAATTAGGGTGGCCAATCCTGGGCCATTTTTTCAAACCCAGGTATCGGGATTGAAAAATGGTCAATCCTTGGATTCCTGGGATTGGTTTGTTTGCTGTCAATGCCGCCCCTGCCACCTGCAGGGACTGTTGTTTACATGTGTGTACACTTGAAGGTGGAAATTCCTTCAGCTTGGACTACCACCCCCCATCTGCCCTTGGGTGCTTTGAATTAGTATAGGGTCCTAAAATTTGCAGACTGCATATTAGAATAGGCACTATGAATGATCTGGATACATTTATATATGTCAGTATTATGATTGGGTTCTGGGTGTGGGGCCCCCTCGGTTGGTATGGATAGGCTGCTCTGGGGCATCATTATTGTAGCATTTAATCTTACACTTTTAAGTACTGTAACTACTTCTTATTAATGTAACAATATTGCTACTTCTAGCTAGTGGGGTGCCTTGGGACGATTGGGTTGTGCTTGCCTGAAGGGTTCCATGCTCTGGACTTGAACTTTAGGAATGTTATTGACCCACCTTATGAGATCACCTGGCTGTGGTAGGTGGACCCATATTTTTGTCCAAAATTATGCTAAGAACAACAATTTTACTCCTTGAGTGTGCACCTGAATTTTCTCTTCATTTTGTGTGGCACTATATGTCTCAACATGGTAGCACATCTTATTATTTTTACAATTAGGGTGTGCAGTCCAGGCCTCCTCCCCATCAGGTTATTGTCATTTATAAGTAGAGATGTGCACCGGAAATTTTTCGGGTTTTGTGTTTTGGTTTTGGATTCGGTTCCGCGGCCGTGTTTTGGATTCAGATGCGTTTTGGCAAAACCTCCCTGAAATTCTTTTGTCGGATTCGGGTGTGTTTTGGATTCCGGTGTTTTTTTCCAAAAAACCCTCAAAAACAGCTTAAATAATAGAATGTGGGGGTAATTTTGATCCTATAGTATTATTAACCTCAATAACCACAATTTCCACTCATTTCCAGTCTATTCTGAACAACTCACACCTCACAATACTATTTTTAGTCCTAAAATTTGCACCGAGGTTGCTGGATGACTAAACTAAGCGACCCAAGAGGGCAGCACAAACACCTGGCTCATCTAGGAGTGGCACTGCAGTGTCAGACAGGATGGCAGATTTAAAAAATAGTCCCCAAACAGCACATGATGCAAAAAAGGGAAAAAGAGGTGCACTGTGGTCGCTGGAAGGCTAAGCTAAGCGACACAAACACCTCAATATCACTGGAATTATTTGTTCTAATCAATGGTATTATTGGTCCAAATCACTGGAAGAAAATGACAAAATCACTGGAATTATTAATTCTAATCAATGGTATTATTGGTCCAAATCACTGGAAGAAAATGACAAAATCACTGGAATTATTCGTTCTAATCAATGGTATTATTGGTCCAAATCACTGGAAGAAAATCACAAAATCACTGGAATTATTTGTTCTAATCAATGGTATTATTGGTCCAAATCACTGGAAGAAAATGACAAAATCACTGTAATTATTCGTTCTAATCAATGGTATTGAAGTTATCGATTCTTTTATTTTATTTTTATTTTCCCCTATTTTTAATTTTCTGCTGCATAGCCCAGTAAAATGTTGCAATGTTAAGTATTGACTTGTGCCTTCTGGGGGTCCACTTCTTCACCAAACACAGCTAAATCTCATCCTAACCCTCTGTTCCACGTTCTCTATGTACCCCATCGGTGTCACCCATGTCTGTCTACCCCTCCCCTTTAGATTGCAAACTCTCTCGAGCAGGGCCCTCTTCCCTCATGTGCTTATCCTTTGTTTTACTTTAATAATCTTCAACTGCACCACATCCAGCAGTCTTCTGCCACCTGATACTTATTACAGTGTCATCTGCTGATGTAACTATGTTTACTTACCCTGTACTTGTCCTATACTGTCATCAACTGTAAGTTGCTGTTTTCCTGTTTGATTATTTATGTACTCTATAATTGGGTGCTGCGGAACCCTTGTGGCGCCATATAAATAAAGGATAATAATAATAATAATAATAATAATAATAATAATAATAATAATATAGGGTGTATAATCCCCAGGTGTATCTCACACATCGCTCAGTACAGTATATAGGGTGTATAATCCCCTGGTGTATCTCACACATCACACTGTACAGTATATAGGGTGTATAATCCCAAAGATGTATCTCACACATTGCTCAGTACAGATTACAGGATGTATAATCAGAATCACCAGGTGTATAACACACGTCGCACAGTACAGTATACAGAGTGTATAATTAATTAGCAGGTGTATCACACACATCGCACAGTACAGTATACAGGGTGTATAATCCCCAGGTGTATCTCACACATCACAGAGTACAGTATATAGGGTGTATAATCCCAAGGTGTATCTCACACATCGCTCAATACAGTATACAGGGTGTATAATCACCAGGTGTATCTCACACATCGCTCAATACAGTATACAGGGTGTATAATCACCAGGTGTATCTCACACATCGCTCAGTATAGATTACAGAATGTATAAAATCACCAGGTGTATAACACACGTCGCACAGTACAGTATACATACTGGTCACAACAATGCAGCAGATATTGAGCACTGATCAGGATACTAGAAGTGACACAGAGCTGCAAGATACAGCAATGGCCTACTGTACTGTACTATATGTATACTTGTGGTCACCAAAATGCTGCACTGTCCTACTATATACTGCTCACAATAATGCAGCACAGAGATAATATACTTGACACATAGCTGCAAGATACAGCAATGGCCTACTGTACTGTACTATATGTATACTGCTGGTCACCAAAATGCTGCACTGTCCTACTATATACTGCTATCAATAATGCAGCACAGAGATAGTATACTTGACACAGAGCTGCAAGATACAGCAATGGCCTACTGTACTGTACTACTATAAATATATACTGGTGGTCCCCAATCCCCACAAGGCAGCACACTGAGCACAGATATTTGCAGCACACTGAGCACAGATATGGAGCGTTTTCAGGCAGAGAATGTAGATATTTTCAGCACACTGAGCATAGATATTTGCAGCACACTGATTACGGAGCTTTTCAGGGACAGAACGCAGCCACGTCCTCTCCGTTCAATCTCCAATGCACGACTGAAAATGGCGGCGGCGCGCGGCTCTTTATATAGAATATGAATCTCGCAAGAATCCGACAGTGGGATGATGATGTTCGTCCGCTTTCGGGTTAAGCGAACAAGACTGGAAGAGCCGAGGCTGCCCCGGACCCGTGTAACATAGGTGAAGTTCGGGGGGGTTCGGATCTCAACGAACGGAACCCGCTCATCTCTATTTATAAGCCACCAGATAAGTTCCTAACTGGGGATGGAACAATGAAGCGATGAGCAAACTTCATGGAGGACACCCTGAGACTTACATTTTGGTTGGAGAGAAAAACGTGAGCTACAGGTTTTAGACTGGGAACTGCCCGACACCTATAATTTGCATAAGTCTTGTCATTGGAGTTTGCTGGCTGAAAGAGAAGATCTAATTTTCTTACAATTCTTGGCAAACTGGCAGAGAGTACAGTAGCAGGTGATAAGGGTGTAAAATCAGGACTTTCGGATGTAAGCCGTAAACAGTGAAGAACATGATGGAGTTCGAGGAGTTGTGATATTGGATGTTGTGGGAAAACTTTGCATCAGGTTGTTCAGCCAAATTATCTTGTGAAGCAGATGCAAATAAGTCTCTAGATCAGGCATGTCCAAACTGAGGCCCTCCAGCTGTTGTGAAACTACATATCCCAGCATCTCAGCAGTCAATGGGGAAGTCTAATTCCCGAGTGGTGGCAGTGACTCTGCACCTTGTTTGCTGAAGGCATCCATAACATCTGTATAAGGTAGTGGTAGGAGGTTTGTTTTGCTAAGGTCCGATTCAGAAGTATTGGATGCTTTAGTGATGCCCAAAGAGTTTAAAAGTGCAGAATGCAGGACTCCCACTCGTAGTTTCAGAGGTAGTGTTTGATGAATAATTACACCAACTGGGATGCGACTCCTGTGAGGTAAATAGGTCATGGCAGTGGCATAATTGTCAGGACCAGATTCTGGACCAAGGCTGATGTAATAGAATTTCCAGCTGCTCCAGAATCAATGAGAGCAAATAAATATGTAACCCACTCTGATCTAGACTTGACTAGTGGGCTAATATTTTAGACAATGTGCCTCCACCCAAGTTTGAGTGTTCTGATCTCACTACGGGGCCTATTGTGGAAACCTAATACAGGTTGAGTATCCCTTATCCAAAATGCTTGGGACCAGAGGCATTTTGGATATCGGATTTTTCCGTATTTTGGAATAATTGCATACCATAATGAGATATCATGGTGATGGGACCTAAATCTAAGCACAGAATGCATTTATGTTACATATACACCTTATACACACAGCCTGAAGGTAATTTTAGCCAATATTTTTAATAACTTTGTGCAATAAATAAAGTGTGTGTACATTCACACAAATCATGTATGTTTCATATACACCTTATACACACATCCTGAAGGCCATTTAATACAATATTATTAATAACTTTGTGTATTAAACAAAGTTTGTGTACATTGAGTCATCAAAAAACAATGGTTTCACTGTTTCACTCTCACTCAAAAAAGTCCGTATTTCGGAATATTCCGTATTTCGGAATATTTGGATATGGGATACTCAACCTGTAAATGAATAATTATTTTATACCCCTTTCACTAGTAATATAATTTACCACTTACACCACAATCCAGAATTGACTCATCAGCAATAAATGTATTTCTTGCATTTGAGCTTCAGGAATGGTGCACTCATTGTGAATCCCAACACCTCCCATACTAACAATATTTTTTTCTACAGAATTGTACATACATGTCATTATGTAAACTTAACGTCATATATGAGCTAATATACTGAAAGAACAATAGTTTTTACTTTTAGAAGCACATATAGTAGATGTGGCATATTTATCTATATGCATATTAGAGATGTGCGGCGGGCACTTTTCGTGTTTTGTGTTTTGGTTCTAATTCCACTTTAATGTTTTGGTTTTTGGCTTGGTTTTGCCAAAACCACCCTTTCGTGTTTTGGTTTTTGTTTTTGTTTTGAATCTGGATGATTTTTGAAAAAAACATAAAAACAGCTAAAATCACAGAATTTGGGGGTAATTTTGCTCTTTAAGGTATTTTTAACCTCAATAACATTCATTTCCACTCATTTCCAGTCTATTCTGAGCACCTCACACCTCACAATATTGTTTTGATGCCTAAAAGTTGCACCAAGGTGGCTGTATGACTAAGCTAAGCGACACAAGTGTGCGGCACAAACACCAGGCCCATCTAGGAGTGGCACTGCAGTTGCAGACAAGATGGCACTATTCAAAAACTAGTCCCCAAACAGCACATGATGCAAAGAAGAAAAAGAGGTGCAATTAGGTAGCTGGATGGCCAAGTTAAATGACACAAGTGTGCGGCACAAACACCTGGCCCATCTAGGAGTGGCACTGCAGTGGCAGACAGGATGGCAGATTTAAAAAATAGGCCCCAAACAGCACATGATGTAAAGCAGAAAAGAGGTGCAATGAGGTAGCTGGATGGGTCTGGGACTCAGGGTCGACAGCACAAAGGTCGACACACTTTAGGTCGACACCAATTGGTCGACACACATTAGGTCGACAGGGTCAAAAGGTCGACAGGGTCAAAAGGTCGACAGGAACAAGGTCGACATGGAAAAAGGTCGACATGAGTTTTTTATGTTTTTTTGGTGTCGTTTTCTTCGTAGAGTGACCGGGAACTCGAATTAGTGCACCGCGTCCCCTCGCATGGCTCGATTCGCTCGCCATGCTTCGGGCATGGTGCCTTCGCTCCGCTACCGCTTCGCTCGGCACACTTTACCGTTCCAATCGTAGTCCACGTGGATCGTTAAGTATGAAAAGGTTCAAAAAAAGAAAAAAATCATGAAAAACTCATGTCGACCTTTTTCCATGTCGACCTTGTTCCTGTCGACCTTTTGACCCTGTCGACCTAATGTGTGTCGACCAATTGGTGTCGACCTAAAGTGTGTCGACCTTTGTGCTGTCGACCCTGAGTCCCAGACCCATCCAGCTACCTCATTGCACCTCTTTTTTGCTTTACATCATGTGCTGTTTGGGGCCTATTTTTTAAATCTGCCATCCTGTCTGCCACTGCAGTGCCACTCCTAGATGGGCCAGGTGTTTGTGCCGCACACTTGTGTCATTTAACTTGGCCATCCAGCTACCTAATTGCACCTCTTTTTCTTCGGGTCTGGGACTCAGGGTCGACAGCACAAAGGTCGACACACTTTAGGTCGACACCAATTGGTCGACACACATTAGGTCGACAGGGTCAAAAGGTTGACAGGGTCAAAAGGTCGACAGGAACAAGGTCGACATGGAAAAAGGTCGACATGAGTTTTTTATGTTTTTTTGGTGTCGTTTTCTTCGTAGAGTGACCGGGAACCCGAATTAGTGCACCGCGTCCCCTCGCATGGCTCGCTTCGCTCGCCATGCTTCGGGCATGGTGCCTTCGCTCCGCTACCGCTTCACTCGGCACACTTTACCGTTCCAATCGTAGTCCACGTGGATCGTTAAGTATGAAAAGGTTCAAAAAAAGAAAAAAATCATGAAAAACTCATGTCGACCTTTTTCCATGTCGACCTTGTTCCTGTCGACCTTTTGACCCTGTCGACTTTTTGACCCTGTCGACCTAATGTGTGTCGACCAATTGGTGTCGACCTAAAGTGTGTCGACCTTTGTGCTGTCGACCTGGAGTCCGGATACCAGCTGGATGGCCAAGCTAAGCTACACAAGTGTGCAGCACAAACACCTGGCCCATCTAGGAGTGGCACTTCAGTTACAGACAGGATGGCACAAAAAAAACCTAGTCCCCAAACAGCACATGATGCTAAGAAGAAAAAGAGGTGCAAAATGCAATTGTCCTTGGGCCCTCCCACCCAGCCTTATGTTGTATAAACAGGACATGCACACTTTACCAAACCAATCATTTCAGCGACAGGGTCTGCCACACGACTGTGGCTGAACTTACTGGTTTGTTTGGGCCTCCACCAAAAAAGAAGCAATCAATCTCTCCTTGCACAAACTGGCTCTACAGAGGCAAGATGACCACCTCATCCTCCTATTCCTCGCCCCTTTCACTGTGTACATCCTCCTCACAGAGTATTAATTCGTCCCCACTGGAATCCACCATCACAGGTCCCTGTGTACTTTCTGGAGGCAATTGCTGGTAAAGGTCTTCCCCGAGGAATTTATAATTCATTTTGATGAACAGCATCTTCTCCACATTTAGTGGAAGTAACCTCCTAAGCCGATCGCTGACAAGGTTACCGGCGGCACTAAACACTCTTTTGGAGTACACACTGGAAGGGGGGCAACTTAGGTAAAATAAAGCCAGTTTGTGCAAGGGCCTCCAAATTGCCTCTTTTTCCTGCCAGTATACATATGGATTGTCTGACATGCCTACTTGGATGCTGTCACTCATTTAATCCTCCACCATTCTTTCAACGGTGACAGAATCATATGCAGTGACAGTAGACATGTCAGTAATCGTTGGCAGGTCCTTCAGTCCGGACCAGATGTCAGCATTCGCTCCTGACTGCCCTGCATCACCGCCAGTGGGTGGGCTTGGAAATCTTATCCTTTTCCTTGCAGCCCCAGTGGCGGGAGAAAATGAAGGAGGAGCTGTTGACGGGTCACGTTCTGCTTGAGTTGACAATTTACTAACCAGCAGGTCTTTGCACCTCTGCACACTTGTGTCTGCTGGAAAGAGAGATACAACGTAGGCTTTACACCTGGGATCGAGCATGGTGGCCAAAATGTAGTGCTCTGATTTCAACAGATTGACCACTCTTGAATCCTGGCAAAGCGGATGAAGGGCTCCATCCACAAGTCCCACATACTTTGCGGAATCGTTCCGTATTAGCTCCTCCTTCAATTTATCCAGCTGCTTCTACAAAAACCTGATGAGGGTAATGACCTGACTAAAGCTGGCAGTGTCTGAACTGAGTGGTAAGTTCGAAGGGTTGGAGAACCTTGCACAAGACGGAAATCATTCTCCACTGCGCTTGAGTCAGGTGCATTACCACTCCTTTGCCTATATCGTAGGTGGATGTATAGGCTTGAATGGCCTTTTGCTGCTCCTCAATTCTCTGAAGCATATAGAGTGTTGAATTCCACCTCGTTACCACCTCCTGCTTCTGTTGTTGGCAGGGCAGGTTCAGGAGTGTTTGCTGGCGCTCCAGTCTTCGGCACGCAGTGGCAAAATGCCGAAAGTGTCCAGCATCGGTGGCAATTTTTCGGGCCACCGACAGCATCTCCGGCACACCCCTGTCATTTAAAAAAAAATTCTTCACCACCAATTTAATTGTATGTGCAAAACATGGGACATGCTGGAAATTGACCAGATGTAATGCACGCACAATATTAGTGGCGTTGTCCGATATCACAAATCCCCAGGAGAGTCCAATTGGGGTAAGTCATTCTGCGATGATGTTCCTCAGTTTCCGTAAGAGGTTGTCAGCTGTGTACCTCTTAAGGAAAGCGATGATACATAGCGTAGCCTGCCTAGGAACGAGTTGGTGTTTGTGAGATGCTGCTACTGGTGCTGCTGCTGTTGTTTCTGTGGGAGGCCATACATCTACCCAGTGGGATGTCACAGTCATATAGTCCTGAGTCTGCCCTGTTCCACATGTCCACATGTCCGTGGTTAAGTGGACACTGGATACAACCGCATTTTGTAGGACACTGGTAACTCTTTTTCTTACGTCTGTGTACATTTTCGGTATCGCCTGCCTAGAGAAGTGGAACCTAGATGGGATTTGATACCGGGGACACAGTACCTCAAACAATTCTCTAAGTCCCACTGAACTAATGGTGGATACCGGACGCATGTCTAACACCAACATAGCTGTCATGGCCTCAGTTATCCGCTATGCAAAAGGATGACTACTGTCATATTTCATCTTCCTCACAAAGGACTGTTGGACAGTCAATTGCTTACTGGAAGTAGTACAAGTGGTCTTCCGACTTCCCCTCTGGGATGATGATCGACTCCCAGCAGCAACAACAGCAGCAGTAGCAGCAACAACAACAACAGCAGGCGTACCACTCAAGGATCCTATGGAGGAATCCTGGTTAGGAGAGGACTCCTCAGTCTTGACAGTGACATGGCCTGCTGGACTACTTACATTCCTGACTGAGAAGGAAGTTGACATTGAGGGAGTTGGTGGTGTGGCTTGCAGGAGCTTGGGTACAGGAGGAAGAAGGGATTTAGGTGTCAGTGGACTGCTTATGCTCTTACCCAAAGTTTCACAACTTGACACTGACTTCTAATGAATACGCAGCAGGTGATGTATAAGGGAGGATGTTCCTAGGTGGTTAACATTCTTTCCCCTACTTATTACAGATTGACAGAGGCAACAGATGGCTTGACACCTGTTGTCCGGATTTGTGGAGAAATAATTCCACACAGAAGAGGTGGCTTTTTTGGTGGTTTGCCCATGCATCACAATGGGCTTCTTCATCCCACAGACAACAGGTGTCTCCCCCGGTGCCTGACTTAAACAAACCAAATCACCATCAGAATCCTCATCGTCAACTTACTCCTCAGCGCCAGCAACACCCATATCCTCATCCTGGTGTACTTCAACAGTGACATCTTCAATTTGAATATCAGGAACTGGACTGTGGGTGCTCCTTCGGCACTTGCATGGGGCGTGCAAATGGTGGAAGGCGCTACCTCTTCCCGTCCAGTGTTGGGAAGGTCAGGCATCCCAACCGCTGACACACTTGGACTCTCCTTGTGGATTTGTGATACCATCTCAGAACACGCAGTTCTTTTCTGTGCTCTTTTCAACTTACCTTTTATTATTTTTTCTAGCGGGTGGATGAGGGCTTCCATCATCATGTGAATCTGAACCATTAGCCATGAACATAGGACAGGACCTCACCCGTTCCTTGCCACTGCATGTCATAAATGGCATATTGGCAAGTTTACATTTCTCCTCAGACGATTTAAATTTTTTTTTTTTTGGTTCTTTTTACTGAACTTTGGCTTTTTGGATTTTACATGCCCTCTACTATCACATTGGGCATCGGCCTTGGCAGACGACGTTGATGGCATTTCATCGTCTATGTCATGGCTAGTGGCAGCAGCTTCAGCACTTTGAGGAAGTGGTTCTTCTTGATCTTTCCCTTTTTTATCCTCGAAATGTTTGTTCTCTATTATTTTTTGGGAGTTATATAAGACAATATGCAGCACACAGGAATGACTGGAATGACTGATGGACAGGACACTACCACTCGTCTGATGCAGCACGACACAACAACACTGTAAGGGACTTGTGGTTGTTGTTATACTTATTATAGGGTAGCAGTGGACATATAGCAGCAGCATATATCGTCACTGGAATGACTGATGGACAGGACACTACCACTGGTCTGATATAGCACAACACAAAAACACTGTAAGGGACTTGTGGTTGTTGTTATTATTATTATACGGCAGCTGTGGACATATAGCAGCAGCGTATACCACTGTGACTGCCTCGTCACTAGAATGACTGATGGACAGGACACTACCACTGGTCTGATGCAGCACAACACAACAACACTGTAAAGGACTTGTGGTTGTTGTTATAATTATTATACGGCAGCAGTGGACATAAAGCAGCAGTGTATATCGTCACTGGAATGACTGATGGACAGGACACTAACACTGGTCTGATGCAGCATAACACAACAACACTGTAAGGGACTTGTGGTTGTTGTTATTATTATTATACGGCAGCTGTGGACATATAGCAGCAGCGTATATCACTGTGACTGCCTCGTCACTAGAATGACTGATGGACAGGACACTACCACTGGTCTGATGCAGCACAACACAACAACACTGTAAAGGACTTGTGGTTGTTGTTATAATTATTATACGGCAGCAGTGGGCATATAGCAGCAGCGTATATCGTCACTGGAATGACTGATGAACAGGACACTACCACTGGTCTGATGCAGCACAACACAACAACACTTTATACAGCTACACTGGATATATGGCAGCAGATAACACCAACACTGTGACTGGCTGGACTAATGCAGCACAATACACTGACTACACTGGACTGGACAGCACAACACAGCACCACTTTATACAGCTACACTGGCAGGAGAGGACACCAACGCTGTAACTGGCTGGACTGATGCAGCACAATACACTGACTACACTGGACTGGACAGCACAACACAACACAAGACTCGCCACACCACTTTCCCGCCCCCACACAGACACTGGACACTGAGGACACGTCCTCTCAATACACTCTCTAAGACTGGAGTGAAAATGGCCGCGACACGCGGCTCCTTTATATGGATTCCAAATCCCGCGAGAATCCGATAGCGGGATGATAAAGTTTTGCCGCGTTCGGGTTTCCGGGTCAGGCGGGAAAATCCGAGCCTGACTCGGATCTGGGCTCGAGACGTGAAGTTCGGTAGAGTTCGGTTCTCTGAGAACCAAACCCGCTCATCTCTAATGCATATATAGGATGGATTGGTATACAGGAATGTAGCTCCAGCACTTACGTAGCTTAAACAGATGACCTCAATGTAACTGAATGAGATAAAGTGTCAAATAATGGCAACAGAATATCAGTATATTTGGGTCCTTTTTCAGTGTTTTGGCCATTGTACTGCTTCTATTGGGATACAGCATGGCTGACAAGGGGTTAATAACTTGTCCTCTGCTACTCTCCTCCGTAACACATCCTTCAGGTCCCTGCTGACTAATTGCACTAGTGCATTCCAGTGGTGTAAGTAGAAATATTCTCTTAGTGGTACTGAGTTACGGAAAAAAATGGGCGTGATTATGTATTGTGAGGGGGCATGGCCACATGATACTAGGGGGAGTGGCTTCATGAAACTAGTGGCATGGTCACATGGCACAGCCCCTTTTCATTGCACTCTGGAGGCAAGGCTTGAAATATATAGTAATGCCTTCAGTATAATAGAAATACAGGTTGAGTATCCCTTATCCACAATTAAAAATCACACATTTTTCTTTACCCTATTGAAATAATGACACCTATACATTTATATTATAGAATATACTGTATCTATGTAATATATCTATATATACACATAATATATAATATATATGTTATTATCTCAGTAGGGGGCACAAAAATGTGGGATTTTTAATTTTGGATAAGGGATACTCAACCTGTATATAGTAATGCCTCCAGTATAATAGAAATATATAGTAATACCTCCAGTATAATAGAAATATATAGTAATGCCTTCAGTATAATAGAAATATATAGTAATGCCTCCAGTATAATAGAAATATATAGTGACACCGCCAGTATAATAGAAATATATAGTGATATCTCCAGTATAATAGAAATATATAGTAATGCCTTCAGTATAATAGAAATATATAGTGATACCTCCAGTATAATAGAAATATATAGTAATGCCTCCAGTATAATAGAAATTTTAGTGATACTGCCAGTATAATAGAAATATATAGTGATATCTCCAGTATAATAGAAATATATAGTAATGCCTTCAGTATAACAGAAATATATAGTGATACCTCCAGTATAATAGAAATATATAGTAATGCCTTCAGTATAATAGAAATATATAGTAATACCTCAAGTATAATAGAAATATATAGTAATGCCTCCAGTATAATAGAAATATATAGTAATGCCTTCAGTATAATAGAAATATATAGTAATACCTCGAGTATAATAGAAATATATAGTGACACCGCCAGTATAATAGAAATATATAGTGGCACCGCCAGTATAATAGAAAAATATAGTGATACCGCCAGTATAATATAAATATATAGTAATGCCCCCAGTATAATAGAAATATATAGTAATGCCTCCAGTATAATAGAAATATATAGTGATACTGCCAGTATAATAGAAATATATAGTGATATCTCCAGTATAATAGAAATATATAGTAATGCCTTCAGTATAACAGAAATATATAGTGATACCTCCAGTATAATAGAAATATATAGTAATGCCTTCAGTATAATAGAAATATATAGTAATACCTCCAGTATAATAGAAATATATAGTAATGCCTTCAGTATAATAGAAATATATAGTAATACCTCGAGTATAATAGAAATATATAGTGACACCGCCAGTATAATAGAAATATATAGTGGCACCGCCAGTATAATAGAAAAATATAGTGATACCGCCAGTATAATAGAAATATATAGTAATGCCCCCAGTATAATAGAAATATATAGTAATGCCTCCAGTATAACAGAAATATATAGTAATGCCTCCAGTATAATAGAAATATATAGTAATGCCTCCAGTATAATAGAAATATATAGTAATACCTCAAGTATAATATAAATATATAGTAATACCTCAAGTATAATATAAATATATAGTAATGCATTCAGTATAATATAAATACATAGTAATACCTCAAGTATAATAGAAATATATAGTAATACCTCAAGTATAATATAAATATATAGTAATGCATTCAGTATAATATAAATATATAGTAATACCTCAAGTATAATAGAAATATATAGTAATACCTCAAGTATAATATAAATATATAGTAATGCCACCAATTAATTAATATATAGTAATGTCTCCATTATAACAGAAATAGATACTGTAGTAGTACCCCCATAATAATAGAGCTATATAGTAGTGTCCACATTATATTAGAAATTAATTACCCCTCACAGTGAAGCCAGAGACATGCCCAGCCTGTGAACAGAGGTGTAGCTAGGTGCTATGGTGCCCGGAGCAAGGATATGTTATGGCGCCCCCAGGGCCGGCTCTAGGCATGTTCGAATAGAGCGGCCGCGCATGGCGCCACCCTTAATGGGCGCCGCGCGCTGGTGCCGCCATATTCGAACATGGAGCCGGCCCTGTGCACTGCAGGCGCTTGTGTGCGCTATACGCGCTGGGCGGCGCCGGTATTTAACGTCAGATACCGGCGCCGCGCAGCGTACACAGCGCACACAAGCGCCTTGGACGCTTCCTGGCCGCCCGCCCTCCCGCCCGTACCCGCCAGCCCGCCCACCCGCACCCGGACAGCAGTACTCTTCCCCCTCCAACGCCGCAGGTATTTGGGGGAGGGGGGGAGAATAATTTATGGATGGCACTGTGGGGGCATTTATGGATGGCACTGTGGGGGCATTTATGGATGGCACTGTGGGGGCATTTATCTGGCACTGTGGGGACATTTATCTAGCACTGTGGGGCATTTATCTGTCACTGTGGGGCATTTATCTGGCACTGTGGGGACATTTATCTGGCACTGTGGGGCGCACTGTGGGGGCATTTATCTGGCACTGTGGGGACATTTATCTGGCACTGTGTGGACATTTATCTGGCACTGGGGGCATTTATCTGGCACTGTGGGGACATTTATCTGGCACTGTGGGGCATTTTTCTGGCACTGTGGGGACATTTATCTGGCACTGTGGGGCGCACTGTGGGGGCATTTATCTGGCACTGTGGGGATATTTATCTGGCACTGTGGGGGCATTTATCTGGCACTGAGGGGGCATTTATCTGGCACTGTGTGGACATTTATCTGGCACTGGGGGCATTTTTCTGGCACTGTGGGGACATTTATCTGGCACTGTGGGGGCATTTATCTGGCACTGCGGGGAGATTTATCTGGCACTGTGGGGACATTTATCTGGCACTGTGGGGCGCACTGTGGGGGCATTTATCTGGCACTGTGGGGCGCACTGTGGGGGCATTTATCTGGCACTGTGGGGACATTTATCTGGCGCTGTGGGGGCATTTATCTGGCACTGTGGGGGCATTTATCTGGCACTGTGGGGATATTTATCTGGCACTGTGGGGGCATTTATCTGGCACTGTGGGGCATTTATCTGGCACTGAGGGGACATTTATCTGGCACTGTGGGGCGCACTGTGGGGGCATTTATCTGGCACTGGGGGCATTTATCTGGCACTGGGGCATTTATCTGGCACTGTGGGGACATTTATCTGGCACTGTGGGGCATTTATCTGGCACTGTGGGGACATTTATCTGGCACTGTGGGGCGCACTGTGGGGGCATTTATCTGGCACTGTCGGGATATTTATCTGGCACTGTGGGGGCATTTATCTGGCACTGAGGGGGCATTTATCTGGCACTGTGTGGACATTTATCTGGCACTGGGGGCATTTTTCTGGCACTGTGGGGACATTTATCTGGCACTGTGGGGGCATTTATCTGGCACTGCAGTGAGATTTATCTGGCACTGTGGGGACATTTATCTGGCACTGTGGGGCGCACTGTGGGGGCATTTATCTGGCACTGTGGGTACATTTATCTGGCCCTGTGGGGCGCACTGTGGGGGCATTTATCTGGCAGTGTGGGGACATTTATCTGGCACTGTGGGGGCATTTATCTGGCACTGTGGGGGCATTTATCTGGCACTGTGGGGATATTTATCTGGCACTGTGGGGGCATTTATCTGGCACTGAGGGGGCATTTATCTGGCACTGAGGGGGCATTTATCTGGCACTGGGGGCATTTTTCTGGCACTGTGGGGACATTTATCTGGCACTGTGGGGGCATTTATCTGGAACTGCGGGGAGATTTATCTGGCACTGTGGGGACATTTATCTGGCACTGTGGGGCGCACTGTGGGGGCATTTATCTGGCACTGTGGGTACATTTATCTGGCCCTGTGGGGCGCACTGTGGGGGCATTTATCTGGCACTGTGGGGACATTTATCTGGCACTGTGGGGGCATTTATCTGGCACTGTGGGGACATTTATCTGGCACTGTGGGGCATTTATCTGGCACTGTGGGGACATTTATCTGGCACTGTGGGGCGCACTGTGGGGACATTTATCTGGCACTGTGGGGCGCACTGTGGGGACATTTATCTGGCACTGTGGGGACATTTATCTGGCACTGTGGGGGCATTTATCTAGCACTGTGGGGGCTTTTCGGTATCTACATATCTTGCACTGTGTGGCCATTTATGTATCTGGCATTGCTGGGGGGCATGTCATGTGTAGCTGGCACGGCTGGGGAGCATATCATGTAATGTTCCCGCTAGGCGTCTATGGCTAGGCAATGTGTCTAACGTGCTCTGTCTGGCGTAAAGTGTCTAACGTGCTCTCCCTGGCGCAAAGTGTCTAACGTGCTCTCCCTGGCGCAAAGTGTCTAACGTGCTCTGCCTGGCGCAAAGTGTCTAACGCGCTCTGCCTGGCGCAAAGTGTCTAACGCGCTCTGCTTGGCGCAAAGTGTCTAATGCGCTCTGCCTGGCGCAAAGTGTCTAACGCGCTCTGCCTGGAGCAAAGTGCTAACGCGCTCTGCCTGGCGCAAAGTGTCTAACGCGCTCTGCCTGGCGCAAAGTGTCTAACGCGCTCTGCCTGGCGCAAAGTGTCTAACGCGCTCTGCCTGGCGCAAAGTGTCTAACGCGCTCTGCCTGGCGCAAAGTGTCTAACGCGCTCTGCCTGGCGCAAAGTGTATGGAGATTCTACCTGGTGTAATGTGTATTAACTGCACTACTGTGTGGTGTAATGCGAATTGCCACTATTATGTGGCCACGCACCTTCCCCACGAAGAAACGCCCCTAAATTTTTGCTGCGCGCATTGTGTGTAGCTGCCACTGCTGGGGGGCATATCATGTCTATCTGGCACTATACTGGAGACATTGTGTGTAAGGAACACTACTGTGGCTGTTATGTGTAAGGCTGCTAATTGTGTGCGTAGAGGGGGTGTGAAAACATATTTATTTATAGTCTAATAATATGAAGTTATGAGGCCACGCCCACTTTCCAAGAGGTCACGCCCACTTTTCTTGGAGCGCGCGCCTTCATGTTTTCACTCAGGGTGCTAGTAGGCCTGGAGCCGGCCCTGGAGCCCCCTCCCCTGTACTGAATTGGGTGCATATTAAATTTGAAAAGAGTAAATATAAAAAAAATCCTAAATTGGTGACAGGTCTGGTTCTAGATATTGTGGAGCTCAGTTTCCATTGGGCGCCCCACATGCATAAAATAGGGACAGTGCAACAAAAAAATATAGTGGTATGGCTTCATGGGGAAAGTGCATGGCCACAGAATAGTACCAATTCAGATTACATTGCACAGTAGTGTCCGTTATTCACATTACAGCACAGTAGAACCCCTTATACACATTTCACAACACAGTAGAATGGCTTGTACATGTTACACAATACAGTAGAGCCCCTTACAGTAAACACATTACACCACAGTAGAGCCACTTATACATGTTACACCACAGTAGAACCACTTATACATGTTACACCACAGTAGAACGGCTTGTACACATTACACAATACAGTAGAGCCGCTTATACACATTACACCACAGTAGAGCCACTTATACATGTTACACCACAGTAGAGTTGCTTATACACATTACACCACAGTAGAGCCACGTATACATGTTACACCACAGTAGAGTCACTTATACACATTTCACAACACAGTAGAACGGCTTGTACACATTACACAATACAGTAGAGCCACTTATACATGTTACACCACAGTAGAGCCACTTATACATGTTACACCACAGTAGAGCCACTTATACATGTTACACCACAGTAGAGCCACTTATACATGTTACACCACAGTAGAGCCACTTATACATGTTACACCACAGTAGAACGGCTTGTACACATTAAATAATACAGTAGAGCCGCTTATACACATTACACCACAGTAGAGCCACTTATACATGTTACACTACAGTAGAGTCGCTTATACACATTACACCACAGTAGAGCCACGTATACATGTTACACCACAGTAGAGTCACTTATACACATTTCACAACACAGTAGAACGGCTTGTACACATTACACAATACAGTAGAGCCGCATATACACATTACACCACAGCACAGTAGACTCACTTATACACGTTACACAACAGTAGTGCTACTTATACAGGTTATGCCACAGTAAAGCCACTTATACATGTTACTCTGCAGCTTCTTGTACAGTAAGAGGTGCTGCAGCAGTAGCTGGAGCAGAGAGTGGTGCTCCAGCATCAATGTAGAGAGAGGCGCTGTAGCAGCCCAAGCAGAGAGAGGAGCTGTAGCAGCCAAGGTAGAATGAGGTGCTGCAGCAGCTAGGGCAGATAGAAGTGCTGCAGCAGCGGGGGCAGAAAGGTGCTGCAGCAGCCGGGACAAAGAGTGGTGCAGCAGGACAGACGTAACACTGCTGCACAGTTACAAGCAGACAGTGAGACATATAAAAAGGTGGCAGAGCTCCGGCAGGTGCCGGCTTCAGTGTCTCCTACTATCACCTCTGGCCTGCCCTGTTCCTTACCTACTGTAATCGCTGCGTTTGAGTCAGTGTGCAACCCTCTGCTTCTCCTCTTGTTCTGCAGCTGCCTGTACAGCGGGCTGCGGTATAGCGGGTGGAGATGGCGAGGCAGGCAGCAGCGTGCCCTCTAACTTTTCCGGCGCCTGGAGCTCAAGTTCCACCGGAGCCACTCTCGCTACACCCCTGCCTGTGAGCAACAAAAGCCACTCAGTGCCAATGCATCACACGAGCTGAGTGAACGGAAACAGCTGCATGCAGCAAGGGACGCCGAGGGAAAGTGCACCCAGGCTCCTCTCTTTGCACCAGCCATGGCTACCAGAGGAGGAAGTGTGATGTGACATCATTACATCACCGTCACACTCCCAGTAACCCTGACAAAGTGGGAGGCTCCGCCATGCTGCCATGGTCTTGTTGTTCGATGGCACATAATAATTGTGGTAATGGAGGTCATGGGTGGAAAGTGTGTGGCGGGTGGTACTATGTACCCGCTGCCAAATTCTTAAGGGTACTCCATACCCGAGTGTACCCACATACATGCACCACTGGTGCAATCTCTTCTTTACTTTCACTGCAAATTAGTGATGAGCAGGTTCGGTTCCTCGGGATCCGAACCCCCCCCGAACTTCACCCATTTTACACGGTTCCGAGGCAGCCTCGGATCTTCTCGCCTTGCTCAGTTAACCCGAGCGCGCCCGAACGTCATCATCCCGCGGTCGGATTCTCGTGAGATCCGTTTTCTATATAAGGAGCCGCACGTCGCCGCCATTTTTCACTTGTGCATTGGAGATGATCGTGAGAGGACGTGGCTGGCGTCCTCTCAGTTTCTATGTTCAGTGGGCTGCAAATACCTGTGCTCAGTGTGCTGCAAATATCTGCGCTCAGTGTGCTGCAAATATCTGTGCTCAGTGTGCCAATTGCTTTATTGTGGGGACTGGGAACCAGCAGTATTATATAGTTGGATGACAGTGCAGAGATTTGCTGACCAGTGACCACCAGTATTATACGTTCTCTGCCTGAAAAATGCTCCATATCTGTGCTAAGTGTGCTGCAAATATCTGTGCTCAGTGTGCTACAAATATCTGTGCTCAGTGTGCTAATTGCTTTATTGTGGGGACTGGGGACCTGCAGTATTACATAGTAGGTGGACAGTGCAGAGTTTTTCTGACCAGTGACCACCAGTATTATACGTTCTCTGCCTGAAAAACGCTCCATATCTGTGCTGCATTGTAGTATATAGAAGGAGGACAGTGCAGAATTTTGCTGACCACCAGTATAACTACATATATAGCAGTACGGTACAGTAGTCTGTGTTGTCAAGTATACTATCCTATCCATACCTTTGGTGCATTTCAGTTTTGCACAGTTTGCTGACCACCAGTATATATAATATATAGCAGTACGGTACAGTAGGCCACTGCTCTACCTACCTCTGTGTCATCAAGTATACTATCCATCCATACCTGTGGTGCATTTCAGTTTTGCACAGTTTGCTGACCACCAGTATATATAATATATAGCAGTACGGTACAGTAGGCCACTGCTCTACCTACCTCTGTGTCATCAAGTATACTATCCATCCATACCTGTGGTGCATTTCAGTTTTTCACAGTTTGCTGACCACCAGTATATATAATATATAGCAGTACGGTACAGTAGGCGACTGCTCTACCTACTTCTGTGTCGTCAAGTATACTATCCATCCATACCTGTGGTGCATTTCAGTTTTGCACAGTTTGCTGACCACCAGTATTTATAATATATAGCAGTACGGTACAGTAGGCCACTGCTCTACCTACCTCTGTGTCATCAAGTATACTATCCATCTATACCTGTGGTGCATTTCAGTTTTGCACAGTTTGCTAACCACCATTATATATAATATATAGCAGTACGGTACAGTAGGCCACTGCTCTACCTACCTCTGTGTTGTCAAGTATACTATCCATCCATACCTACATAAGGGTGGGTGGGAGAGCCCAAGGACAATTCCATCTTGCACCTCTTTTTTTTTTTCATTTTTCTTTGCATCATGTGCTGTTTGGGGACTGTTTTTTTGAAGTGCCATCCTGTCTGACACTGCAGTGCCACTCCTAGATGGGCCAGGTGTTTGTGTCGGCCACTTGGGTCGCTTAGCTTAGTCACACAGCTACCTCATTGCGCGTCTTTTTTCTTTGCATCATGTGCTGTTTGGGAACTATTTTTTTTGAAGTGCCATCCTGTCTGACACTGCAGTGCCACTCCTAGATGGGCCAGGTGTTTGTGTCGGCCACTTGGGTCGCTTAGCTTAGTCACACAGCTACCTCATTGCGCGTCTTTTTTCTTTGCATCATGTGCTGTTTGGGGACTATTTTTTTGAAGTGCCATCCTGTCTGACACTGCAGTGCCACTCCTAGATGGAAAAACAACCAAAGACAAGACAAAAGAAATCCCTTTCGGGAGCACTCTTATTTGAAAATGGTGATGATAATTAAACAATATATAGTGAAATGATATGATGATAATTCTAAAACTTAACTTTTATTCTATTCCATTAAAATATCGACCTATATGGTCCAGACATATTTAAATATCTATTCAAAATAGAAGAGAGAAAGGTGAAATATAGATCAGATGAATAAGAGTGAGCAGATTAGAACTGCCCCACCAGTGTATTCACATGAAGATATAGGTGATCATCTTAGTGATATCCACAGTGCCTGGTATTCCTAAGCGGTCCCCCTTCAAAGTACTAACCAGGTCTATCCTATCAGCTTCCGAGATAGAAGATCGGGCTACTCTCAGGATAGTACGACCTTGAATGATAAGGATGACATATGAAGGAAGAGAGAACCCACTTCTGCTGTCTGTACTCTGCCTGTTATACGTCTCTGGAACAATTGGCCCCAGGCTTTTCCAGATGAGAGAGTGTTGGAAGGAAGAACCATCACCAGTTTTAATTGGGGAAGATCATGAATTATTTGGTCTACTTCCACTCAGAATTAAGGCAGAAGGAAGAAGGGAGCACTTCTGCTTTCTGTTGTGACAGCCAAATGTACGCTGGGGAGGGCGGAACCCTTGCCAGCACAGCTATCAGCCAGATGAGAGAGTGCTGAGAGAAGATAAAGTTCTGATGAGTAATCAGAAATATACAGTTTGTATGAATTAATTCATTCCAGTAGCATGATGTAACTAATCTCCTCTTATTCTCCTATGTCATATATACAGTATTTTACATATACAGGAAATCAATACTTTCTGAATAAATTAAATCCTGAGTCTTAGCCAATCATAATATGATGGTGATTCGGATGAGGTATTTAGACAGGGGTGGCATGTCGTAGTGATCTCACAAAATCGTGAATGTCTAAAATATCTAGAAAAAATACTTGTTGGCAGGAAGTTCCTAATCTCTCACATAAAGATATAAAAGAAACAATGTTGCAGAAAAATACTCCAGCAGAAGATCTGCAAATTCAGTTAGTTGTCACATAAAGATATGAAGGAAACAAAGTTGCAACAAAAGTTTTCCAGCAAACAATCTACAGATATAGGCCCTCATTCCGAGTTGATCGGTCGCAAGGCGAATTTAGCAGAGTTACACACGCTAAGCCTACGCCTACTGGGAGTGTATCTTAGCTTCTTAAAATTGCGAACGATGTATTCGCAATATTGCGATTACAAACTTCTTAGCAGTTTCAGAGTAGCTTCAGACTTACTCGGCATCTGCGATCAGTTCAGTGCTTGTCGTTCCTGGTTTGACGTCACAAACACACCCAGCGTTCGCCCAGACACTCCCCCGTTTCTCCGGCCACTCCTGCGTTTTTTACGGAAACGGTAGCGTTTTCATCCACACGCCCCTAAAACGCCGTGTTTCCGCCCAGTAACACCCATTTCCTGTCAATCACACTACGATCGCCGGAGCGAAGAAAAAGCCGTGAGTAAAAATACTATCTTCATAGCAAAGTTACTTGGCGCAGTCGCAGTGCGAATATTGCGCATGCGCACTAAGCGAAATTTCACTGCGATGCGATGAAAAATAACGAGCGAACAACTCGGAATGAGGGCCATAGTCACTTAGTAAATCAACCTTGTAAAGGTTATAGCAATTCTGCAATTAGAGAAAGAACACTGACTTCTAGGCTTGTAACAGAATTGATCCTCAATACACTTAGTTGTATGAATAATTCATACTGAATAATGTATTTAAACACATGCATGAATGTCAAATATAACAACAATAATACCAAAAAATATAACAGAAATAGCAAAAATAGCAAGAGCACCTTGTCAGCACCAGAATTTAAGGAGCTCTGCTTTAAGATTTCATACGTATATTTGAACTTGTATCAGTTCAGAAATGAATGAATCACCTAGATCAAAAAAAATGGTGTGCAGTCGGTATATTGATTGTAACAAGGTATAGCGTGTTTAAGCAAATGCATGAATGTCAAATATAACAAAATAGCAAAAATAACGATAATAACAAAAATGGCAGGAGCATCTTGCTAGCACCAGAATACAAGGAGCTCTATTTTGAAATTACATACGTATATTTGAACTTGTATCAGTTCAGAGATGAATGGATCACCTGAATGGAAAACTAGTGTGCGACAAATAAATCGATTGTGACAAAATATAGCATAAATATGCAACACATATAATTTTGCAACATGTATAATTAATTAAATGAAATAAGTGCACCTTTTTTATGCTTTCATTTTCGTGCATAAAATGAGGACAGCATTAAGTAATTTAGAATAATGAGGATATCAGCAAAAATATATATCATAAAGAGTATATATTTTTTATTAGTGCAATTAGGTATTAAATCATGTACAGGGGTATGGGTATTATAACCCCTAATATTAATCCTCAATTGGTAGCATATACTGTAGAGGCAGGGGGGAGAGAGTGGAAAACGTCATGGGTATGGCCGTCAGTGGAAAGTGTGATTATGGTAATATTTAATTAATCACCACTCCAGCCAAATCGAATTACCGATCTGATACCCTCAGTTTCTAATCCAACCCACTCCTGCTTTCCCTAATGCGCCTTCCACCATACATCGGGAGTGCATATGCATAAATGTCCTTGATAATTAACCTCAAGTGCCGTTGTATGGTGTGGGGCAGGGAGTGGGGGATAAGCGGGGGGAGAAGGGTTTAAAGATAATGTGACCGTGGAGAAGTTATGCAGAGTTTTGCCGTGATATTTACCAATCGCCGCTCCAACAGTTTTGGATGCTGGCGTTTAGTTTGTCATCTCTGCAAACGACTCGGCCCGCTCCCACTTTCCCCTCGCCTCACATGTGTGTCCTCACGATAGCGGTGCTGCGGCCGCCCGAAATCCAAAAGGGGCGTGGCCATACAACGTCCGTTGATGACGTCAGTCCCTACGTACGTTTCACCGAACGGGCTTGTTCACGGGAGCCTCAGTCCTAACAAGCCCAGTCATACCTTTATATAGCAAAAGGCTAATTAGCTATAGTTGTGCAAGTTTAAAGCAATTGTGCTATTAGTGTTTAGTCTAGTCTGAGATGATAAACAGCCCTCTTAATGCCAAAATAATACAATTAATTGGCATTAAGTTTGAGCTGTTTAATGGATCTAAAATCTGAGTAATTTCCTTAATTGCTAAATTGAAGTTATTAATGATATTGGCCAATGAGTCTTAATATAGTAGAACCTAGATATCCCACCATGTAGGACATCACATACATAAACGGAGTTTCATTCAATGTGATGTTAAATTGAATAATAATACTGAAGGTAAAAAGTAAAAATAAAATAAGATAAAATGATGATAAAATGAGTGAGTGGTATAGTAAAGCAGCCTTAGGAGTGGTTTTTAGAATACAATATAAGTATTATATATATGTGATGCATATATGAGAATGCTGTCTAAACCAATTATGAGGAAAAATGTTGGAACTATAAAGGTCCTTACATAGGAGTCTCTATAATATAATGTGGCTATTTCCCATATGTGCTTTTATATAAAAAAATAATTTTCTATTTTGTGTGAGTAATTGTATGATATTTTATTTATCTATTATTATTAGTGAACTTGGTTGGGCGCATGAGCTAAAATACCTTTCGAAGGGAGAAGGAGTAATAATTCAAAAAGGAAATATTGGTAAGTGATTTTGTTGTGAATAAATTAGGTAATGTACATTCCAAAAATATTGATTAGGTGAGAAAATGTGTTGAGACAGTGAAAATAATAATAAAAGTGTGGATATGATATTGTTAAAGAATTGTTTGTAATATGTGTCATTTATTATTGTTAATATTGATGCTGTGTACTGGGGAAGTGAAAAAGAGGTAAAGTATGAAAATGGGTGTAGAGAAGTGTGATAACACAAAAATATTTTTTATATATATATTATTATTTTTATTATTACTATTATTTAAAACATGTTTTGTGCTTTTGAGCACCGAAATATATAGTGTTGATCATTGGATCTAACAAAAGTGTCTAGAATATGTGTCAAAATACGATTGCTGGATGAGGAAAAAGTCTGATGTGTGTGAAGAGGTGAGTTGTTGGGGAGGGAAGGGATTAAAAAAGTTTTTTTATGTTTGAGACATAGCAGAATTTTATATATAACCTTGTGTATTTTGTTCCTAAAAGGATGTGTGTATATCTCTTTCCTTCTTATGGAGTCTTATACCAGGAGAAATTTATTCGAGAAACACACCAAAGTTTATGTTTTCATTTAGGCCTCGCGGTATCAGGGAATGTAACTAAAAGATCCACTCTGACTCTTTTTTCTGTAGTGTGTTCATTATGTCTCCTCCTCTTAGACCCATTTTAAGATGTTCTAGGCCGAAGATGCGTAGATCTTGTGTTCTGCTCCCATGAACTTGAAGGAAATGTTTGGCAACAGTAGTCAAAGTCTTGAATTTAGATGCATCCGATCTGGCATTGCGGATATTACCTATGTGTTCCAAAGCTCTAACTTTGAGCATACGTGAGGTCATGCCCACATATTTCAAGTCACAGGGGCATGTGATACAATAAATTACATTTTCTGTTCTGCAGTTGAAATAATCCTTGATTTGAATGGATTGATTGTACCTGTCCATAATGGTCACTTGATTGAGGATATGGGGACAGGCCTTGCAGTTTCCACACGGGTAACTGCCCTTTAAGGGGGTACGAGATCCAGATGGTTGTGAGAAATGGCTTTTCACCAATTGATCTCTAAGGTTGGGTGCTCGTCGCCAACTCATGTTAACCCTATCCCCTATACGTTCAGACAAATCCTGATCCATTTGTAATATGTGCCAATGGTTTTGTAAAATCTGGCTCACTTCTTTCCAATTGGCACAGAAATCACCTATAAATCTCATGACCCCTATTTCCTTTTTTGTTTCTGGACGATTTTGATCTGAAAAAATCAAGGACTCGCGTTGTACCTTGCTCACTTCATAGTTAGCTTTCTTGATCAAGCGATTACTGTAGCCACGTTCTTTGAGTCGATTCCTTAAATCAACACACTTCAATCGGAAGCTTTGTTCGTCCGAACAATTCCGTTTAAGCCGGAGGAATTCGCCCTTCGGGATATTCCTGATGGTTGGCGGGAAGTGTGCACTGGAGGAGTGGAGAAGACTATTGGTTGATGTTTCTTTCCTAAAGATCTCCGTGGCAATTTTATTATTGCCATCCCGATAAATCCTAAGGTCTAAAAATGAAATACTTTCTCGGCTGCTGGTATACGTGAATTTCAAATTGATGTCATTGGTGTTGAGAATTTGGATGTATTCTTCCAACTTGGTTTCAGGACCATCCCATATCATAAAGATATCGTCTATAAAGCGCATCCATGTAATGATATGGTTGGTATAACACTCTTGGTTATCATTAAAGACAAATTCTCGCTCCCACCAACCCAAAAACAGGTTTTCATATGTGGGGGCACAAGCCGCCCCCATTGCAGTACCCCTTAATTGAATATGGAAATGATTGTTGAACAGGAAGTAATTGTGATGTAACACAAACTCCAAAAGTTCCAACAGAAATTCCTGGAATTCACCAATTCCTTCAATGGAGAGAAAATATCTTACTGCCATAACCCCCAGGTCATGTTTTATGGAGGTGTAGAGAGCCTCGACATCGAGGCTCACCAAGATATATGATTTCTCCAGATGTACATCATGAACCTTCCTTAGTACATCAGTGGTATCTTTGATGTACGAAGGCAGGGTCAGGACATGATGTCTCAGATGCACATCCAGAAAACAGCTGGCTTTCTCTAGAAGGCCCCCATTGCCTGATATAATGGGCCTTCCAGGGGGATTTTTGACATTTTTATGTACTTTGGGCAGTAAGTAAAAAGTTGGTGTTCGGGGATGTGGCGTGGCCAAATATTCCCATTCTCCTTTTGTGATGATTCCCTCTTGTAGTTGTCTATCTATTATTCTCTTGTATTTTACAAGAAAATTTTGAGTAGGGTCAAATAAGGTGGTTTTGTAACATGAGGTGTCATTCAGTTGACGATTGGCCTCCCTCAGATAAAGGTTCGTTGGCCAGATAACAATATTCCCACCTTTATCTGAAGGCTTGATTAGAATGTCATCCCAGCTACGGATTTGTTTGAGGGCCTGCTTCTGTGCATGGGTCAGGTTACCAATTCTCCGATGATGTTTCTGTTTCTGATATAATTTGTCAAAGTCCCTAGACACCAAGTTGAGAAATATTTTTATTTCTGGACATGTATGATCTCCTGGAAAGAATGTAGATTTCTTTTTTTTTTTTATAAGTGGGTCGGGTATTCCGTGGATCTATATCGTCTTGAAGTTCTACCTGTTCATCAGCCAATTCTTCCAGGGTCCTAATTGCCTCTAAATCTTGTTGTGATAATATCTCCATGGGAGTGGTTGTTGCCTCACCCTTTCTTTGGTTGAAGAATTTAGTTAGTAACAACTTTCGACCAAAGAGTCTTAAATTGGTTTCCCATTTGAATGGGTCGAACGCAGATGTAGGTGAGAATGAAAGACCCTTTTCAAGTACTGAGATCTGATCAGGGGTCAGTATATGGGATGATAGATTAATAATTTTGAGTTTAGTTGTTGACTCAGTAGGGTAGTTTATTTCCTCCGCCTGGACGGGTATCGGTGTGGCTGGGGAGACTTCCATCTTTCTCTTCCCCTTCTGCCTTTTGCCCCGTCTCGTTTTGGTTCGTCGGGGCGTCCACGGAAGGTGCCCCTGATGTCCTCTAAAAAAGAGTTAGATGAGGAGGAAGCTGTAGTCCGGGAGTTGGTACCCCGTCTTTGATTATAGATCTCTCTAGAGTCAATATCTTCAGTATCAGAGAGTTCTATCTCAGAGGATGATGGTGTTTGATCAGATCTCTGTGGTTCTCTCCTGTTTGGTTGTCTTTTAGCGTTCTGTGTCCACTTGAATATATTCCCAGTGAGAAAATCCCTCTTGTCCCTAGAGAATTTGGATTTTTTCCTCTCAATAATCACATCCTCATAGGTCTCCAATTCTTTTTTAATTCTCCCAAATGTATTTTGAAATCCCGTGTCCTTGATGGGCCAGGTGTTTGTGTCGGACACTTGGGTCGCTTAGCTTAGTCACACAGCTACCTCATTGCGCGTCTTTTTTCTTTGCATCATGTGCTGTTTGGGGACTATTTTTTTGAAGTGCCATCCTGTCTGACACTGCAGTGCCACTCCTAGATGGGTCAGGTGTTTGTGTCGGCCACTTGGGTCGCTTAGCTTAGTCACACAGCGACCTCGGTGCAAATTTTAGGACTAAAAATAGTATTGTGAGGTGTGAGGTGTTCAGAATAGACTGGAAATGAGTGGAAATTGTGGTTATTGAGACTAATAATACGGTAGGATCAAAATTACCCCCAAATTCTATTATTTAAGCTGTTTTTGAAAACACCCGAATCCAAAACACACCCGAATCCGACCAAAAAATTTCAGGGAGGTTTTGCCAAAACGCGTCCGAATCCAAAACATGGCCGTGGAACCGAATAAGAACTAAAACACAAAACCCAAAAAATTACCGGTGCACATCACTACTGCAAATTTGCCAGAGATCAGGTAAACATCCTTAGAAATAATATGCCATTTTCAGTCACTAGGTGGTGCTATAACACCACTTTAAGAATTTACAGTATGACTGACCAGCCTTAATATGTCCATCAATAAACATTTCTCTGCTCTAATATTATATTATATGGCATAACTTCTGTGACTGAGCTCCACTACCCAGCATAGGCATAAGCAACCTCCGAAGGTATGGCTGGCCTCACACTCTCCTGTGACCGGCAGCCACTTGCTTACAGCTCAGTGTCTAAAGCTTAGATGTGGCGCTGGCACAGAGGGAGATGTGGTCACTTCAGAGGCGCGAACAGCAGTCTGCCTGTCAGCTACACTGACAGCTCTTTATACCCCTCCCTGGTAGTCACATGACTCACTCTGAGGTGATGCTCCGCCCAATAACAATCACCCTGCTGTGTAATTGACAGCACGGAGCACGAGGACATTAACCCCTTGCACTGTGAAACCATAAAACCAGCATTAATTGTATTTACCACTCCATTTACATCAACGGGCCTAATTCAGACCTGGTTGCACGCAGGCTGTTTTTTGCACTGCTGTCACCAGGTAATCGCCACCTATATGGGAGATAATCGCTGTGCAGGGGTGCGATCGGTTGTGCAGAGAGCTGCACAGTTTCTGCACAGCCCAGGACTTACTCAGCCGCTGCAACGATCCGGACTGTTGCTGACGTCAGAAATCTGCCTCCCGAATGGCTGGGCACGCCTGCGTTTTCCCAGACACTCCCTGGAAACGATGGGTTGCCGCCCACGAATGACTTCTTCCTGACAATCTTCTTGCGATCGCCGCTGCGATCTCTTTCTTCGTAGAATCCGTAGCTGTCCAGCGACCCCCGTCGCCGGCCTGCGACACAGCTGCGCATTGCGGACCGCACGCATGCGCTGTTCAGACCCGATCGCACGTCTGCAAAAAAAGGCAGCGTGCGATTGGGTCTGAATGACCCCCAATGTACATAATTACACAATTACATATATATGTTACTTATATTATTTCCCTCATAAATGGCACCTATAATTTATTTAAGTATATTTTTTCTTTTAACCCTTTAGAGGTTTACAAATACTTGGATCCTTGAGAATGTTCCAAAGTAACAAAGATGATACTGTCTGATTGGATGGAGAAGGATCTGCTACCCCTAACCTGGCTTCTCTAATACCGGTTAGGTGTGAGAGTTTCCCTGGACATTTCGGTCAGGCTACGACCAGATGACCCGACCGGACACAATGCAGGTAAAGATTTTCCTCAAGGGTCAGTTGTAAGTGATTAATCTGCATGGGCTCCTCCTCAGTGGGAGATAATGGACGCAGAACCTGTTGAATCTTGAAATGCTCACTCCAACCCTTCTCAAGGATTCATTCTCTGAAGTGAAGATCCACCTTGGTACATAAGGAAATTAGGTAATCAAGTCTAGAGCGCAAGTCAAGTGGGGATAGCTCATCCTTAATTCCATCAGGCAAATTGCTCCAGAAGGAAGTGAACAATGCCTCATCATTCCACCTCAACTTGGAGGCCAAGGTATGGAAGTGCACAACATACTGGCCCACCATTCGGGAATCCTGTCATAAATACAGAATATCTGCTGCTGCTGTGGAAGTTTTTATGCCATGTTCATCGAAAATCATCTGGAACATGGAGATAGAGTAGGAGTAATTTGAGAGAATCAGATAAGATTTTTCGCATAAAGGTGATGTCCAGGCTAAGACTTGTCCAGAGAGTAATGAAACAATATATGCCACATTGTGACGCTGTAGGTGGTACTGCAACTGTAGGTGGTCCATCCCCAGGGGTGCTTTGTTGTACAGAAAGGGGCTGCTGTGTCGGACAAGGGGTTGCTGTGTCTGTACGTCAAGGGGCTGCTGTGTCTGTACGTCAAGGGGCTGCTGTGTCTGACAAGGGGCTGCTGTGTCTGTACGTCAAGGGGCTGCTGTGTCTGACAAGGGGCTGCTGTGTCTGTACGTCAAGGGGCTGCTGTGTCTGACAAGGGGCTGCTGTGTCTGTACGTCAAGGGGCTGCTGTGTCTGACAAGGGGCTGCTGTGTCTCTACGTCAAGGGGCTGATGTCTCTGTACGTCAAGGGACTGCTGTGTCTGACAAGGGGCTGCTGTGTCTGTACGTCAAGGGGCTGCTGTGTCTGACAAGGGGCTGCTGTGTCTGTACGTCAAGGGGCTGCTGTGTCTGTATACGTTAAGGGGCTGCTGTGTCTGACAAGGGCCTGCTGTGTCTGTATGTCAAGGCGCTGCTGTCTGTATGTCAAGGAACTGCTGTGTCTGACAAGGGGCTGCTGTGTCTGTTCGTCAAGGGACTACTGTGTCTGACAAGGGTCTGCTGTGTCTGTATGTCAAGGGGCTGCTGTGTCTGTACATCAAGGGACTGCTGTGTCTGACAAGGGGCTACTGTGTCTGTACGTCAAAGGACTGCTGTGTCTGACAAGGGGCTGCTGTGTCTTTATGTCAAGGGACTGCTGTGTCTGTACATCAAGGGGCTGCTGTGTCTGTACATCAAGGGGCTGCTGTGTCTGACAAGAGACTGCTGTGTCTGTACATCAAGTGGCTGCTGTGTCTGACAAAGGGCTGCTGTGTTTGTATGTCAAGGGGCTGCTATGCCTGACAAGGGGCTGCTGTGTCTGTACGTCAAGGGGCTGCTGTGTCTGACAAGGGGCTGCTGTGTCTGTACGTCAAGGGGATGCTGTGTCTGACAAGGGGCTGCTGTGTCTGTACGTCAAGGGGCTGCTGTGTCTGACAAGGGGCTGCTGTGTCTGTACGTCAAGGGACTGCTGTGTCTGACAAGGGGCTGCTATGTCTGTACGTCAAGTGGCTGCTGTGTCTGACAAGGGGCTGCTGTGTCTGTATGTCAAGGCGCTGCTGTATCTGTACGTCAAGGGACTGCTGTGTCTGACAAGGGGCTGCTGTGTCTGTTCATCAAGGGACTGCTGTGTCTGACAAGGGTCTGCTGTGTCTGTATGTCAAGGGGCTGCTGTGTCTGTACATCAAGGGACTGCTGTGTCTGACAAGGGGCTACTGTGTCTGTACGTCAAGGGACTGCTGTGTCTGACAAGGGGCTGCTGTGTCTGTATGTCAAGGGGCTACTGTGTCTGACAAGGGGCTGCTGTGTCTGTACGTCAAGGGGCTGATGTGTCTGTACATCAAGGGACTGCTGTGTCTGACAAGGGGCTGCTGTGTCTGTTCGTCAAGGGACTGCTGTGTCTGACAAGGGGCTGCTGTGTCTGTACGTCAAGGGGCTGCTGTGTCTGTACATCAAGGGGCTGTTGTGTCTGACAAGGGGCTACTGTGTCTGTACGTCAAGGGACTGCTGTGTCTGACAAGGGGCTGCTGTGTCTATTTCAAAGGGACTGCTGTGTCTGTACATCAAGGGGCTGCTGTGTCTGTACATCAATGGGCTGCTGTGTCTGACAAGGGGCTGCTGTGTCTGTACGTCAAGGGGCTGCTGTGTCTGACAAGGGGCTGCTGTGTCTGTATGTCAAGGGGCTGCTGTGTCTGTACGTCAAGGGGCTGCTGTGTTTGTACGTCAAGGGGCTGCTATGTCTGACAAGGGGCTGCTGTGTCTGTACGTCAAGGGGCTGCTGTGTCTGACAAGGGGCTGCTGTGTCTGTATGTCAAGGGGCTGCTGTGTCTGACAAGGGGCTGCTGTGTCTGTACATCAAGGGGCTGCTGTGTCTGACAAGGGCTGCTGCGTCTGTACATCAAGGGGCTGCTGTGTCTGACAAGGGGCTGCTGTGTCTGTATGTCAAGGGGCTGCTGTGTCTGACTAGGGGCTGTTGTGTCTAACAAGAGTCTTCTACTGTGTCTGACAAGGGGCTTCTGTGTCTATATGTCAAGGGGCTGCTGTGTCTGTACGTCAAGGGACTGCTGTGTGCGACAAGGGGCTGCTGTGTCTCTACGTCAATTGGCTGCTGTGTCTGACAAAGGGCTGCTGTGTCTGTACGTCAAGGGGCTGCTATGTCTGACAAGGGGCTGCTGTGTCTGTATGTCAAGGGGTTGCTGTGTCTGACAAGGGGCTGCTTTATCTGTACATCAAGGGGCTGCTGTGTCTGACAAGGGGCTGCTGTGTCTGTATGTCAAGGGGCTGCTGTGTCTGACTAGGGGCTGCTGTGTCTAACAAGAGTCTTCCCTGTCCATCCATAAAGTGGCCGCTGTGTACATTCAGGGGTGCTCTGCAAATCTAGAGGTGCTCTGCCCCAGTTTAAACAAAATAAAAAGCTAAAAATATAATAATAAAAAAACGATATATCTTTTTAATAGCACAATGTACTAAAAATATTTTTTTATGACGGCCAGGCTGCAGTGTATTATTATACATGTATTGTGACACTGTAGGTGGTCTGTCCCCAGGGGTGCTTTGTTGTACATAAAGGGTTACTATGTTGTCCATCAAGGGGCTGCTGTGTCTGACAAGGGGCTGCTGTGTCCATGTGGACTCAGCTACGTGGGGAAGACTGAGAGGACCCTGCGGGAGAGAATGATGATGCATCGTTCAGCTATTAAACAAGCAATTGAAACGGACAGTACTGATCAGCCAGTGGCACGTCATTTCTTAAACGCAGGTCACGGTCTCTCCACGTTGCGTTACATAATAATTGACCATATCCCTTAATCTAAATGAAGAGGGGATCGGGGGCATAAACTGTTACAATGTGAGTCCATGTGGATTTTCAGATTGCGGATACTGTTACCAAAAGGCTTAACCTTCCTAGGATGTTCAGGTCTTTTTTGACTCATATCAAATTTATTTATTTTAGATCTATTATATTTTTGGGAATTTAAAAAAAATATTTTGTGACTTTGTTTTCATAGTCATAGTAAATATTCAGTTATGTGTACTTTTTATTTCAAATGGTAGTTTTTGTATAGTAAACATTGTAACACAAAGTTGTTCGGGTCAATTTTGACCTGTGTTGAATTTTCAGTGCATAGGATGTATGAGTACCGTAATTTTCAATATATTATTCGCCAGTACTGTACATGTCCAGCAAACCAGATGGTATAGTACGGTATAAAATTTTGGGTACTTTGTGACAACGCTACCAGTTATGTCTGGAATATACAGCCATATCTTGGAAAGCAGCCTGGTTCTACACCAGAACCAAACCAAGGTCTCAGGGTTGTCATCGATCTCGTTCAAGGCTTGAAAGGACATAATGTAACATATGATAACTGTTTCACGTCCTATGACCTTGGACAGATTCCTCTGAAAAAAAACACTGACAGTGATTCGAACAATCAGAAAGAACAAACACACAATTCCTCTGCAGTTGCATGCAAATGGGGCCCCAAAGTTTAAATCAACATTTGCATTCACGAAGGATACAACTCTTGTATCGTACATCCCGAAGAAAGGCAACGACGTAGTCTTGCAGAGCACTCTTCACCATGATAGAAAAATAGCAGACACAAAGAAACCTCAAATCATTCTGGATTATAACAGCACAAAAGGAGGAGTAGACACGTTAGATAAACTGGCCTCCCACTATTCCTTCGGAGGAAGACAAACACATGGCCCATTTTAGTTTTTTCCAACATCCTAGACATTTCCACGTATAATGCTTTTCGTATTGTTTATCAACATCAATCCAGCATGGAATATGACCTCGTTTCACAAAAGGAGAATCTTCATTGAGAACTTTGGTTTCCCACCACACTGAAGGAAGAAAGCATCTGCCAAGAGCAAGGGCTGCCCGAGAATTGGTGTTGAGTATTCAAAACTCAGGACAACCTGAACCCCAACCTTAAGCATCCGGAAGTGTAGCAAGTTCTGGCAAAAGAGGAAGATGTCACTTGTGCCCCCAGACTGACAACAAAAGTTCTGTAAAGTGTGGAAATTGCATATACGCTTCTCTCACTCACTTACAAAGCCCTCACCCACTCCTCCCCCATCTACATCTCTGACCTTATCTCCCTTTACACTCCCACCCATCCTCTTCGCTCTACTACTGCACGCCGACTGTCCTGTCTACGAATTACTTCCTCCCACTCCTACCTCCAAGATTTTTCACGTGCTGCACTAATTCTATGGAATTACCTACCTATCCCTCTCAGACTCTCCACCTCTCTACAAAACTTTAAATGGGCTCTCAAGACCCACTTCTTCACCAAACCCAGCCAAATCTCATCCTAACCCTCTGTTCTACGCTCTCTATGTACTCCATCTGTGTCACCCCTGTCTGTCTACCCCATACCTTTAGAATATAAGTTCTCACTAGCAGGGCCCTCTTCCATCATGTGCTTATCCTTTCTTACTTTAATAATCTTCAACTGCACCACATCCAGCAGTCTTCTGCCACCTGATACTTATTCCAGTGTCATCTGCTGATGTAACTATGTTTATTTACCCTGTACTTGTCCTATACTGTCATCAACTGTAAGTTGCTGTTTTCCTGTTTGATTATTTGTTTATGTACTCTGTAATTGGGTGCTGCGGAACCCTTGTGGCGCCATATAAATAAAGGATAATAATAATAATAATAATAATAATAACGGAACTAATTACAGACTAACGAATTTACTAATTTTCTATGACTGCCCTTCAATGTGTGTTCAAAAGTCTAAAATTGTATTTATTGGTGTAAGCTAAATATTTCACAAATATTTTTTCTGTATTGTGTAATTTTAGTTTAGAAAATAAACGAATACATGTTGAGTATCCTATATCCAAATATTCCGAAATACAGAATTTTTTAAGCGAGAGTGAGATAGTGAAACCTTTGTTTTCTGATGGCTCAATGTACACAAACTTCATTTAATACACAAAGTTATTAAAAATATTGTATTAAATGACCTTCAGGCTTTGTGCATAAAGTGTATATGAAACATACATGAATTGTGTGGATGTACACACACTTTGTTTAATGCACAAAGTTATTAAAAATATTGGCTAAAATGAGCTTCAAGCTGTGTGTATAAGGTGTATATGAAACATAAATGTATTCTGTGCTTAGACTTAGGTCCCATCGCCATGATATCTCATTATGGTATGCAATTATTCCAAAATACGTAAAAATCCGATATCCAAAATAATTATGGCCCCAAGCATTTTGGATAAGGGATACTCAACCTGTAATATACACAAGTGCAAATTTTCTCGTTCTATCAAAAGAATGTAAAAATAAATATATGTAATACAGTAAATACAGGAAAAATAAGTCATACATTGTATTGTTCGAAAGTTTACAGTGATTTTCAGTGGTGAACGATTGAATTACAGCATTTTTATTCCATAAATACAGAGTGGTTCATTAACTTACCTGTAAGGCGATGTTGATACACACATACATAAAAGGAAAAAACAAAAAAACAATAACTAAATAATTAAATTACTGATATTAAATAAAATGTGACTATAATTCCATTGAATATTACACCATGGGTCATTTTTGACCCGAACACCTTAGGTGTGTGTTCCATTACAACACCCTAGGAAGGGTCAATGAGAATTTGGGTCTAAAATGCGTTATCTAAATTATCTGTTTTTAGATAAATCTAATTGATGCATATGATTGAAACAATGCTGTAGTCCATAATTATATATGGAAATATGCTTTATTGCTACATACTCTGTATGATTTTACTGTTACAGTGTATTTGATAAGGTAAGTTGAGAATGTTGCTTTTGAATGTTTGACTATGGCAGCGTGTTTCATTGCTGTATATTTTCCGTGAGGACTGTAATTGATACAATGTATGAATAGATGACTCAATGTTTATTCTCTTCAGAGTTGTAGCAATTGCTGCCTATGATTGCTGTAATAGTTTAGAGATACAGGGTGGTATTCAAATGATATATCACACCTACTCTCCTTTCTGAAATTATACCTGTTATCGTGCATATCGTGCCCATAGTAATTAGGTTTAGCTGTATAAAAGGATGAATGCCTCGGCACCCCGGGGGTAGCGAGCTGAAATGATGATACCACATTCCAGAGGGCAGAAACAGAATGGGTGTGGAAGGGGGTGAAAAGAATTGAATACCACCCATAGTGTCAGTATGTGTTTGGAGATGGACAACAGGGTTTATATGTGCTAGGTTTTCAGTGAAACAGACCTGAGTGGAGTTTAGTATGTTGTTGGTCTTTTACACTTGTGCCTGGGTATTCATAATGTTTGCACTTTCAACTCACATGCTTCACTTTGTTAGCCAGCCTAACGACACAATGATTTGTGCTGTGGAAGTTACACTCACAAAATGCTTATTTGATTTATCAAAACCTGTTTGACCTTATTTAGTAAGGCCGGCTTTCAGGGAGTGTGGGCATGCTAGGCTATGTTGTCCTTCTGAAGATGTTGATATGCAGTGTGATGATGCAGGGCCAACCCCCCCCCCCCAAAAAAAAAAAAAATGGCTTCACTTCAGATGTGAATGAATGCCAACATGGTGTTACATTTACTAAGATGGTAGTTCTCTTTTAACATGGGATGTTGCCCATAGCAACCAATAAGATTATACTTGTAATTTTTTTAACCCCTTCTACAAGGTAATATGTAGAATTTGATTGGTTGCTATGGTCAACGTCCCATCTTAAATAGAACTCCCATAGTAGTAAATGTACCCCATGGTGTGGTACACTTTCCAAAAAAAAAAAAAACATTGCTGAGCAGGCTTGTGTGTTGTTCTGCTACTGATTTATCCTTAAAACAGCCATGATGTAGTCACTTAGGCATTAAAGCAGGCCTGTCCTAACTGCGGCCCTCCAGCTGCTGAGAAACTACACATCCCAGCATGCCCTGACACAGCTTTTGTATTCTATGACCCCAAAACTGTGTCAAGGCATGCTGGTATATGTAGTTTCACAACAGCTGGAGGGCCGCAGCTTGGACAGGCCTGCATTAAAGTGTGCTTTGTGCCTTGCTTGTATAATAGGTAATGTGAGTAAGTTAGTAATGTTTATGTTGCCTCTTAATTCAGATGTTGCAGTTGGAGATCCCACAACTTTTACGGGCATTCTGGCCACCATGAGGCAAAATCTTATAGCCTTGCTGGCTAATGTCGACCAGCTACAAAAAATTTCTTAATTTACATTTTTTATTTTTGAAATTTATATTTTCTGTTTAAAAAAAAAAAAAAATCAATATATTTAAAGTTAAGCGGGTGTTGTGTTTATTACTGCAATAAAGGAACAGCAGATTGCCTAGCAGAAATTGATTACCTTAAACATTTCACACATCTAACGTAAGTTTAAAAAAAAAAACATTTAGGATGTTATTGTCTAAATAAACATGTAAACACCTTCATTCACAAACTAAAACTCTACACAAAAAAAAAAAAACACATTAGACCAGGCACATTTAAAACATCTATATTTATAATTTTAAAAAATTAAATGTTGATGGCCAATTATGGCTACAAAGTGTTCTTCAGGTATTTTTTAAAGACTTAATTGATCATGAACATTATAATTCATTACACTAATTGGATTCGTAATTGAGGAGGGCTTGTGGACTTTTAACTGAAAGGTGTAATTTCACTTAATAGGAAAAAAAAACATTGTTATGCGTTTTTCCGTAAAAGTGTGCACTTTTAAAAAGAATGGCCCTCATTCCGAGTTGATCGCTCGCAAGGCGATTTTAGCAGAGTTACACACGCTAAGCCGCCGCCTACTGGGAGTGAATCTTAGCATCTTAAAATTGCGAACGATGTATTCGCAATATTGCGATTACAAACTTCTTAGCAGTTTCAGAGTAGCTTCAGACTTACTCGGCATCTGCGATCAGTTCAGTGCTTGTCGTTCCTGGTTTGACGTCACAAACACACCCAGCGTTCGCCCAGACACTCCTCCGTTTCTCCAGCCACTCCCGCGTTTTTCCCAGAAACGGTAGTGTTTTTATCCACACGCCCATAAAACGCCGTGTTTCCGCCCAGTAACACCCATTTCCTGTCAATCACACTACGATCGCCGGAGCGAAGAAAAAGCCGTGAGTAAAAATACTTTCTTCATAGCAAATTTACTTGGCGCAGTCGCAGTGCGGATATTGCGCATGCGCACTATGCGGAAAATCACTGCGATGCGAAGAAATTTACCGAGCGAACGACTCGGAATGAGGGCCAATGTGTAAATCTACGAAAACTTAGTATTTTTACGATGAGGTATGTGTTAATGCGATGGTTTCGCATTGCTGCGATGTCATTTGGCGTACGCCCTCTTTGTGTAATTCTGCGTTCCAAATTGCAAAAATACGTTGGAGGCAGACATTCGCAATTTTGCAACATGATCGCAATTTTGCTCATACCTTGTGTGAACGAAAAAAATAGCGAACAACTCGGAATAACCTCCAATATGCAGCACAGGAATGACTGAAATAACTGAGGAGACAGGACACTACCACTGGTTTGATGCAGCACAACAGGTTGTTGTTGTTATAATTATTATACTGCAGCAGAGAACATATACAGCGTATATCATCACTGGAATTACTGATGAGACAGGACACTACCACTGGTCTGATGCCGCACAACAGGTTGATATAATTGTTATACTGCAGCAGTGGACATATAGCAGCAGCGTATATCATCACTGGAATTACTGATGATACAGGACACTACCACTGGTTTGCACAACACAGCACCACTTTACAGCTACAATGTATATATGGCAGCAGAGAACACCAGCACTGTGACTGGCTGGACTGATACAGCACAATACACTGACTACACTGGACTGGTCTGCATAACACAGCACCACTTATACAGCTACACTGGATATATGACAGCAGAGAACACCAACATTGTGACTGCCTGGACTTATGCAGCACAATACACTGAGTGACTACACTGGACTGGACTGAGCAGCACAACACTTGCCACCCCACTCTCCCGCCCAAACACACAGACACTGAACACTGAGGACATGTCCTCTCTATACACTCTCCGAGACTGGAGTGAAAATGGCGGGGACGCGCGGCTCCTTATATGGAATCTAAATCCCGCTAGAATCTGACAGCGGGATGATGACATTTTGCCGCGTTCGGGTTTCCGAGCCAGGAGGGAAAATCCGAGCCGGACTTGGATCCGGGCTCGGAAGGCAACATTCGGTAGGGTTTGGTTCTCTGAGAACCGAACCCGCTCATCTCTAGTGAAAAACAGCTTAGCCGTGTTTTGCATGATGTGACAAGATGTAAGTAGACACATCTGTAGGCATATCTTGCTTCCCTGACCCACATTGTGTTCTGGCCGGACTCTTTTTGGTCCCCCAAGGGACCCTGCTGTTCCCACTATACAACTCTCAGTCTGTGGCTTCCTGCTGCCTCCATTCCCCTCCTCACATCATGTCAGTGCCCCTGTGAAATGATCGATTTATTTACAGTTTCTTATATAGCGCAGCACATCATGCATCTCCTGATATACTCTGTGCTGCTGGAGGATCCTGCTACTTCCACTATATAACTCTCAGTGTGTGGGTTCGGGCTACCTGCATTCCCCTCCTGACAGCATTTCACTGCCCCTGTCACATGCAGCCCTGTTCTGCCTGACATATCATCCATCTCCTAATATACGCTGTGCTGCTGGGGACCCTGCTTCTCTCACTATATAACTCTCAGCGTGTGGCTTCCTACTGCCTCCATTCCCCTCCTCACATCATGTCACTGCCCCTATCACATGCAGCCCTGTCCTCACTGACACATCACTCATCTCCTGATATACTCTGTGCTGCTGGGGACCCTGCTTCTCCCACTATATAACTCTCAGTCTGTGGCTTCCTGCTGCCTCCATTCCCTTCCTCACATCATGTCACTGCCACTGTCACATGCAGCCCTGTCCTCACTGACACATCACTCATCTCCTGATATACTCTGTGCTGCTGGGGACCCTGCTTCTCCCACTATATAACTCTCAGCGTGTAGCTTCCTGCTGCCTCCATTCCCCTCCTCACATCATGTCACTGCCCCTGTCACATGCAGCCCTGTCCTTACTGACACATCACTCATCTCCTGATATACTCTGTGCTGCTGGGGACCCTGCTCCTCCCACTATATAACTCTCAGTCTGGGGCTTCCTCCTGCCTCCATTCCCCTCCTCACATCATGTCACTGCCCCTGTCACATGAAGCCCTGTCATCACTGACATATCACTCATTTCCTGATATACTCGGTGCTGAAGGCCCATCCCTGGGGGTGTTAGGGGTGTGTTACCCCCACAGTGTCTGTTGCCAGATATTTATATTTTTTGTGCTATAACCCAGTGTACTAAACTATTCTTTTTCTGTGACACTGCTGGTCAGACCGCATAACAAGCCCATGAGATGTACCACGTTTGCATGCATTACTAGCCAAGTCAAAGTCACCACCTAGTAGTAACACCCCATATATTGCCATACCTGTTGAATTGCTTCACTATAGTACATAAACATAAGCTTTACGTGCATCTGTGAATCAGGACCAGTATGTCCGGTTTGGATACACTTTGAATTTTTATTGTTAAATTGTGGTTTGCTCATTTCTGAAAAATCTACCTTTGCATCCATTCAGGACCTAATTCAGAATGAGACGCAGGTACAAATGGTTACATTTTGTTTGATAATGAGTATATCTCACCTGGAAGTATAGTTTCAATATTTCATCTAATAGTTAAAAAACTATGTATGCATCTTGATTAAAGGCCTAGAAGAAACTTACTTTGTGCAGCATGCGGGAAACAGGAGTTTGAATCCCACATTAGAACATTTTTTTTTTCGTTTTATGAAGGAATTATGTATTTGTATTTTGTTGAACTTTGAAATATATTAAATGCACTAGCTGTTCTAGTCGTTCTTCGCACAGGAGTTTCTGATTTTCACGGTTGTAAATATAAATGAGTGTTAAAAATGTGGTAAATCTATAGTGATGTAAATTTGAGATGTCTTAATGTAAGTAAATATTAATCCATGGTTCTTGGCGTTACCCGAGGAGCACCCGTAGCAGATACGGTAAAAAGTGACAGGACTATTTTTGTAGTTTATTAAATTTTACACACTGGAGGTGCAATCCAAATTTTTATCTGATTGTCCATTTGGGCGTTATCGTTTACGCAACACAAGCCACGCATCAGTGATGACGTCATTATATCACCCACCTTTTCATCTCCTTAGGGGAGGTTTATTAAAATTCTGATGATGTAGTTTTCCTATTTTCTACCTTTCTACCTTTTCTATTTTTTTATCAGTTACCTACCTGAAGAATAGCTATGTTACATTTCATCTTCCTAACATATCGGGAAGTAAGATAACTAGTGATGAGTGAGTGATGAGTGAGTGAGTGAGTGAGTGAGTGAGTGAGTGAGTGAGTGAGTGAGGGCTTTCACATTTATATACAGTATATAGATTACAAATATACTTTGAAGTAAATTAATGTTATTTTTTATATAGTGCAATTTAGTGCAGGTCGTTGGTTGGTGTTTATTTGTATTTTAGAGCTTTCTTTGATCTCATAGATGCTGCAGCTGTTATTCACTATACCTATAGTGATTGTGAATAAATTGTTATAATTTTTGCGCCATTGTTATTTTTTTTTGTCTCAGTGCAGAGAACAATACTGGGAAAATGGTGGTCCCTTGTGTGTGTACAGAGAGATCATCAAACAAAGCCTCAATGTTCACTACTTTATAAAATAAAAAATGTATACCCTGTACAGGTTCATAATGACAGTTCAGCAGAAAGATAAAAGTAATGTCATTGTATTTCATATTCACATTACTCAGTTATGCAAGTTGAGCAGCTACATGTATAAAATACACTGTACAGAATATTTGTAGAATACATATTAGACAATAATTTAACTAGAAACTATTACTATCTATTTATAAAGCCGAGCGTCAACACAGCGATACACATTGAGGGGGTCCCAATACAAACATACAATAACAAGAAGCAATACGTACGTACGACTATTCTCAATTGAGTTTGTAATACAAGGCCGGGATGTTATGAAGTCCGAATTCAGCAGCTGTGCAAGTTGCCTTGTAAATGATTGCCCCTTTAAAAAAAAAATGCAAAGTTCATCCGGCATCCCGCCCGGCAGCTGAACTTGGACTTCATCACATGCTGCCCCAAAAGTTTTGTGGAATAAATAATTTAGAATGTTTTGGAATAGCAATTAGGAGGTCGGTGGCAAAACTTCATGTGGCTTATGTAAGGCAGAATTGCTCTAGTTAGTTGCTAGTATTAAAGAAGCCAAGGGTACCATGACTGAGGCATTGCTGGACAGAGAGATAATGTATGGCAAGAAATCTTAAAAGCAATATGATGGCAACCAGGCATTCATATCTTCTGAAATTCCATTACATTCTGGTTCTTGAGAAGGCTTTGGCTGTCATGTCACCTGGTCACTCTTGATGTAGGGTGGGAGTTGATGACATCAAAAATAAGAGCCCTCTCTGCAGTCAGGTCCATCTTGAATTTGGTAGCTGCGACACTACAGCTAACAGAGACAACTGGGGCAGCCGGCATCTCTAGGAACCCCCGGAGTGAATAAACGGGGTTGTGAAGCCAAGAACCACCGTGAGGCTGTGCTTTTGTTTTGTACAACTACACACTGGGTATGTGACACCCCTGATAAAAATCCATTTATATGCATATTTATTAGAGATGTGCAGTGGACACTTTTCGTTTTTTTTGTTTTGGTTTGGGATCTGGATCCCCGCTCATGTTTTGGATCTGAATTGGTTTTGCCAAAACCACCCTTTCGGGCTTTAGTTTTGGATCTGATGATTTTTGAAAAAACATAAAAACAGCTAAAATCACAGAATTTGGGGGTAACAGTATTATTAACCTCAATAACATTAATTGCCACTCGTTTCCAGTCTATTCTGAACACCTCACAATATTGTTTTTAGGTCAAAAGGTTGCACCAAGGTCGCTGGATGACTAATCTAAGTGACACAAGTGGGCGGCACAAACACCTGGCCTATCTAGGAGTGGCACTGCAGTGTCAGACAGGATGACAGATTTAAAAACTAGGTGCCAAAGAGAACCTAATGCAAAGGAAAAAAGAGGTGCAAGATGGAATTGTCTTGGGCCCTCCCACCCACCCTTATGTTGTTTAAACAGGACATGTACAGTTTAATAAACCCATAATTTCCGCGAAAGGTGGTCCCCCAGGAAAATGCTCGCCAAGTTCTCTGAATCACAGCTAGCTCCATATCTGATGACTTTTCACATTATGAGAAGAGACAAGAGGAAGAGGACAGTGTCAAGAAGGTGATTAAAAATGAGAGAGGCAAATGCAATCAGGAATAACACAAAGGCTTTCACCTCCACTCCTATATTGGTGTGGAACAGAAAGGACTTCAACTAAGCAAATATTTAATTATTAATTACCACATTACTTGACAAACTGAAAAACTAGGGGCTAAAGCCTCCTTCTCCATTTTCAGAGATTAAGATAATCTCGGATTTAATGCTGGGATGCAGATAAACTTGTGTATACCACAATATCAAGATTGGATATTTTCCCCTCCACAGAGTCTGGAGACTTATTTTGTGAAAATCTCGTGGGTTTCTTTTTTTTCCATGTTTTAAATTGCATTTTTATTTACATATTTTGTGGCAGATGCCTTATTTTTGTTCACAGCTACCAGTTACACGCATGTGAGCATAACTGTGTGTCCCTGTTACACGCATGTGAGCATACCTGTGTGTCTTGTTTATTTTAGTCATATTAAGTACTAAGCATGACTGCAGTAATTTTTTTTTGTTATTCAGCCCCTGCCCTAGTGGAGCTTACCACTCTACAGTCCAAACTCATTTCAGTCTATAAGTAGAATTGCGGGAGGAAGCATTGCTCACCTCTGTGCCCACAGCATGCCTCAGCCTGGCAAGCCAGACATCTTCCTGGCTGTAAGCCACCATGAGACTCCATACTGGGCCTTATTCAGGAAGTATTTGTGCCTCACAGGAGCTCCTGGCCCATCTAGTGCTGTAGTGCAATGGAAAGCTGATGCAATGTCAGATCACTGAAACTCTGTTCTTCTATCATCGTGAGGTCTTGCAATAACCCTACGCAGCCCTTAGGAAAAGAAGATCCCTGTACAACAAATGTGCATCTTCTAAATAAATAATCCCAAAATGTGGAACATCAATAATAAAGGAATATTAAGGTTAACTAATTGGAGCCATTCATTTGAGTGAGTCCCTAACATGAAATAATTGAGAAGCACCTCTCTCTAATGCTCCAGCAGAATACATCACATTTACCTCTCTGGTAGTTGCGCTGGATTATGATTCAGTCTCTTCTGAGTCACACTGACTTTGGCCACAAATGTGGTCTCTCCCCACTTTATTTAAAAACACTTTCCATTTTCATTTCCACCTTTGCGGCTAGCCTTCGCAAATTTGTTTGTGATGCTGAAGCTTGTTTCATATCTGCTCTAGGCCTTCATTTAAACCTAGGATCAAGTACAACAGCACCCCTGGAATTATATGGCAGCACCCCTGGATTTATACAGCATAGGAAGCACCCCATGAGAATTACACAGCACAGCAGATAGGCAACAGCACCCCTGGACTTAAACGGCAGTGGGGCAGCACCCCTGGACTGATAGGGCAGAGGGTCAGCACCCCATATAGGACAGCACCCCTGGAATGATAGGGCAAAGAAAATATGTGCAAGATGGAATTTTCCTTGGGCCCTTCCACCCACCCTTTTGTTGTATAAACAGGACATGCACACTTTAACAAACCAATAATTTCTGTGACAGGGTCTGCCACGTGACTGTGGCTGAAATAATTGGATTGCTTGTGCCCCCACCAAATTAGAAGCAATTAATCTCTCCTTGCATAAACTGGCTCTACATTGGCAAGATGTCACCCTCAGCCTCAGATTCACCCCCCCCCCCCCACTTCAGTGTTTACATCCTCTACCTAACAGATAAATAATATTTAAACCAACAAAACCACATTATTTAGTTGTCAGTGGATTGCTTATGTTATTACCCAAAGTTTCTGAACTTGACAATGACTTATGATGAATAAGCTGCAGGTGATATATAAGGCAGGATATTCCAAGGTGGATAATGTCCTTACCCCTACTTAGTATGGATTGACAAAGGCAACAGATTGCTTGACACCTGTTGTCCAGATTTGTTGAGAAATAATTCCACACCAAAGAGGTGGCTTCTTGGTATTTTGCCCAGGAATGACAATGGGCTTTTTCATGCCATGGCCAACAACTGTCTCCACTGGTGCCTTATTCAAACAAACCAACTCACCATTAGAATCATCATCAACTTCCTCCACAGGGCCAGCTACACCCATGTCTTCCTCATTGTAGTGTGCATCTACAGTGACATCCTCAATCTCAATATCAGCAACTGGACTGGCGATGCACCTCCCAGCACTTGCAGGGGGGCATGCAAATAGTGGTAGGAGGCCCCTCTTCCCATGCAGTGTTGTGAAGGTCAGACCTAGACATCGCAATCGCAGACAGTGCCAACATCCCTTTTATTTTCACAACACCCCTGTAATTTTACAGCATACAAGACAGGGCCAGTGTACATTGATTTTCACTGCACCCCTGAATTTTTACAGCTTACAGGGCCAGTGTAATGTTATTTGAACAGTAACACATCTATATTTTACAGCATACAGCAGTGTGCTTTTAATGTTTAACAACTGCACCCCCTGTTTTTACAACATACAGGGCCAGCAGCACCCCCATTTTTTACAGCATACAGCAGTGTGCTTTTAATTTTTAACTGCACCCCTGAATTTTTATAGCATACAAGGGCCAGTGTAATGTTATTTGAACACACAGGGCCAGCAACACTCCTATATTTTACAGCATACAGCAGTGTGTTTTTAATATTTAACTGCACCCCTAATTTTTTACAACATACAGGGCCAGCAGCACTCCTATATTTTAAAGCATACAGAAGCAGTGTGCTTTTAATTTTTAACAACTGCACCCCTGGATTTTACAACATACAGGGCTAGCAGCACCCCTATATTTTCCAGCATACAGGAGGACAGTGCCCCTGCACAACACAGTGACAACCAGGACAGCAACACCCATGTAGAGCTGCAGCACATGAAACACAAGTGACAGCCAGGACAGTACCCCTAACACAGCACAGATACACCACAGTGACTGCAGCAGCACCCCTACAGAGCACACACTAACCCCACCTGACGCCCCATCTCACAGAGAGAGACAGATGTCTGTCTCCCTCACTCTCCAAGTCCGGAGTGAAAATGACGGTGATGCACGGCTGTTTATATGGAATCCAAACCCCGTGAGAATCCGACAGCAGGATGATGACATTTCTGGTTTCCGAGTCTGGCGGGAAGTTTCGAGCCGGCCTTGGATCTGGGCTCGGAGCATGAAGTTCAAGGGGGTTCGATTCTCTGGGAACTGAACCCACTCATCTCTAATATTTACTTTACATTCATATCCAAGTTACCTTCACAATAACAGTCCCGCACAGTATGCAGTTCTCAGGCTATTACATTTTATCCCATGTCTAATATCTACAAAGAATTGTTTGGTTCTGCAGTAACTCTTAATTTGAGCAAACAACTCATGACTTCGTAACAAAATGACATACAGATCTATTAACTGAAAGAAATTTCTTAGCATAAATCTAGAGATGTGCAAGGAGTCTCGTGTTTTGGTTTTGTAAAAACCACCCTCAATGTTTTGTTTTGGAATTTGGATTTAAAATCTGAAACTTGTGTTTTGAGAAACAACTAACATCATATAATTTTTGTAATCCAAAACAAGAAATTCAGATTAAGTGCACTGTGTTAATTTAAAGGGACACTGTACCATTAAAAAAACAACAACCCATAGAGGCACTGTGGACTGTGGGTTGCAACACTGTGAGGCACTTTGTTGTATTTTCAGGTATTGCGTAAACATTTTGTCATTAGGTTGTCATTACTACGAGCACTGTGAGGGAATGTGTTTTGTGTTCAAGCACCCTGTAAAAAATAAAAAATAAAACTGTTGTGCGTTCAGGCACTGTGTTAAAAAAAGTCATTAGGGTGCCATTACTTGGAGCGTTGTGAGTCGATATGGATCAGATGATATGGATTAATCAATAGAAGAGCAGAAGCAGCAACCCAGTACTAGTGCTGTGGCTGCTGCCATGAAAAACTGACCTTTTCCAAGCGACCCACTTGTGAAGAGGATGAGTCAACTCAGCATACCAAAATGAATAAACTTTATTATGAAATCTAGTGAGCCCTAAAAGAGTTGGCCAAAATTATTGACACCTCTACTGTAACTCAATCTGATACAGTAGCCATCAATAGAATGACAATGGAAAGAGTATTTAGCACAGTTGGGAACCTTGTGAGCGATTGGCATAGAAAAACTGATGTTCATAAATGAACTACAGATATGAGGAAGACCTTTTCTGACAATTTACATCAAAGTTCTATATGGAGGTGGATTTCAGTGGGGATTAGTTAATAATATGTGATGAGAATATCAACAGTGATGAGCATGAGGATGAGGAAAAAGGCATCTTCCAACTGTAGAGATGATTAAAAACACTGTTAGTGAGCTTGTTTTGTGGAAGCCCAAACAAATCAAGCACTTCAGCTACAAAAGTGAGGTGTTTGTTTTGTTAAACTGTGCATGACCTAAAGTTTTTAATATACATAAGGGTGGGTGGTCATAAGTGACTGCAAATGACTGGAAATAACTGTTATTGAGGTTAACAATACTGTAGGAATTAAAGCAGGCCCAAATTACATGACTTTAGCTGTTTTAACAATTAAAAGAAATTCCAGATTCAAGAACAAAACACTTGAGGGTGGTATTAGCAAACCCCATGTTATGATGTTTGGAAGCACCTGTATTCTGGAAGCAGACACCAGGTGGTTGGCGCGACCCAGAGCAGAGGCGTAGAGTATAACACACCGGGGGCTGTTCACCAGGGAACCCTGCAAGGGGATTTGGGATTCGTTGCCCTGATGTGCAGGTCGCGGCCCTCTGCCTGGGTAACCTGGTATATGCACAGGAGTCCACAAGGTATAAACAGGATAATTTACCTGGAGAAATGCAGCTGGTAAGGCAGGGGTTAATTGCAGAGTGACTTACACAGCAGGACTAATTGCAGGAGGTTTGATGAGAGCTGAACTGGGACACAGAGGGAAACTTGCATGCTGAAAGTTCTGGATAGAAGATCTGGAATTTGGCAGGATTCACAGTGGTTTGTTTGGAGTCTGGACACAGAATTGCAGGTACTGAATGGAGATGAACATGCAGAAAGGTCTGTGTGATTAGACTGCTGTTTGCAAAACTGGACAGGTGCAGGGTTACTGAGGCAAGGTGCAAGACTGGCTGGAATGGTGCAGGGATTCCGAGGCAGAAGGACACACTGGATATATAATTGTAGTAGATATAGGTCCAAGATGAACTGGTTGCCGGACTGGCAGGAATACTGGGACCAGTTACCAGGACACAGGAGACTGGGAACAAGCACAGCATGCAATGGCCACGTGCTGAGCACACAGGTATAGGCTGTAAGGAGTCCAGACTAGAACCTGACTCTCTCTGATACTGAACTCAGTGGCAGAACTCTGGGAGGCAACGGAGTCAGCTGCCGCCAGGCTCCTGCTTTGAAGGGGGGCACCTGTCCTCCTGTTCCATGTGTTCAGCTACATTAATCAATGAAGTTAATTGACAGCAGCCGGTACCTCTTCCGTGGCTGACTTGCCCACTAGTCACTGCACCTTACAAATCACACCCTCTTTATTATAGATACACAGGAAGCAGACACCTTACTGATGAAGCTATTTGCTCCTATAAAGGAAGCACGAGAATTCTAACTATATGAAGTTATTTCTCTGACAATTACAAGTAATTTCATATAGTTAGAATTCTCATACTTCCTATGCAATAGCAGATATCTCCATCAGTAAGGTGCATGCTTCCAGTGTAATAGGTTGTGGGTTCTAATCCTGGGTGTGACACTTGCAAAATAATTGTCAGAGAAATAATCAGCATTGTGAGTGACTGAGCAGATCTATGTAGTGTGTGGCTGGACCCCTACATAGATCTGCCTAGTTGCAACGGTTTTGCAGTATCTTCATATAGTTAGAATCTGCAGGCTTGCTATGTAGGAGCAAATATATATATATAAATATATAAATATATATATATAATTTTCGCTATACTGCGATTAGTCGCTTACTGCGCATGCGCAAGGTTCGCAGAGCGCATGCGCTTAGTTATTTTACACAAAAGTTAGGTATTTTACTCACGGCGTAACAAAGTTTTTTCATCGTTCTGCTGATTGGTGAGTGATTGACAGGAAGTGGGTGTTTCTGGACGGAAACTGACCGTTTTCTGGGAGTGTGCTAAAAAACGCAGGCGTGCCAGGATAAAACGCGGGAGTGGCTGGAGAAACGGGGGAGTGTCTGGCTGAATGCTGGGTGTGTTTGTGACGTCAAACCAGGAACGAAACTGACTGAACTGATCGCAGTGTAGGAGTAAGTCTCGAGCTACTCAGAAACTGCTAAGAATTTTCTATTTGCAATTCTGCTAATCTTTCGTTCGCAATTCTGCTAAACTAAGATACACTCCCAGAGGGCGGCGGCCTAGCGTGTGCAATGCTGCTAAAATCAGCTAGCGAGCGAACAACTCGGAACGAGGGCCCAAACCAAAACAAACCACAGGGGTCCGTGCAGATCTCTAGTGAAAATATTTAATGACAAATAGACCCCTGAATGAGGTCCTATATGTCACTCCTCTAGGGAAAGAAATACCCTTTAAAGTATTTTATTTACCCAACTTTTTATTTTGTACAAATAGATTGAATGTACTTTGTCATAATGTGCTGTGAACACCTTGTGGTGCTATTAATATAAACAGGAATTTGTGACATGTACTTTACCTTAGCTCTAGTAGCACACCTTCTTTCACCTTTACACTGTCTACTGGATTAAACACTGTCCCGGATAAAACAGAGGTCCTTATAATACGACCGCAACATCAAAGGACAGGACTGCAGCATAGCCAACCAACTGGACTTACACTCGGGGATTCAGAATTACAGACCAGTGATCGTGTGCGGAATCTTGGCGTTGTCCTGGATGGTGGCTTGACACTTAAACATCAGATATCAGCCACAATCAAATCCTCATTCTTTCACCTGAGGAACATAGCCAGAATCAAGCACTTAATTCCCTCAGATGATCTGCCAAAAATCATACATGCATTTGTATCATCTCGATTAGACTACTGTAATGCCCTCTACCTTGGTCTATCAGCAAAAGAATTGCAACGCTTACAGCTGGTGCAAAACACAGCTGCCAGGCTGTTAACCAACCAGCCCCGTTCTAGCCACATAACACCCATCCTCTACTCCCTTCACTGGCTGCCTGTAAGATGGCGAATCATCTTCAAGATTGGCTTACTGAGTTTCAAAGCATTACATGACCAAGGCCCAAGGTACCTGAAACAGCTTCTGACCCCATACTGCCCCACTCGATTACTGCGATCTGTAGATGAAGGACTTTTAGCTGTGCCTAGAATCTACCGTAATTCATCTGGGGGTCGAGCTTTTAGTCATGCGGCTCCGACTCTATGGAACTCACTTCCCCGCACAGTGCGAGAGGCCCCAACTATAGAATCCTTCAAAAGTAGACTCAAGACTTTCCTGTTTACTCAAGCATTTCCATAGTGTCCCTTTTAGTATCTTCATGCTTCTGTATTTTATGAAAATGTACTTCATTATTTTCTGTATTATATTATGCTATATATCTGTTAAGCGCCTTGAGTCCTATTGGAGAAAGAGCGCTATATAAATAAAATTATTATTATTATTATTATTATTATTATTATTATTATTACTGCAGTTACATAACATTGATTGCTTCACCACTGTGTCACGTTTCTCTGGTCGTTAACAGTCTGTAAATATTATGCTGAGTCTTTACATCATCCACAAGCTGGCTATAGCACAGGTTACAGCTTAGACGTGTTTTACATGTTGTGCCAAGATGTAAGTGGACACATCTGTAGGCATATCTTGCTTCCCTGACCCACTTTGTGTTCTGGCCGGACCCCTTTTTGGTCCCCCAAGTGACCCTGCTCTTCCTACTATACAACTCTCTCTGTGGCTTCCTGCTGCCTCCATTCCCCTCCTCACATCATGTCACTGCCCCTGTCACATGCAGCCCTGTCCTCACTGACCCATCACTCATCTCCTGACATACTATGTGCTGCTGGGGACCCTGCTCCTCCCACTATATAACTATCAGTCTGTGGCTTCCTGCTGCCTCCATTCTCCTCCTCACATCTTGTCACTGCCCCTGTCACATGCTTCCTGTCCTCACTGACACATCACTCATCTCCTGACATACTATGTGCTGCTGGGGACACTGCTCCTTCCACTATATGACTCTCAGTCTGTGGCTTCCTGCTGCCTCCATTCCCCTCCTCACATCATGTCAAAATGATTATGTAGTTTTCATATTTCCCACCTGAAGAATACTTATGTTACATTTCAGCTTTCTAACATATTGGCAAGAAAGATAACTAGTGATGAGTAAGTGAGTGAGTGGGTGAGGGCTTTCACATTTATATACAGTATATAGATTACAAATATACTTTGAAGTAAATTAATGTTATTTTTTATATAGTTTAATTTAGGGCAGCTCTTTGGTGTTCATTTGTATTTTAGAGCTTTCTTTGATCTCATAGACACAGCAGTTGTTATTCACTATACGTATAGTGATTGTGAATTGATTGTAAATGAATTGTGAATTAATTGTAAAAATGATTGTGAATTAATTGTAACAATGTTTGTGCCATTTTGATTTTGTTTTCTTTCTGGAAAGTTTAGTGAGCTTTAAAAATATACTCAGAATGATTGTTACCTACTGAGAACGGTACTGAGAACGGTATACCTGCCTCATTCGTCTTAAAAATTCCTTTTGTGTCGAGAAAATGTTCTGGGCAAAACTCTTCTGGTTTCTCAAAGTAGGCTTTGGGGAGGTCATTCTGACCCAATCGCTGCTGTGCGTTTTCGGGTCAGAACTGCGCATGCACCGGGGGTGGCACGGCGGCAGTTGGCCGTCGTTTTAGGGGTCCGGTCTGGTCAACGCAGGCATGGGGGAAGGGGGGGGGGGGGGCGCAGCAGCTGCGTGACGTCACATGCAGCTGCTGCGACCCTGGCAGCAACGAGTAACTTCCAGCCAGCCGCAAGAGCTGTTCTGATGCAGAAATTATTATATAACAAGTATATAATGTGAGGCGCCAAGATGAGTGGTTTTTCCTAGCCGCTATAAATGGAGAAAGTCAATCTCCAGAACAAAGGAATCAAAAATAAAAAATGGATTACAGCGCTAAACAATTGATGCTAGTGATATATAAATTTATTCATTAAAACAGACTGATAATCAGTTTACATAAAATTAATAAAAAAATTTTTGCTCATAGACCAATTTATGGACAATTAATAGACTCCTCAGTAATGACCTTATCTAGGCAAAAGTCCATATGATATTGTTTGGACAACAGGTCTACTTTTTCCTAAGGACCAGTTTGGTTAGTTACCCATCAGGTGTTCCAATGTATGGATCCGGATCAAGGTCTTTATCTGTAAGGTGGATTCTGGTTCACAGTTCGTTTGAATTTGACACCTTAATGTCCAACACTCTGTGTTCCGTTTAGATATGAATCCTTGAAGCTTTTCCTTACTTTGACCCAGTTGAATTCGGGATCCTGGTTCACAAATGGCATAAAGATGGGTGGTCCTGAGTGAAGAGCCTGATAGAGCTGTCTTGAGTCACGTCCAATGGTCAGGAGCAGTGTTCACTTACGCGTTTCGCCGCTCCAGGCAGCTTTCTCCCTTTGAGGGAGAAAGCTGCCTGGAGCGGCGAAACGCGTAAGTGAACACTGCTCCTGACCATTGGACGTGACTCAAGACAGCTCTATCAGGCTCTTCACTCAGGACCACCCATCTTTATGCCATTTGTGAACCAGGATCCCGAATTCAACTGGGTCAAAGTAAGGAAAAGCTTCAAGGATTCATATCTAAACGGAACACAGAGTGTTGGACATTAAGGTGTCAAATTCAAACGAACTGTGAACCAGAATCCACCTTACAGATAAAGACCTTGATCCGGATCCATACATTGGAACACCTGATGGGTAACTAACCAAACTGGTCCTTAGGAAAAAGTAGACCTGTTGTCCAAACAATATCATATGGACTTTTGCCTAGATAAGGTCATTACTGAGGAGTCTATTAATTGTCCATAAATTGGTCTATGAGCAAAATTTTTTTTTATTAATTTTATGTAAACTGATTATCAGTCTGTTTTAATGAATAAATTTATATATCACTAGCATCAATTGTTTAGCGCTGTAATCCATTTTTTATTTTTGATGCAAGAGCTGTTCTGGCTGGGAGTTACTCATCAAGTACAAAAGCATCACCACTGGGCGATGCTTTTGTACTTGTGCGGTGGGGCCGGGTCAGACATGCGGGTCGGACTAGCCCTGTGCTGGGTGTCCCCCCACATGTCTGTGTCAGTGATAGTAGCTGTGCTAAATTTAGCACCGCTACGATCAGTTTGGAATGACCCCCTATGTCTCAGTGCAGAGGACAGTACTGGGAGAATAGTGGTTCCCTTGTGTGTGTACAGAGAGATCATCAAACAAAGCCTCAATGTTCACTACTTTATAAAATCAAAAATGTATACCCTGTACAGGTTCATAATGACAGTTCAGCAGAAAGATACAAGTAATGTCATTGTATTTCACATTCACATCACTCAGTTATGCAAGTTGAGCAGCTACATGTATAAAATACACTGTACAGAATATTTGTAGAATACATATTAGACAATAATTTAACTAGAATCTATTACTATCTATTTATAAAGCCGAGCATCAACACAGCGATGCACATTGAGGGGGTCCCAATACAAACACATTGCATATAATGACAAGAAGCAAAATGTACATACGACCATGCTCAACTGAGTTTGTAATCCAAGGCCGGGATGTTATGAAGTCCGAATTCAGCAGCTGTGCAAGTTGCCATCTGAATTCTGACATATTTGGTTTAGCCTTGTAAATGATTGCCCCTTAAAAAAAAAATGCAAAGTTCGTCCGGCATCCTGCCCGGCAGCTGATCTTGGACTTCATCACATGCTGCCCCAAAAGTTTTGCGGAAAAAATAATTTATATTGTTCTGGAATAGCAATTAGAAGGTCAGTGACAAAACTTCATGTGGCTCATGTAAGGCAGAGCAATGTTAGTTGCTAGTATTAAAGCAGCCAAGGGTACCATGACTGAGGCATTGCTGGACAGAGAGATAATGTATTGCAAGAAATCTTAAAAGCAATATGATGGCAACCAGGCATTCATATCTTCTGAAATTCCATTACATCCTGGTTCTTGAGAAGGCTTTGAATGTCATGTCACCTGGTCACTCTTGATGTAGTGTGGGAGTCAGGGCCGGATTAACAATGGGGCGGATGGAGCTGCAGCTCCAGGCCCCCCATTGAA